>NC_083494.1:3064272-3396408 GCF_905332965.1 Bombus pascuorum
CGAGACATTTAGAAGCTCGAGAGAGGAGAAGAATAAAAGTAAGAGCAACTTGCAAATTATCAGAAAAACACATAATGAGGCTCCAAATTCTTTCTGTAAAATGAGACGTTTCTTATACTTGCTGTCTCAATCTCTTTGTTCGGTTTAATAAGAATTACTCGAACGAGAAATAAATATCTTTTAATTTCCATTTGAATGAAAGGGGAGCACTGTTTTCACTCTAGCAGGCGTCATGGAATGATTTGTTGAAGCGTTTAATTAATTGTTGAAGTGGTCGCCACTTCCAAGAAAACTCTACATCTGGTTTTTAGTTTTCTCAAGCACTGAAGTCATCGATAGCGTATAGACAAAGACTGGGACGAAGGCAAACCATAAAACGGTACACATGCAACGTTGGCTTCAGGGTTTTCCAGTCATAGGGTAACGCAGCTAGCGTGCGGACCTGGATCAGCTCATATTGTATTCCAAACTTTGCACTTACACTTTAATATTCAATATATATATATATATATATTATATATTATATATATAATATATATATAATATATATAATATATATAATATATATAATATATATATAATATATATAATATATATAATATATATAATATTATATATTATATATATTATATTATATATATTAATTATATATATATTAATATATATTATATATATATTATATATTTTTTTTCTACCTTACAATTTATCCACGCCTTCCTTTGTATTCACATACATCCAATAACCTTAACATTAATAATACGTAACACTTTACCACACAGGATATCTGTGTATTAATAAACAATTTGCATATAGAGTATTATCTCTTATACATGTACGTGTTCCATATGAATTATTATGAGAGTTTTCTTCTTTTCGTAATGCAAGTCGATATTACCACGTCTGTGTATTGTAAGTCTATTGAAAGTTTTACTGAAAGTTTGGCAAACAAATTACCTCGTTAGTTTTGCCTTGGTATCTTTTCTTTGCTAGTTGTCTTTTGAACTCTTATCTTGCTTTATCGTTCAACGACCATCAAAACACTCCAAATTAGAAAATTTACTGTAACCCACGTCTGCGGATCGCGCCATTTTAAGTGCATTTCCGGGTACCTGACACGAGTTGCTAATAGAATTAGTTAATTAGCAACGAGCTATCCTAGCTTTGCCATCACAGGCTTTGCAAAAAGTTCAACGCGCAGAAACTTCACAGAGTCTTCAAATAGTTTTCTTGAATATAACATACGTCGCTTCTGTATATCTTTTACCTTGTAAAGCAAACGTCTACATACAGGGTGTCCCGAAATTTGTGGTACAACCGGCAGGAAGATGATTGTAAAAATAAGTCGTAAAAAACAATCTTTTTTCATTTAAGGATTCGTTTTCGAAAAAAATGAGCTTGAAAATCCATCAGATAGCCGCGTATTAACTGGAAGCTTCGAATTATGAAACTTGTGTTCAACTCTCATAGAACATAAAAGATATAACTTAGAAAAAACGAAGCTGGCACCCCGCTGGGGGTAGCCACCCACATGCTATATTTATTTTTATTTTATTTTTTTCTTCACCAATAAGATATAACACTTTACCAAATGTCCATAAGGACAAATTGTAAAATAACCAAAATAAAATAAAAAAAAAAAACTCTCATAGAAAGAAGACTAAAGAGAAAACACCCCACTGACCTCACTAAAGAAATAGTCAAACTGGAAGATGGTATCTCGATGAGGGTAGCCATCCACGTGTTATTTAGCAGCTAAGTCAGAAAAATTTACCAAATGTCCAGCGGGACAAATTGTACAGTACAAATTAAATAATAATAATTAAAAAAACTTGTGTTTCTGCTGATGTTTGTATTATTACATTCCTTTATTTTGCATTTAATTTGAATAGTTTCGTAAATAAGGATGAGATCGCTAGTTTGTACGAGTCTTTTTATTATCGTGACATTGTCCATGTTTGATAACGATTCATCTATTACTCCACGTTCTAACAATAATTTTAACAACTATTTCTTTGCTAATTATTCCTTCATTCTATTAATAATGATTAATTAAACGAAAAAATGTTACTCCTTTTCTTCGACTTATTTCTAATAATCACCACCCGACCACCATGATTTTCAGAATCACCTTGTATATTGGCTGCCAAAAGTTTTCAGCCAAAATGAAGTTCTATATTTCCGTGTAACTTATATATTAATCAAATTCTTGCGCAAATTTTTACAATATCGTACTTTATGAAATACCTTACGTGCTACGCTCGCGGGATGAACATTCATTTTTAAAAACTCTTGAAGCGAAAATAAAATTAGCCACAAAATCATCTCCAAGCGCATCTATTTTGAAACCATTCGTGGTTCATACATCGATGACAATCGATTCAACTGATTCAGGCAGTGGCGAAAAAATCATGTACTATTGGGTTGGCAACTAAGTGATTGCGGATTTTCTCATTAGGTGGTAATGACAAAATCCGCAATCACTTAGTTGCCAATCCAATACTAGCCTAACTCGGAATTTACAACTCATAGAAGCAAGAAATCTACGCCATTCGAACGTTATAACAAGCATTATTAACCCTTTCGTTTCGAGTGCCGCTTATAGGCGACGACCACGCGACGATTCCTGAGTCCGGTACCCCATATATCCGTCATCCAAATGATGCATATACAAGTGCTATCTGTAGTCAATAATATGTCGGGTTAGAGGCGTGTAATGAATCTTTCTTTGAGTTGTTATGCAAGAGCGAAGATATTTACAAGTACAATTATGATTGTGACAGAATTTGACAAGTAGCCGTGGTAATTAGATACTCGGGATGTGAATGGCAATGATTTTAGACTCAATAACGAATCCACGGTCAGCGGGATGACGAATGCGATTTCCTCCACAGTCTAAGTCGAATTCAACTTACCGATTCACTATTCGGGTGTGACTCAACGTACTTGTCCACAGTACAAGTAGAACTTATCCGGCTGCCTCTCAGTCCAAGTGGAACTGCCCTTATATACTCCTCTCCGTACCCTTCTGTACCCCTCGGATCAATCTTTGTTTTTAAGGAGAGCTATTTAATTACTCCATACCTCTGTTAGGTACACGTCTCTCCAGTGACCGTGGCTACGTTCAGCGACCCATTATGTCACTTCGAGCCCAGGCCCACTGTCATTAATCTCGGGCACCCATACTCAGATTAAATCATAAACAACTATTTCTCAGTTTTATTATTTAAATACAGCTATAATAAAAAGTCTGGACTAAAGTATTGGGGACCTTCCGAAACATTCCAAAAGAAACGCCCCGATGTCCTTTCATCTCCGACATATATTTATTTGACAGTATAGTACGGGAACCATAGTAACGACAAATGATACAATCATTAAACGATTGATTTTGTTTTTAAGTAGAGCCGAGCCTTATACGGACTAATAGGGAGACAAAACTGATCGCATCACATTTCTCATGTGAAATTTAATTTGTTCAAATACGGATTAAGGTTAATCTTAATTATATGTAATTGTAAAGAAGGACGTAATGTACAGCCAGAAAACCAATAACGTGATTTTTATTACTATCTCGGCTGTACAGTATGTTTCCTTCATGTCATTATAATACACCGTGTATTCTTATATATATTTATTTAAGGCTCCGATGTCCTTTCATCGCCGACAAATATATTTTTTCGTTATCAGCAGAACATTCTCTGTTGATTTTATTGACATATTGGACTAATCACTTCTTAAGGTTACTCATTATTGAAACAACATCAAAACGTTTCACGCAATATATTTAAAACATCCACAAGATCGTATACTGTTTCATGCTAAAAAATGTATTAAATCCATTGACAGTGAAACGATATTTCATATACGGTTCTTACAAGAATTATCGTTATTTAAGACTTAGGAAAACGTATATACCGCAACCACGCACACTGTGCGTATTTCTGGCGTTTCCGTTCAGTGACAGTACTTCAGCGGACTGGACTGCCGAAGCAAAAGGGTTAAAGTTGAAACACGATTCGACCAAGATGCTAAATTTGCATCTTGGTAATAGGAATTTCGTACGGCTACTTATTGCAAGTTTCGAATACTAGAGACACGTGAAAGGAGCAAGTGGTCGAGTTCTAGTGAGAAGGGATGAAAGGAAGAGTGCATGGCCGTGCAAGGTATTAGATGGACGTCTCTGAATGTATTCTGGGAATGTTTGCATAGCTGGGCCAAAGTGAGTGAAAGAAAAGGTGGAATAGGAAAGAAAAGAATGCACAGGTGTTGGAGTATATTGCATAGAAGATGTGTGTCTGAGACAATGACAGTCTTTGAACCTGTTTTCAGAGGACGTTTCGTTATACTTGTTTGAAAAAGTAAAAAGAGTTTCTTCCTTTCTTGCATTTTCCGAGCTGCTAAAACTAACGAAGTTATATCTGTCGTTCGTAATTGACTAGAATTTGTTAGAATTTAATCTTAAAGTTAAGATTAATAATCTGTGGAAGACACAATGTTTATATTAAAATAATGTTCAGTGATATTTATTAAACAGAACTACAGAACCAAATGTATATAAGCGAGTGATGTAATTAACAAAGTATGGAAGAATTGTTGATTGTTGGCCAGTTACTCTCAGACTAGACGTGGCTAGTAACCCATGATCCCTTAAATATTTTGAGCCCCACTCTTTATACAGTAATGAGTATGACCTGTGTAAGTGTCCTGTGTAAGGGTATTTATGCCTATGCGTGTAATATCGTTGTATTCCAACAGAATTATTTATTAGAATTTTATTTATTCGAATTCTATATGTAGAGAAGATACTCGTGTAGGATTAAGATCTGAAATGTATGGTACGGATTTGTTAAAGTTATTTGCAGGTGTTTCATTAATACGATGAATTTTAATAATTTCGTGCTGGCTAGCAAGGTTTTCTTTTATATCTGAATTAAAGTTTATAATATGCATGAAATTAGATCAAAATAGAGATTTAAAGACTTGTTAAATATATATATATATACGGTAGAGAAATTCGATTATATATACGACATAATATGGACCGGTTCTTCCTCGGATAATCGAAAATTCGAATAATAAGAGCGGTCTATTAGTGTCCGTAAAAGGAAAATTTTGATAATGTAATACTGTGCATGTATTCAGGTTTAATTAATTATTTAATCGGCCGAAAGTTTGATTACCTGCTTCCACAATACCTGACTGTTTCCTTTCCGTACACTTCTATACACTTTCTTACTCTTTGTGTGAAAATTTCGAAAAACATCAAGTTACAGTACAGTTCAAAACATCTCGGATGATAATCGAGACTACATTGTATGTGTCACACACCCAAGAAGACCACCCGCTCAGTAACCGGTTAGACTGAACACCTTGCATGCTACAGCTATTGAAACAATAACTAAAAAGACACACACACCCGAAGGTAGCCCCTCCAAAGGGACTAGACCCTCGGTAGAAGGATCTTCCTAAACTAGCGCTCGAACAGTCCGTTGTAACATTTCAAACCAGTCTGTTCTAACATTCTGTTGTAACGCTTGAACCATCACTCTGTTGGATTTCTACAATAAATTTCATTGTCGCATACGAAGTTCAATTTTCTTCATCATTCGTGCAAGAATCATTTCGTTCGAACGCGAGGAGATCACCTGCGATCCGTTAATTTCGCGATTTCTTGTGTCTCCGACGTGACATATTTTTTTTTTTTTATTTTTATTTTGGTTTTTTTTTACAATTTGTCCTGAAGGACATTTGGTAAAGTGTTATATCTTACTGGTGAAAAAAATAAAATAAAAATAAATATAGCATGTGGGTGGCTACCCCCAGCGGGGTGCCAGCTTCGTTTTTTCTAAGTTATATCTTTTATGAGGTCTATTGGGTGTTTCCTTTTTAGTCTTCTTGCGATGTTTGTTGTGTTGCACGTTTCAGCTGCCAGCTGGTTCGGGCGTATTTTTATTTTTACTCTGTATCTTGTTGCGAGTCTTTTTTTTTTTTTTTTTAAATAGTTTATTTAGCCAATATTTGATTTTTTGTATATTTTTGAGATTCACAATAAACAATGAATTTGAGTATAGTGTGTTTAGGCAAAAGTACCGATACGCGTCGGTACGACGTAGCTGTCACGAATCAACTTTCCTTTTTGCCATGTGGTACGCCAGATGTGACGGTCCTTGCGAGATTCCCCGTAGTCCGGACGCCAAGACCTATCCATTGTTCTAGTAACTCGCAGCAGGCCTAAGAAGACGACATAAACCGAATCTGTTCAGTTTCAGTTTTCTTCACTTAAACATTTTCGGTTTACAGATGGTCCTTATGTTTGTTGCACTCGACTCTTACCTAATACGGAGAAAGCGGGTGCCTGGCAAGATAAAACTTTCCCATAAACAAGGATGCCCACGAGCCATATCTAGCTCTCCTTGTCTTTACTACCTAATTCATTTACCAATGGGCATCGCGGATCGTTACCCTCACTTTTCCACCAAAAAGTGTGGACAACGAATCCGCGTTCTGAGTTCCAAAGGGAACACCCACACCGAGCTTTCTTCTTTGATGGTACGAGTCCGTTTAGACAGTTCTATTTCTAATTTCAATCCGGTTCTATTTCTAATTCCAATTCAGTCACAATATTGACCTTTGTAATAAAAACTCTGAGTCTAAAGAATAAAGATTATACTAAAAAATCAACAGTCGTGTAATTACTTAAAAATTACGTGACATTTTGGCGATCCACTGCCAGGATCCATTCGCTTCAGTGAAAACGAAATTACGATTTCGGCGTACGCGCATCATTGAAGATTGAAGGATCAGCGGACCACTGCGAATCTTTGCTACTACGAAGCCCTGCAGCAACTTTCAACGTTCCACTACGGTGAAACTAGACGAGAGGACTACGGTCAGCGCAGAGCAAGCCTACGAATAAGATTCGGAATCTAGAACCAACCAGAGAGGAAACATCCCAGAGACTCCTCAACGGCCATAGCTACTACGGTAAGCTGGAAATCTGGATTCATTTGTACATTACCGTACGAGAAAATCAAGTTTCTCAAGCGTTTCGAGCGTTTCGAGCTCAAATAAATAGTTCAGACTCAGTAAATTTAATTAGAATCATGTCTACATCGCGAAAAGACGAAACCGAGACCGTTTCCGCAACCGGAGTTACGGATAATCCGATTCGTGCCACACTCGACGCGATATTAAAACAAAACGCACTTATTATGCAACGTCTGGAAGAAGCGGACAATGAAAAAAAAAAACTTGCAGCGGAGGTAGAATTATTGGGAAAACATATGTCTAAAATAAATTCAGGACGTGACGCTACTACCGAATTAGACTCCTATGTTACGATAGATGAAATTAATACCAGCAGTACTCAGATAAAGCGACCACCTGTAAAATCTGACAAAACGGACGATATGGACAGTGAAGAAGAAGTAATAAGTGTTGACAACCCCATGTACAGCGCAAAAACCTGCTTAGACTTTATCCCCATACTCAACGGACAAGATGATATAGGAGTAGAAGGGTTTATTAAACGGGTAAGGGAAGCTCGAGCCGAATGTAGAGAAAAACGCATATTACTACGACTAATTTTAACACAAAGAATCATTGGAGAAGCGGAACGTAGTATCCGCCACTCTGAAATCGAGAACTACGAGGACCTATTTGAAAGCCTCAGAAAATTTGTATCCGTAAGTATTACTTCCAATGGAGCTCGTGATAAGTTGCAACGTACGCGACAAACCGAATCGGTACACAATTATGTGAAGAGATTCCGACACAACCTCAACGAACTGATATACGCGCTTCAACATGAAATTCGCGATCCAGTACGCCGAGCAGTCGCCATAGATCTTGAAACTGAACGAGCAACCAAAGTTTTCGTGCTGAATTTAAAACCCGAAATAGAGATACGCACATCAGCTACAAGGCCGAAGAATCTTCAAGAAGCGCAAGATGCAGCTTTCGAGGCGGAATTAGTCATAGGGGAGATCGAACGCAACAAAAGATTAGGAAGAACAATGTATCAACCAATTGATAGAGCTAAAACCCGATTCCAAGGAACACCTAAACCAATGCCAAGAAACTTCCAGCAAGCTGAGCGAACGCCACTTACCCAAAGAACTCAACTGAAGTGCTTCAAATGCAGCCAAATCGGACATGTCTCCAATCAGTGTAAAAAATTTTTGAACACCCAGCCAACACCCGAGACCACCGGCAGTCCACAATCTCGAGACACACAAGGAGGAAACAAAGGAACCAATAGACCAGACCTTCGAATTAACGCCACACAAGGAAGACTACCCACAGTACTTTTACGATCCGACGGACAACGATATGCTTTATCAATGGTGGTGAGTGCCCAGCCAAAACAACCAATTTTATCGAAAAGTCAAACACGAATTATTTAAAATGTAATACTAGAAAAAAAAGATATTTTTGTTACTATGAACATATAAAATCCGTTGAATAACGATTATTATATTTTCAATATTGCGTATATTTCTCGGAAAATTTCTAGAACTATTGATACATTAAGTACATTACATTGATGCGGTATAAAAAGAGTATACATAAAGTTCCATACTCTAGAAGCATTTAACAAACAAATAATTTTACATTATGGATATTGATGGATATTTGTTCTTTTAGTATTTACAGATAAGTTAACATTACAAGGACATTGTTTTTGAATTTTATTTTCACTCAAATCTTTAAGCGTTGTATATTCTAGAATATTATTAGTTGATGCAATCATACAACAGAAATTTGTGTTTTATATCAAAATATTTAATATTATTTAGCATAAAATCAACTAAAGTTGTCAGGTATTGTTAATAAATTTGAATTTTTATATTATCCATCATTCTAAGACAAACTGTATAGTTTAAATCATTGTTAATTAGTTATTTTGGGAACAATTATAAGTTGGTAACATATTATTTGTACAATTTCAATGTCAACATAGAAATAACAAAATTTTAGTTGATAGATTATCATAAGATAATGATCATATATTCTCAAAGAAGATACATTCTATTAATGAGTTAAGTACTATACTGCCACATGTAATTTTATTCGCAAGTAAATGTATAAATAATATGTTTAAACCAAAAATGATTAATAATAATAATATTTAATATAAAGGAATTAGAGTAGAAATTTGAGACAAGGATCTTATAATGCCTAGAGATTATAACTATAATATGTACCAAGTATTAAGCTCAGTAAGTGATGTTTCTTCTACTATTGAAACAATATCTGTAGACTGGAACATGAATTGTGGATAACTGATTTCACATTATTATTACAGTAAAAATTACAATGCCCTTATTATTGAATAACACAAAGTTTCAATACAAGTTTGTTTTACTTAAGTAGAATTTAAAATGGACAAATATATGTTAATAAAAGGTGTATTCATGGCTTTGTACAATATTCACATTCATATTAATGCATTACAGAGATAGATTAAAGTTGAAATGAAATATTTGATGAAACATGTGTATGTATTTAAAGTTGCACTCCGAATCGATATTTTTTTTATATATACAAGAGTCGGAAAGGCGTACTATATAATGTAGGCTTCAGTATAGTATTTGTAGGATGCTTAAAAAAAAAAAAAAAAAAAAAAAAAAAAAAAAAAAAAAAAAAAATTCGATGATCCAATATGTAAACTTCTTGATGCCTGATGACATAATCACGTTATAAATTGATTGAAATTATCAAAATAATAAATAATAAAAATCATAAAGCCGCAATCAGTCTTCAAAGAAGGAGACTCCGTATTAGTACACAACGATCATAAAAGACACAAACTTGATGTGGAATGGTTGGGACCGTACACGATTGATAAAGTATGTACTCCATACTATTTAATTCAAGAAAAAAAAAATACATGGGAATCGTTTAAAACCCTACTTTCCAGGTCGACACTTCTCTTTGCCAGAATAACCATTTATGTATCAATCTAACCTTTTCTTTTCGCCGAAATGAAATCTTAGTTAACATTTCCACCAACACCCAACACCTGTACCTCAACCAATACATGCCACCCCCAAAGAGAAGAGGAATCAGCTGCAATTTCAAATCACATCCAGTGCGATTTCACAAAGGGCCTCCTGAAGAAAACTTGAGGGACCAAGTTCAATCTAAGGAGGGGGGAATGTCACGAATCAACTTTCCTTTTTGCCATGTGGTACGCCAGATGTGACGGTCCTTGCGAGATTCCCCGTAGTCCGGACGCCAAGACCTATCCATTGTTCTAGTAACTCGCAGCAGGCCTAAGAAGACGACATAAACCGAATCTGTTCAGTTTCAGTTTTCTTCACTTAAACATTTTCGGTTTACAGATGGTCCTTATGTTTGTTGCACTCGACTCTTACCTAATACGGAGAAAGCGGGTGCCTGGCAAGATAAAACTTTCCCATAAACAAGGATGCCCACGAGCCATATCTAGCTCTCCTTGTCTTTACTACCTAATTCATTTACCAATGGGCATCGCGGATCGTTACCCTCACTTTTCCACCAAAAAGTGTGGACAACGAATCCGCGTTCTGAGTTCCAAAGGGAACACCCACACCGAGCTTTCTTCTTTGATGGTACGAGTCCGTTTAGACAGTTCTATTTCTAATTTCAATCCGGTTCTATTTCTAATTCCAATTCAGTCACAATATTGACCTTTGTAATAAAAACTCTGAGTCTAAAGAATAAAGATTATACTAAAAAATCAACAGTCGTGTAATTACTTAAAAATTACGTGACATAGCCATGGTCTAATATGTGTCGTGGATTTTCGGTTTTTGCGTTTATTTTTTTGTTTTTTGGGTTTAAGTCGCATTGGTGCGTGATTTTTGTGTATTCTTGTGTGTGTTGTATTTTGTCCTGAAACTTGGCCGCAAAACAGGACTCCTCGGTGTATTACTTTTATGCGTTGTGGGATTTTGGGGGGGGGATGAGAGGGAAGGGGAGGGGGTGTTAAATTATATTATTTACAATGATTACAGTATTTACATATTTACAGTACTTACATCTAGGTTACACGGTGGTAGGAATGGTTTTTTGTCGAATTGGTAGTTTTCACTTATATTTTCTTATGGGTTTGGAATCCACCAATATTTTTTTGTGTTTTTTCTGTGTTTGTCTTTAGTGTCTTTTTGGGGGAGGGCCATGTTGTACCTCCACCTGGTGTCTGCAGTCTCTTGTTGCGAGTCTGGTAATCTCGACGTGACATATGCACCAAATCGATGAAGTTACTGTAGTGTTGAATATTATACCTAGTTTATGTCTTCGCAAAGAACTGTTTGACTCTCTGAAATCTACTTCAATTTTCACGAGTGTCTTAACACGTGGACAAAAGCAGAGTTCGAATTGGTCACCGAACAATTTTGAAGATCGTTGTGTAACGATAGTACAACAGAAGCTTAAACGTGGAATATAACATGCGGCGATAACGCGCCAAAGGACATTTATCCGAGCGTGTGGAAGAGTCTCAAGAATTTTAACGCGAAAATCAAACCATAGAAGAAGCACTATCGGCAGCAAATTTGCCGACAAGTTAAACAGCCTGTCGGAGTTTCTAACTTTCATTTTACATCCGCGAGCAACGGTTCACGTTTCAAGGCGGAAAATCGACTCGCGAATCATCGATCCTCTAAAATAGAACCAGTGATGTAACTATGGTTTCTCACGTTTTAGGCTGAAGCACGTTCCAGATCAAATCAAAAGGCTGCTCTGAAGGATAGCGAAACTTCCGTAGTAACTTCGTCCTTTCGAAAACGTGTACCGTAGCCCTTCATGCATGCGTAATGGTCGAGCCACAATGCCGCCGGCTTTCGAGCAAGTGAATCTCGAATAACGTCGACCTAATTGTGCACGATCGTACGTGTGCAATGAAGAAAATAACGAGACATAGCAAGAAAGAACATTTTCACGACGAAGGTGAACACACGAGGAGAATTACTTAAGATGAATTTTGTAGCTCAAGAATATTCAGATAAAGCTTTTTTCCAAGAGGAATACAGAGATTTACAAGTTACACTTAACACTTTGACGACCGTGTGCTCTGACAAAGCAAATAACCCGAAAGGGAAAATAAAATTGTAAAATTAAAAATGCGTATTTTAGCAGTCGATTGAAAAGATTCAAACGGTCGCTTGGAAAGTTCGTTCCGATTTACATTTCGATTCGATATATGTACATTTGTTGAATTACATGGGTGCCATTTCGTTCCACAACCTTCCCCATCTTTCACGCAATTTGAATATTCCATGCTCGGAGAACCTCTCAGATTTTTCGGCGGAAAACTTTCCAACGTGATTTTTTATGTCGAACAAAGAGTTAAAAATCGGAACGAACTTCCCGAGCAGTATTTAACGAGTGTAATATTTTATTAAAAATCAACGAGCATATTTAAGGGTACTTTTTAGCGTAATATGCTTGAAAACAGTTTTTCCGATGGAAAATTGCTAAGCAAAATTTATTATTTTATTAAATTCCTCAAAAATCGGGATTAACTTTCCGAGTAATAAATATTGATAACTGTTCTAATATATTGATGACGGTTTTGTATTATTCAAGCATGTAATGTAAAAACACTTGTAATATTTTGTTTATCGCATCAATTGCATTTTTTTTTTTTTGCATAAAAGATATAACTTAGAAAAAACGAAGCTGGCACCCCGCTGGGGGTAGCCACCCACATGCTATATTTATTTTTATTTTACTTTTTTTTCACCAATAAGATATAACACATTACCAAATGTCCATAAGGACAAATTGTAAAAAACCAAAATAAGATAAAAAATAAAAAAAATAATAAATTGCATTTTTTTTACTGTTTTATTTAACAGTAGTTAACATTTTTCTTATGTAAAGTGTCAACGAGTTCCATTAACAAAATTGGAAAAAATTTGAGTTTTGCTTTTTTTATTCGTCTTTCATTGATATAATATTACATATTACGCGTTATAAACAAATTATAAGTTTCTACAGGGTAAGAGACCGAGATCTCGTCGCCTGATCGATCTTTGTCGTTAAATGCTCGAGTCTGTAAACGGCACTTAGAATTTGAAGTAGATACGTGGCTAGTTAAAAGACAGCAAAAATAAACGAATTCGTCGTTGCAGAGTCTTCTGTAACACACTGTTTCCTCACGAGTGGTGCACTACGTTATTTTTTAATATTCCAGGTCGTGTTTCAACATCTAAAGTACGTAATTCTAGCATTTATTTTCGGTGATGTGTGACGTATTGCTTCTATTTCCACATTCCCAAATGAGGATGAAATATCAATTAGTAGATGAAACTCTCCGCTTAGATTCCATTTCAATTCCTTTTTTAAATTCCATTCTATAAAAATATAAATTTGCAGAAATATCCGCGGTCTAATCGTAACTTGCAGATTATTAATTCCATTGTTACAATTATCGCGGATGTTTATGCAATTTCGTATCTTTATGAACGTGATCTAACAAAACCAAACTAGACGTTTCTTCCATCTAGTAAATACCATCGTTTTCCATATGTTTCAAATGTGCTTCATTGAGATTAAATGGACGATGTTACAGATTTTTCGTTTGGGCCTTTTTTCTATCGAAGGATAATATGTTTTTATAAAAAGATGGAAAATTGCTCTATAGATATATTCACTTTCTTCGCGATATATTTTTTGGCGGGGAAAAGTAGCACATATTCACATTAGATACTTTCGTTATTTTATTATTGTCTATTATCAAACATTTTGTTTCAAACAATCATGTACATATCTACTTACACATACACATATTGACTTACTCTATTTTTTTACTCTCACTGTTTCAATTATTCGCAAACCCAATTGCAGATTAAACTAAACCGATTAAACCTTTTTTTCTAAAATTCGAAGAAAAGCTGCTGCGAAGCGACATTTTCACGCGTCCATTAATATTACTTATTCGCGTGAAATAAAAACTCATGGCAAAGCCGAAGAAAGGTGAAACGGTAAGTTGGCGCTCGGTGCATGTCCGCGGTGCGGCAGGAAGTAAAAAGAGACAGAACCGTACAATTCAACGTAATGACTGCAATTTAGCGAGGGAGCAGGGGGTCAAGGATCCAAATACGATGCACGGTCTTATCATTATCACGCGCGTCACTGTGTTGCACACGTTGCCTCTCTCTCAACACGCGAGCGATCCGCGAGCACGGTAATTTCGACGTGACAGAGCCCAGAGAGGAAGTTCCTTTTCCGTCCGCGAAAACACGCCCCTTTGGATCCCGCATCCTCCTCGCTTTACCCTTCGCAGTTACATATATTCCCGTTTCTCCTTCTTGTATCTCTGACTGTGAATAACCTTGGAAGCTCCTCTGCTTCCTTTTTGAACCGACACAATCACGCGACTTTCCTCTCTACTCTCTTCGAATCTGCCTTTTTAGTCCGCGGTTCTCTTCCCGTTCTTTCCTTCAATTCTTTTCTTTCTTTCTTTCTCATCTCCCTTTTCCTTTCTTTCCTCGTTTCGCGGTTCCGCAACGGTTCCAGATAATCCACCTCTTATTCTTGAGTTTCCTGTCGGTTGCAGACAGAGGGACGGAACAACGTAACCACTTTCGAGGGACACAATGCGCCGACAACCCCGCCGCCTCGGTTTATCCCCGCGTCGTGCTACCCACTGCTCTGCTCGTCGTGTATCGCGGCTACGTGCAGAGAATCGCGATCCGCCGCACAAAAGCCCGACAAGACCCTGTTTCGCTCGGTTTTGCGCTTTTATTTCGACGACACGCTCGCGACAGCGGAGGTCCGTGCACGAACGGCAAACAGCCTCCGCGATCAGTCGACACTGTGACCTTCCCCTCTATCGATGAAATCGCAACGAGGTGCTGGTCGTGTCGCGACGTTTCCCCGAATTGCTCGACACCAGCACTTTATTAGCTTGCCACGTGACACTTTGACGTTGCTTATCGAGTTCAAAGGGAGTTGCGAAGCTAATAACACGAATACGAGATTCTAATTACAATGGGGAAGATTAATGGGATATTCGGAAATACACGAATACGTAGGGCACACGTAATGTGTGAAAGTATGCACAATATTTACCATATTTAATTATTTTATCGTATTTAAGAAAATCGTGACATAACATTTATCGAATGAAACGAATTTCTCTTTTGGTTTTAAGGTAGGACCTCGATTAACCTACTTAATCGAGACAGGTCGAGGAGTTCTGATAAATCCAGGTTCAACGAATAATCGAGGGCAAATAAATGAAAACGAGTTTTCTATACCAACATGAGCCTTTTATTTCCAAGAGATGTAATTGCTTTTGCACTATAACCATATTTCTCATTTGTAATACAATTATTTAATTAAATTATTTGCTCAACGTTGCTTTTGAAAGTGCTTTATCATGCCATCCTCTCAGCATCATTAAACTTTCTGTTAGACTGAACGTGTCTTCCTTATTCAAAGGATTGAAGCATCTTCTTTATGACTAATTTTTTCATTTTCTATTACCTCATCGAAGGGCTAATTTCAGGCAGCCGCACTTCTATGTTAAGTTCATCCAATTGCTCACTTGCTGATCCGGTATCGATCCACTGTGCAATTGTTTCTATCATTTATGACAGGATGTCCTGTATCGACAGTTTTACATCTGTAGAGCTTGAGTCATCACCTAATTATAGTCTGCACCTGAACTTTGTCTCATTGACATTTTTTTTTTCTTTTTTATTTTATTTTGGTTTCTTTACAATTTGTCCTTATGGACATTTGGTAAAGTGTTATATCTTATTGGTAAAAAAAAAAAAGTAAAAATAAATATAGCATGTGGGTGCCAGCTTCGTTTTTTCTAAGTTATATCTTTTATGTCATTGACATTTGACACTCATATAAATATATTTATCGAGCCATTCGATGGGGTTAGGGGCGTTGACGAACAGAATTTCACAATTAACCGTGGCGATTAATTGATGCTAATGACAATAATCTTAGGTTCAATAACGAAGACACGGTCAACAGGATAACAAATGCGCTTCCTTACTTGTCCAAAGCCAAAGTCAAACTAAACTCATGTACTTTACTCTGTACATCTCTGTACTCCTTGGGTCAACTCTCTTTTTAAGGAGAGCTATACAATTACGTTATACCTCTGTTAGGTACAAACGTCCATCCCGTGACCGTGGCTACGTTTAGCGACCAGATGTGTCACTTCGAGCCCAAGCCTACTGTCATAAATCACGGGCAATCATAATCGAATTAAATCATGAACAACTACTTCTAAGTTTTATTATTTAAACACAGCTATAATAAAAAGTCTAGACTGAAGTATTAGGGATCTTCCCAAAAATTCCAAAAGAAAGACCCCGATGTTCTTTCATCTCCGACAAATTCATATAAATCTTCGATATCGAGGGATTTCAATGCAGTTAGAAAATTATCATTTGGCTATGAAGGAAGCGTTTGATATTATTAACAAAAGATTCCGGTTAATCGAGGTTCTACTGTACTTCCTTAGCTATCTACATATAAATATGAGTTTGCATAAATATGCAGTCTAGTGTTGGCTATAGAAAAGAATATTAGTAATTAATAATTTTGTTTATATTTATTTATTTACCATTAAGATACACGCATTAAAATACGCGTCGAGTTTCAATGATATTTAAATGACGACGACAAATATTAGGCAAGTGTTTGTTGAAGAAAGCTAATCGAAGAAAGTTATGAAATTGAAGATACGAAAGTGCATAGGATACGCATAATACGTGAGCAATATGTAAGTATCCAATACCATTCACATTATTTAACAAATAAATCAATTTTCTATTGAAGTTTTATTTTGTAAATTATCTTACAAGAGTACGAATTTTAATTATACAACGAACAAGACAGATTATTGTGATGTAAGCATAAAATTTTAGTTAGTTGACAGAAAGTTTCTTGTTAAGGGAGGCACGTTTCAGCAATTTGTACTTTGAATTTCTTGCGCTAGTAAATAAAGCTCGTAATGTTTTTTCTCTATAACTGAGGATTGTAGTCTTAACCACAGAATGAAATTCTCCGCTATCTTTAAATTGCTTTGCAAAAACTTGCGACATTGATTGTTGCGGAAAGCAATAAAGAGTGATTAAGGAAAATTGTTCATTAAGCTGCGAAAGAAGTAAGTTCCTCTGGGTATAAGAAAAGTTGTCATGGTATATTGCATCAGCATTATGCTTTATATTTCTACTCTGGCCAGCTTTTTGATTTATAAAATTACAGCGGCAAGACGTCAGAAGAAAGTAAGGAAGAAAACGAAGGAAAGGGAACACGGACGATCATTTCTCTAATTATAATATAATCTTCCATGAAGTGTTTACGATATCTTGTAAATTCATCGTTTCCAATTCTCATCTAATCTCTTAAATAAATACAAGATTCTATTAACTTATGAATAGTAAACAATTTTGACACCCAGCATAGACCGAGCGTTTAGTAAACAATTTATTATATATAAATTTTAAGCTTACGATTTGCATTCCAAAAAAGGTTCTCAATTTTACAAATAACAACACATTGTTTATCGTAGATACCTGCGAATAGAATTATTGTTATTTTAATTATTATAGTGGCATTTTTAAAAACCAACAACAATTTCTTACATTATTATCTATCTTGTGAATTTATTTTATTTATTAATCTGGCAAAAGATTCAAACAAATTGCCTGTCTGTGAATTTCAAGAATTTCAAGTACGTAATTTTAAACACCACACAAGTTGGTTAGAAAAGCTGATCTATTTTTGTAAAGATGTTCCGCAAACTTTGGTTTGGGGTTCGATACACACAAGGAGTAGATCTTATCAATTTTATAAATTTTCTTTATGGATATTACGTAGGTGTTCGTCTAAATGTCACAGTGCTGCGGATAATGTGACAAGCAAAAGCGGCGATTAATTACCATTGCCGCGAATCCTCTCGCTCATCTGCGTATCTTCTCGTATAACTGAGAAGCAGCCCAGAAATGCGAATAACAAAACTCCCTCGTCTGCGTGGAGAATCGCTGGCGAGAATTTCATCGCAAGTGAAGACTTGTAAGTATACTAACATCGACTTGAAGGGTCTCGTTAATAACCGATTCCATTAATCGATTTTCTCTTAGAAATAATCTGAACGAGATTCCTCTTCGACGATAGATAAGACTAACAGATAGATCGCGGATACTTATGCACTTATGAGAGTTATAAAAGTGTGAAAATGTAAAGAATGCACGTAGTATGCAAGAATACGTGAAATATCAGAAATAAAGCGATGGTTATAATATCTAGTGGGTGGATAAAAATTCTACGTTTTTGACTACGATCATAAAAGTATGAAATTGCATGATATTGATGCTAATAGTCAGACAGACGCAAGGAATGAGCGAATGAAGAAATCTCTGGAAAATCCGACAAGCGGCCACTTCGATGGAAAAATGAGATCTGTATAATTTTTGTTGCCTCTTGGTGCATAAGATTGCAACGAGCTGCTGAAATCTTTTCCTTTTAACACGTTCGTCGCCCAGCGTGATTCGGCTAAGTTTCCTGCGGGGCCCAAATCCAACCGCCGGTACGCAGAACGTAAATAGAGCGACAAGCAGGAATTCATCGTTTATCGCCTTCGATTCATTATAAAGAAAAGATTATTTATTTCTGAAATGGAGAAAGCGACAAGCTATCCAGCTAGAGTATTCCGAGGGATCTCATGGCAGATATCTCAGATCTTTCATTTAGTCGAGAAGCATACTTGTGAGACGTACATCGGTGATTTTTTCCTCCTCAAAATGTTCAGTAAGCAGCGTGAAAATATATTTGAAAGTGAGGAGAGTAGTGATGACGGAGTCTAACTATTTTTCGAAGTGCCCAAAATCACCCTAAGTGTGTTTGGAATGTTTTAACGAATACCATACGATATAGGGTAATGTAATATATTATCCAGAATATAAATTAATAAAAAGTATGGTATAATGTGTTTTTAATATTTTTATGTCGTATATCCTATATATAATATCGTATATTTAATTAACTCGAACAAGAAGAGCGTCACCATCATTTGGTGACGGGGCCCCCACGAAAGTATACCCGTCGCATAGATATGTGCGACGTGCCGATGAACGTGTTAATACGAATCTAAATAGGTACAGTTTCGGCCGAGCTATTTTCAGTTAAGTAAAAATGTAGGGATTCTTATAGAATCACACGATACGTTTAAAACTGTGAATAATCTAAAGATCTTTCAGGACTCGAAACTTTAAGATTACGAACCATTGTTTCTATTTGTTGTAAAAGCAATAATGCAATTAATTTGCGCAGGACAAATGTTATTTTCAAATGTGGTTTTATCAGTTATATCACACGCGTATAATTATTCAATAATTTCTACCAAATTTCTTCATTTTTGTTCCCAAACGTTTATGGTAAATATATGAATAAAATATACATAAATATATGTAAGATATATATACATACAATATATATAAATAAATAGATGGAAAAACTCTCTTTAAATAAATATTTTTATATTGTCAAAATTATGATGAATGATATTAATATTGTCGAAAAAACGGAATTTGTTGACTAATCGTTTTGTACGCATTTGCTAAAAAAAGAAAAAGAAAGAAAAATAAAAAATAAAGGGAGTTGATTCGCACAGCTGTTGGGGTACGTTAAAAAGAACATTGGAAATTTCAAGTTAGTACAACATGTCCATTATTCAACAAAGCAAATAAGCAACGATGTTACTAATACATAGTTCTATACTTCTTTACATGTGCACGAACATGGTCGTATGTTTTATGCAACGTTAGAGACAAACTAACTCGGCAGTTGTTGCATATCGAATAGCAAAGTTGAGGAACAGAGTGCAAGGGCAAGGAACACAAAGTGTCCTAAATTATTTCACTGACGAAGAAAAGCGTCGTATATCAAAGATTGCTCGTTGAAAATTTTCATTTTTACGAATTGATTTAGCAATAATTATTTCTAATAAATTATAACTACTATAATCTTCGTGTAAAATGTAGATAACAGTAAAATTGTAATATTAACCTCTTGAAAATACGACAAAATCTTACGTGAATCGTGTAGCTTGCATAATAATGAAGAAATAGAAATGTGAAAGAGCGAAATCAAAAATATATATTACACGTCGTGGTGTTGGAGTTAATGGAACAATAGATGATCGTAACATGAAATGAAAATTAATATAATTTTCTTTCGATGAATCTGTCGATGAATTTTCGAGTGCGTTCTTTAATTCACAATTAAATTAAATTACCAAAATAAGTTTACACTGATGTATTATTTTACTAAAGTTTAGTAATGTACATGTATCATAATGCTAATTACCATGGGTCTTCTGCAACAGGTATTAATTTCACTCATTATCGAAAAACCGTTTTAATTGATTCGTTCGATCCGGACCAATAAATTAATTAATAGAAATTCCAAAATTTTATTTTCTCATGAAACGATTCGTTTTTAAGGAATCCAGTCGAAAATGTAATTCCACGATAATTTTCAAAGTATGCATTTTGTGCAGAACGAATTTCGAACATGATGCAAAAGGAGACCTTTGCCTGAATCGGTAGGAGACGACATATTTAACGAGTTCTTTCACAAATAAGAAATTTCGTCTATTGGGTACAGTAGAAGCATCTTTATCGTAACAAATCGTTCTCAAACGTTACTCAAACATTCTCTCATGTGGACGTTCTACTACACAAACAGCATATTTCTTATTAGAACACTCTATGTAAGTATGCACATTGTGTTATTTTCTTTCTGTAGGGCGAAATCCAACCAGAATGGACGATACGCATTAACAGAGCAACGAAAAAGTAACACAGCAGAACTAACAGTACTCAAACAATTATTTGACCCAGTTGCCGAAATAATGAGGGATCCATAAGTCCGATCTTTTTCAAATTTCACAGGGAATAAGCAGAATCGAGGAAAATAGATCCCTTTTGATTTTGCACTAGCAAACCAATATTTACTTAATTTCATTTTATTTATTTATTGTTAAAAATGACAACGTGAGTTCGCGCTTACCATCCATATGCATATGCGCTAATTACAATAAATAGTAACTATAATATAGCTCCAGATACAATCGATAGATTTAATCGATAGGTTTAAGATATTCTTTTGTATTTATCCCCAGTCCATGTAAGAAAGTGCAATAAAGGTTTTTCGGCTCAGAACGGAGTGATAGATTTATCCAAAGAATGAAATAATAGTTATTGTGATCCTATCTCTGAATACAGAAATAACAACAGGTTATAGGCCCAGGTTCAATAATTAGTTATTATTTTACCGAAAATATTATTAATTGTAATATTATTGAGCAGCGCAGAAGATAAACTAAAAACAAAAAAGAAGTGCATGATCGATGATTCAGTGATGAATATCATAAGGGCGCTTTATATAATAATTGCTTACGTGATAATAGAGTTATCAAAAGAATAAACTAATAGCTATAGTGATCCTACCTCTAAATACAGAAATAACAACATTTATTTGCTTATAAGTTTATTTTAAGGTAGTCCCACTAATAGTAAAATCAATTTATTTCATTTCGTTTGAAGTATTTTATATAAAACTCGATGCTAAGTATTTTTTACTTTATTACGTGAAAATTCTCTTATCCAAACATTTTTGTCCTTCAATTAGTTCACACAACGGAATTTCCACTGTAGTTGGCGAACTGCTGAAAATTTCGTCGCGTTTTCAGTCTGGTGCACGTAGCGAGAGACGATAAATAAATAAATGAGAAATGTAACGAGGTCCCGATAACATTGACGTTGCGGCCGATTGCAGGCGGCGTTGCACCACGTCACGTCGCGTCGACAAAGAAACGGCGTATTGCGGCTTTCATTAGCAGCATCATATCGGCAATCGTCATCCCGAATCATCCAATTAACGGCAGCTATAATGAGGACGTCATAAATGATTCATAGTCGAATTTCTCATCAATGCATCGCCACTGCAGCAAATGGAATTATAGTTCGACCGTATGGCAGCTACATTTGCAGCCAGTTTTTCCCACTAAAAGCCATTCATCTCATCAATAGGACTGTCATTCACGGGCATACGGAGAATCTATAATTCTATGAATAGGAAATGACCATTTACATTGTAAGCACTTAGTCATCAGATTGACTGCTTTCTGTAAAGGTGGACATTCGGCAACGTTAAATAATAATAAATGATTACGCACAGATAATGGTATACAGAAACGTAGTTTTGCAAATTAATCGCCTTTACGTATGTATTCATGTTAATTACATATTTCCATTAAACGATTTGCTCGCTTGTAGGATTTTTCACGCAATTCTGTTACCTTCAATGCTTCATATCGATGGTTTCCATCATCACAACTGTCTTATTTCAATATTTCATTAGGTAATTTTTAAATTAACAAAAATTTTAATTACCCATTGTTCGTAAATTCCTGTATTCCTGTATATATAAATTTTACATGCACAATTCTGTATTCTATTTATTCTATTTATCTAAAGTAAATTAGAATATTAAAAATGGTTCATAATCTTTTCAGCATCCTAATTTCTACGATTTTATCTTTGACACGTAAAACAGTGGATTTTGCGTTTATGAAATGTTTTATAAATCGCGTTACGTATAAAACATTTCAGTGAATCAGTGTACGTATTCCAAGCGATTGAAAGCGTTTCACAGCACATCACTTTCTGCTTTCCAGGCTTGAATTCTAACACGGGATGCTGCCATACCGAGAAAAATCAAATTCGTTCGAAATACTTGAACCATCATCTTCTTGCCATTGTCAATTTCCTCGAGAAAATAATCAACGTATCGAGATGGCTTTATCGAGAATGTCATTAACCCGATACGTTCCCAGTCCATTAGGAGAAAAGGATCGTCTTTGCAGATATCATGCAAATATGGGTCATCGATGAAGCATTTAGCCCTGCTGGCTTGTTCTGTTTTATTCCAGATCGTTGTACTTACACTTCATACCGATAAACAGCTGGCTTTTCATTTGCATCCTAATTGGGTCAAAACCGCGATATCTTGCTCCATATTAACCAGGTCAGCACCAGTATCCGTTTATTTTTCGCGAATACTCTAATAATAATATGAGCGAGACACGTAACAAAGATTACGTGGCAATGTATAAAAATCCATTCTTTTGATTATCTTTTGTTGCTATTCGATGATCAAAAACACTTTAATTTTAATGCAATATTGATTATCAAAGGGAGAAAAATTGATCCTACATTAAAAAACGTAAAACAGTATGTAATTATAAAGATAATACAGAAAATTAGAAATTTCAAATTCAATCATGCAAGATCCATCATTAATTTAAGAATACAAAGAAAGAGAGCAAGAGAAATATTTTACTTTAACAGAATTAACATGCTGTATAGTAAACAGTTATCAACTTGCACGCTCTTCGTATTGTTCAATCTAGATCAATGTACATGTATAGTACTCGTACATTGTAATATTCAACGCTGCATTCGTTTCATTATCACACCCACACAAACCAAATTTAATTACTTTTATTATTACTATTGTTCAATTTAATATTTAAATAAACTAATGATATATATATTGATATCAAAACAACATGTTTATAAAAACGCTGTAATCTGATTTTTTAAACAATTCTACGATCTTGCGATAAGTAGCCAGTATACTTAGAAATCAGGCCAAGACACTCGAGTTTTTTGATACTTTCGCGAAATTTATATGGATAATAACAGTAGAGAAATGCAAACGATCTCTCCGCCTCATATCTAAAAACGTTCAACCGACGTGACTTGGGCCAAATGCGCTTTTGCTTCGCCGCATTCTACCACATTCTGTGATCCACACCACCTTGTTCTCTTTTGTCCAATGTTCGTGCACGTGATTTAGATGCATGCTACATAAATTATGAGCAATGCCCACCGTACGAACACGTATAATTGTGGCTTGTAAGCTTCCTAATTACACTTCAATGGTAAATTAGCGATACCGAAGGTTATTAAACAACAGGATGAATTAAGAAGAGTAACGTAATAGTATTTAGCTTGATATTGTACACATACAATTCTTCTATGTGGTTTATTAAGGTGGCCTAAAAATATCTAACATTATTTTCATCTGAAAGTATTTACGAAAGGATTGAGATTTTTATAGGAAACTTGAAGCAACATGTGGACTCTGTGTTTATATTTTTTTTACTCAATGAAATTACGAAATAGCAGAATGGTGCAACGTTGTTCATATCCAACAGAATCGTGTTTGCTTATGCCCAACGGCAAATGCGATTGGAACGTAAAAAGTGAGAAATTTTTATGCAAACTTGAATAAAGATAGATTATCTACAATATAGCGCACGATTTTTTTGATATCTCAATCCGTTGAATTTTTATAAATTTTCAAAGTTAAGTTTTCTCAGCGAAGAATAACATTTTGTCTTTAACGAGCCGCTGTTTTTTTATTATTCAAAATTATGGAAAAATCGTACAGTGCATTGTAGCTAATCTATTTTTGTTTAGATTGGCAGAAAAATGTCTTGCCTTTTACGTTCCAGACATATTTGCCGCTGAGCGCAAGAAAACAAGGTTCCGCTGGATATGAAGTCAGACCACGTTGCACCACTCCGCCATTTCGTAATTTTATGTAATAAAAAAGATATGAACACATAGTCAAGACGTTGCTTCAAGTTCCCTATAAAAATCTTGATCCTTTCGTAAATACTTTCAGGTGAAAAAATTCTTAGATTTACTCTACTTTTTTAGGCTTTTAGGGTTGCACACCCTCTTGAAGAACAAGGAGGATATAACCCTTTTATGTACTTCTTTTCTGGAACAGATATGCTCAGAGTACAATAAAAGACTACTGTAAACTTAAAAATTTCAAAATTGTTAATATAAATAGTGACAAATGAAATGCAAGTAAAATAATATGCGTTTTTTATCAGATTCCATATTTTATATCTATCGTATCAAAATGCTGTAATAAATATAATAGCGTGGCAATATGATAACGTATAATAATGTAGTGGCCGTATTTCCATAAAGAAGCAGAAAAAAACACTATATTTTTTTTATTACATCAAATTACGAAGTGGCAGAGTGGTGTAACGTTGTCTGACCAACGTTGTTCATATCCAGTAGAATCTTCTTTGCTTGTGCCCAGCGGCAAACGCGACTGGAACGTAAAAAGTGAGAAAAGAAGAAAAGAAACGCAGGGATACCATTAATTTTATAACAGAAAATCATTGACGAAATAAATTAAATTCATCACGAATTAGTCAACTTTCCAAAAATGAATTCCATTACTCTCAGTGTTACTGACAGCATAAATTTCACAGTATCCAATGATTCTATGAACTATGAATTACCAAGCTCTAACGTTAAGATCCTGAGGATTACACATTGAATACTCTTCTACATGTACGTAGCTGGTATTTAACTGGACAAGATTTCGTCGCTCTAGTTCTTAACTGTTTTATCTCCGCTGGTTTGCAAACGGAGGAAACCGAGTTTAAAG
Source organism: Bombus pascuorum (assembly GCF_905332965.1). Taxonomy (NCBI): domain Eukaryota; kingdom Metazoa; phylum Arthropoda; class Insecta; order Hymenoptera; family Apidae; genus Bombus; species Bombus pascuorum. The sequence goes on from NC_083494.1 coordinate 3,089,782, forward strand.
TTTATGAAATTTAATATGATTGCGTGTACTTGTGACTTGAACGAACTGAATATTTGTTGCTTTCTAAATACCATTTTCATAATATTATTATAAGCTCGTATTCTTGACACCAGCCAGACGTACGTTGATCGATTAATTATACTTTTTTGAAAAATGCACTTACAACAGTTAAGAACTAAGACGACGATTTATTCGATGCACGTTAAGGCAGATTATTGTAGGCTCCGTAACATTTTTCGCGAATAATTTCTCTTCTTTATTCTCGCCGAAGAACGAAGCACACGGGTTTATCAAGAGATACACGTTCATCGGGGAAAAGTCGACTGCACGAGCATCGATGCAATTACGTGCAAAACCATTGCCGGAAGAACGCGAATCCGTGTAAAAGCATTTACGCGGTAACGGCAACGAGTAGCGTGTGGTGAACCGCAGACGTTGTTTCTGCAGACGCGTTTGCCGAGCCTCGGATCTACTATAAGTGTAACCTCGTTTAAAACGCTCCAATTCATAGCAAAATGGCTGGCACTGTACTCTCCTGGTCACGTTCCTCTTCTCACGTCAAAAATATGACCGGAATTGAATAGACGAATCAATATAGGAATGATATTTTCGTTGTCTTATTTTTACTTGGCTCTGGAAATAAAGCGGCTCTTTTATGTTTCAGTGATTTTTATGAACTGAAGGCAACTAGGTTGGCACATTTCGATTTGAAATAAAGATAAAAAGATAATACGTATTATGAAAGTAACGAACTATTTTATTACTTTTCATTTTCGAAATAATATGGGGAAACTGTCTATAGCAAATATCGAATTCTATGTAAACTTGTTATGTAAAATAATTGTACCTGTAATAATAGCTAGTACTATTACTAATATAGTTACAATTAAGATATTAATAAATATAATGTCGTAATTACTGCTACTATTACCTAACATAAAGTTTAATATATGGTAGATAATATAATCTGTGCAATACGCAAATTAATTAGAAACTATCTGAATTATAATTATAATATCACGACAAACTATGCTAGAGAAGAGAATGTAATATACAGGGTGTCTCTGAAATTATCTTACGAGCGATCGAATAGTGATTGTACATACAAAAATAAATCGAAAAAAGAGAATAACATTTTTTCGTTTAAGCCTTGTTTTCGAGAGAAATAAATTTCCAGATCTGTCAAGTACTATTTGTATGCTAATTGTAAGTTTCCAGACACTCGACTTTTTTCCAGCTCGCGTCGATATTTATAAACATGGGCAATGTCATGATTAATTTCCTGTCATTACTGTTATTTTATTTCCACAGTTTTCACGTTTAAGATAGTTTCACAAATAAGGATAAGAGTATTACTTTTTACAAATCATTTTATCAACGTAATAAGTGTTCAAAATGTTGACCGCGTTGCTGCATACATAGCTCTGCTCGTATAATAAAATTATTACTAACACAAGAAGAAAGATCTTCAAATTGATTTTTCTTGAAAACGAATCCTCGAACGAAGAGATGTTATTCTTCTTTTTCGATTTATTTCTACGTGTAAAGTCACCAATCGATCGTTTGTACCATGATTTGGTGATATTCTGTCTAAACATTTACCGAGTGTTCAGCTGGACAAATTGTAAAGTACAAATTAAATAATAAAAAAAAATCTGAACATTTGAAGAGACGAAGCCTCGAACACCATTGCTTTTTCAATTAGTTGAACAATAATTTACTGTCTTTTATAACAATATTACGTAATTAGTAGACGAGATGAGACATCTAATTTTGCCACCTAAAATTACTTGTAAGTGGTTTCTGTATATAAATGCTGCTTGGTATCAAAAGAGATATATATCGTTTTAATTAATTGGTCTATACGTTTGTCTCCGAGTTATTTATATTCAAGGAAGTGTAATTTTCGACTCGTTATAAAAGTACTTTTATAAAAATACAATTTCACACACTATTTCTTCTTTATTTTCACATTCTAGGATTTTCTTTTTTTATCTACGGGTTTGCAGCCATATTTTCTTTAACTATATTTTCAGATCTCTTTCGCATCAGGCAACCGATAAGAGAAGAACAAATGGGAAATCTCACGGTCCATAAACCACATACTAAATTGCGCTGCTCTTCGGGGTCTTATCGACCCTCTGGACCCCTAGAATTGTTTGACACGATGCTTGAAGAGGCTTATCGTAAATAGATACAAAGGACGACAGCGATCGATGTTCTTCCGCAAATGCACACATCGACGATCGATGGGTGGGGTGCGCGTTCAAGCATTATGATAAATCATAAATGATGTCCTTTTAAGATATATTCCATCAGTATCGGTTATTTCAGTAACACCAAGACGGAAGTATGTAATTTTTCTTTTTTGTAAAAAAAAAAGTTGTTTGAAATATCAAGTAATTTTTTAGATATTATGTAAATTTGTATATTTTGTAAAATACATTTCCTATGCAACGTAGGTGTAGAAACAATTGAACCATTAAGTTTCTGGTATGAAATACAAGCTATGAAATTAAATAATTAACAACAATTTTTATTTTCCCTGATATTACAATTACATTACAATTCTTTGATATTAGGTTCGATTAATGTGATATAAAATATTACGTATGTATATTTTGGCAGCATGGATTTTGCTTTTCTTATTTTTACGATAATTACTTCATTTCATTACCTGTATCTCACGTTAAAAGCTCAATTGTTCAATATCTATTTTATTACAAAATTTACATTCCACAAAAAATTTTCTGTTTTATACGTCATGCATTTTCTTCAGCATATCTCTTTGATTACAACTGTCAATATACATTTTATATGTATTTGCGTTGCAGGAGCATATAAATTGTTTCTTACAAAAAGTGTGTCTAAGAGAAATATTTTAAACTAAAAAATGTACTTTGAATTGCCTGTAAAACTTTGTATATATAGCCCTGTGTGCTAAATAATTTCTATAAATTATATAATTATATAGTATAATTATATCGTAATAATTTGTAAATATATAAAGTGACATTTTTGTTAGAAAATTCAAACACTGCTCGACATCATTGAGCCAATAGCCACATAATTTTCGAAATTCAGTCATTATATCCGTGGCCATTAGCCATGATACTGGTATCAACGATAACTACCTGTCGCGCTCAGCTACAGCTTATGCAAATTCACATTAACCGTTGTCCTCTAGTTCCTGCAATTATATCAAATTTAAATGGAATTTAAAATATTTGAGACAACATAATTTCTATCGACTCATATTGTATCCTCGATCGATCTTCCTATATCGAATAAATATATTTCTTTATCAAATCAATTTTTCCTTCACTTTTTTATCTCTTAACGTTTATTCACGCTACGTTTCGATAGAGTTCGGACAGTGTCTCTCCGGTCACGTTCGTGCTTTCAAGTATCTCAAAAATGTAAACGAGAGTTGCGTATTCCAAAGCATCCTACAAGGCAATTGGCAATCCGTTGTACGCTCGCGGATGAACTTTCCCATCGTTCTGAGTCCGATAACCGAGAGAAACGGCCCTTGTTTTTCTCGGTTGGTATACAGCCAACTCGTGGCAACGTTAATTATTTAAGACATCCGCGGCGCTGGAAAATTATCTGCTGGATAGATTCTTGAAATCCACTAGCGCGAGACAAAAGATAAACGGCATCACGTGTATCGGAAAAAATCTGCGATGAATTATTATCGTGCACAGCCATAAAGCGTGGTTACCATGACCGAGCCGATTTCCAGATAGAAGCTTATAAAAAGAAACGTTATGCAAATACCTGATGTAATTTCTCTTGCGAAATAAAACGGTCTTTTTGTGTTGAAAATTGTCTTGTTAATTGGAAATAGTAATACTTTTAGTTACTATTATTTATAAAATCCTGGCAATTTTATTAAAAATAATTTACTTATCTATTTAAAAAGAAGATAAAACGTATGAAACATTCAATGGAAAGTAACTTCACTGAAACTTAGTATTTTATTGTGTCACTGTACTGTAATTTAATTTCATTAATTTCATTAATTGATTAATTTAGTTTACATAATATGTTTGTTTTTAATTATTGAATCTTCTCAGCTGTTTAAGCTCACGATCAGTGGGAATCTGAATGAACAGCAAATAGCCTGTAACTTATGGCATCGTTGACCAGCTGATGCACTCGTGTAGTATCTATAATCCAGTAATTATCTAATACTCTAGTAATGGTACGTAAAATGAACCGTAAATAGGAATAAATAGATTTCGTGTATTTTGATTCACGTGATAATGGGAATGGAGAAAATATGAGCGTCTATGGTTAAGGTTACCATAATATTCATTACGATTATATAGTATTTAACACTAGGACTACCGTAATTAACACGAAGCTATTTCTACCAAAACCAGTCAAAATAATTAGTCTTTAAAAAATACGTAATAATAGAATATTTTTATATTTATTGAATTATTATTTTCTTACAGAAGGAATTCCATGTTATGTAGTACATTTTTGGTATCATTAATCCCCCTGGGACCATCATCCCTAAACGAGGGTTGAAAATTTATAAAATTGTAGAACCAGTCGTTTTGATTGGTGTGGTATTTCTAGTGTTAGCATCTAGCGATTTAGCGATCGATCCGGAATTTTCCTGATATCGAATGATACGCAGTAAAAATTTTCAAAGCATGTGGCAAGTTGTACAAAACGAGGAAACTGGTTAATTGGGGTTCGATAAACAGATTGCAGGACCCTTTTACACTTTGACAATTACCAGTCATTTTGACTACAACTGATATAAGTAACCTTGATACAAAATTATTTTAAGCTTGACTATCATAAAAACAAAATAAAATTCATTATATTATTCCTTTGGTTATCGTTGCGAAAATGATTACATCATCGCGGAAAAAAATATAACACGAAGTAGGAACTTTAAAATAAAATTTGACAGGTGTGGTAGTTCTAGTGTTAAATATCAAAAATTGGTGCAATTATTTCAACTATTAAAACAGTACGATATTTTAACGAAATTTTGTTGAGAATAATGTCAAACTGGTAATAACTAATCAAATTAATAATTGAAATAGTTCGCCGGTACAAAGATATAATAGCATATAAAATAACTTTAATAACGAAAATTTCAAGCATTGGCATATTTATCAAACACAGTTTACGTTAAGACCATTCATTTAATACTTCAATTTTATTACGTTCAAAATTTCGAGATTCCATGAAGCATGGAACGAAGCGCGCAACTATTGCATTCATATTAATATGCACCTAACGATGTTGAGAATTGATATGTTCAATTTATTCACATCGATATACGATATATCGATGTACCAATATTCATACGACGATTGAGATATTAAAATATTTTCTATAATTAATTCCTAAATAATATTCACGATATGAAATTTGCCACGCGTAAACAAATATTTTCAAAATTATGCGCGAGTAAATATTTTATAGACATAGTTGATACAATCGCCTATAATATAATATAAATATGAATATGGTATGTAACATAATATAATATAAAATTTATGCACGAATACTTTCTACCAATGAAGCAGCTGTAAGTAATATTTTTTTCATATAATATTTCTTGAATCGTATTTGAGATTCAGAAAAAGTGCAGGTAAACTGTCTGCGTACGTCTATTTAAAAGAAATAGGAACAACTCGTTAGATCCAAAAATACAAGTCTTTTAAGAAGAGTTGATAAACTGACGAAGCTTTACGAAAGATACAATTGAAGATTTCTCTAAGTGTCAAACATCAACCATTTTTTAGGAGTGAGAGAAAGCTTCTCTGACTTGAAATTATTTTCGAAATTTCATTTGTTTCGATTATCGTGAGATCTTAAGCGTACAATAATCCAAATGCACCACGAAATTTTCTATTTCTTGTACTAATATATCCATCAGAAAAAGAATTGTTTTTCTAGAAAAGCCTGCATGTGCCTCTTAGTCGTAGAGAAAACTGAATGTGCCATTCTTTTAAATTTACAAGCACTGTAACAATCCTGTTTGTCTTTAAGTAACTTCTATAAAAATGGAAAATATGTTTCTTCAAGATGCTTTTTTATTCTTATTACAAAAATATATTTTGCAACGTCCCGAGCAAGAATTGTTATAAAACTGATGATATTTAGTGTCGAGTGTGTCTATTGCTTAAATGCATTTACATCTTGTTATACAGAGGCAATGTTGAACTATTAGTAATTATTTACAAATGCAAACTACTACGACATTCCCATAAAAACAACATTTCTTAATTTTTGTATTTACAGTGTGTTCTACAAGAAATCTTCAATCATTAAAACAAGCAATATTTTAATACTTTGGATACTATAATACTATGATGAGACACCTATGTACTTTTAACATCAAATATGCAGAAACAAGATAAAAATAATTTTGTCAATGTGAAATTTCACGAACAACGTAGTGAATGTCGAAGCTGCTTGCGCGTAAAAACTAGAATATATAAATTCTATTCCTGCTTTATATGCTTCCCAATAATTGTCATGTTTATATAAATCTGCATCGTCGACGAAACTATGATCAATCGCGGGCATTGCTCGAGAAACAACACAACATTTCTATATCTGCGCCGTGTTTTTAATTCATTCTCCCCTTGTTGAGGAATCACGCGTGAAACCAATTACTCGCTGCTTAAAATTCATGGGGTAGAGAGATTAAAATTTATGCGTGAGCCGCGATCATTCCGCATCAAGCGAGAACTTTATGACGGGACTTCGGGTCACCGTTCTTTCATTACGTTCCAGCTGGCTGTGCAACCCTTTCGGGCCAGTTCACCGACACAAGATCGACCCTCATTATTTAGCAACGTGGCGCAATATTGGATAGCTTTGTGGCAAAATCATTTAACGCTTGCCCGGCTCTATCCTCGACCAGTGTAAACAATACTCGACGATTCGCATTGCAATCTACGGAACAAAGGACGGCCGATTCCTGGTGCGCTTTTATTGCGAATCCGCTGGACGATTCGCCATCGACCATGAACGAACCGCCCTCTTACCATTTCTATTTCGTGTTTCGTCATTGTGCCTTCGCTTTTTCACGTTAAACATTCTCTCTGCTCCATTATATGAAGGTGTTTTATGCAGAATTATTTTATCCACCTTTCGTGCAAATGTATGAGTGTTTTCAAACAGTGTGACATGATTACAAATATTAAAAGTTCATGATATAGGAGAAGGTCGTGCGGTATGCCATCGACATACATAACAGTGCAAAATTAGTTTCGACTTTTTTCATCAGATATTAGTACTTTTATATGAGTAAACAAACGAATACAGCAATTCTGCGTGACATATTTTCGAGTCATATCGTTTATTCATCATAAAAGATATAACTTAGAAAAAACGAAGCTGGCACCCCGCTGGGGGTAGCCACCCACATGCTATATTTATTTTTATTTTATTTTTTTTTTTCTTCACCAATAAGATATAACACTTTACCAAATGTCCATAAGGACAAATTGTAAAATAACCAAAATAAAATAAAAAAAAAAAAAATATCGTTTATTCCGTTGTTTTCGCGCGTTCATATTGCGAGTTAGTTTCTAGAGTCGATATTTTGATTCTTAGGTAAGTAGATGATTCTTTTTCATTGTGTACACTATATCCAGTCTGTTAAGTGTAATTATCAGCTCTTTGTATACTATTTTTATATTGTATACATTAGATATTAAATATATATACTGTATTATATTTTATTATATACATCTATAAGTTCAATCTGTTGGCGACTGAAATTAAGTTAGAAGACGTTCATTTACCTTTTGCCGCAGAAAATCGTTTGAAATTCCGAAGCAGAAAAAAGAGAAATAGACGGAGAACATGAATGCGTCTGTGAAAACCTGAAGGCTGGCCACTCGTCGAATGCGCAGACCAAGAAAATATTAATTATTTTACTTGTGATGTATGTAAAAATAAATTTGAGTAAAAATGTGTATCCTAACATCTAAATGTCTTTCTTCTTTAACATTATTAATCATTTAGACCGGAACATTTATTAATTAAATAATTGGTCCATATTGGACGACAATTCTTCCTACGAATTACAACATTTTTGCTCTTGCAAATTATTAATTCTTATTATTGGCTTTCACGTAATTGATTTCCCTTCTTTTATTAATTCCATTTGTATGATAAATTCGTTTTTTAGAATTCGGTTTTGCCCAAGATATAAGAAAACAGAGCTGTAGTGCACAACTCTTCCCTATAGCTACACGAAATCGATTTCATCGCATACTTATTTCTGCGTTTATTTATATATATATTTTTTTTATGGAATTTTTATTTCCATTTTATCAACTTTTGAAAGCGCAAGATCTGTGCCATTTTTTGTAGATTTATGATATCAAATATAAAAAAATTAATACGTCAAGTTTTAATACAGCATTATTTCGAAAAAAAATAAAATAACTAGTAACTAGCAAATGTGTATTTTATTTCAATGGATTTTAAATTTAGCAAAGTTGGAGTTATAAAAACTGAAGAAGAAATGGAGTTATTGACAAAATGTGAAGATATGTTATATTTTATACTACCTAGTATCTCTGTTATTATCATGAAAGTTGTTTAATAAAACTAATCGTTGTTTCTAAAAAAAAAAAAAAAAAAAAAAAGCGGAACGTTGTACGCGTATCGGTGATTAACCAAGTTCGTAAAGCGGATAGTTACATCTGCTATTTGTGAAGTTACTGCATGATGGAAAAAGATGTTAGTAGATTATAATTCGGGAAAACGAACCGTAGGAACTAATTAGGATCTCGTCGTCGCCTGTTCAATACCAGTTACCTTGCTATAATCCTGCCCCTGGAATTAACGACCTTAGCACATGGCCTGCAGTTCTCGGATATGCAGACACTACTAAGGCACTGTTAATTGCCGGAAATATCGTATTAAAACGTACTGAAGAGCGTAAATTAGCAACTCACTGAAAGTCAACAGTAACACTACTGTTATGCATATTCTACTTAGAAATTATTCGACTCATCTCGCGTTCACTTGGACGCGTTTCTTAACGAAAAATTATTTCTATAGTTTCACTACTTAAGTGGTAAACCAAGAACTTAAAGAATATTCGTAATAAATTGCTACAGACTTAACCATTACGTTTTCAAATTATAAAAGAACGCTATGCTTAAAGTGTATACCATTCTCCTACCTTTTGAAGGTATATTTTATGAATGGATAAATATTTATTTATTTATTTATTATATATAAAATTCAATAAAATTAATGCGAGAGAAAAAGAAAGATTATTCGCAGAAGTGTAATTTTTCATACATTAAATTTACCCAAGTTTTTAAATATGTTACATATATATCACAGTTTTGCAAACGTGCAACATCTTCTATTTTACTATTTTAGTCTTATTCGCAGAAATGTAATTTTTCATACATTAAATTTACCCAAGTTTTTAAATATGTTACATATATATATATCTCAGTCTTGCAAACGTGCAACATCTTCTATTTTACTATTTTAGTCTTATTCGCAGAAGTGTAATTTTTCATACATTAAATTTACCCAAGTTTTTAAATATGTTACATATATATATCTCAGTCTTTCAAACGTGCAACATCTTCTATTTTACTATTTTAGTCTTATTTGCAGAAATGTAATTTTTCATACATTAAATTTACCCAAGTTTTTAAATATGTTACATATATATATATCTCAGTCTTTCAAACGTGCAACATCTTCTATTTTACTATTTTAGTCTTATTTGCAGAAATGTAATTTTTCATACATTAAATTTACCCAAGTTTTTAAATATGTTACATATATATATATCTCAGTCTTTCAAACGTGCAACATCTTCTATTTTACTATTTTAGTCTTATTCGCAGAAGTGTAATTTTTCATACATTAAATTTACCCAAGTTTTTAAGTATGTTACATATATATATATATATATATCTCAGTCTTGCAAACGTGCAACATCTTCTATTTTAGTATTTTAGTCCTTATCTTTCTTTTATTTTTGTTTTACTCCTGTTTTATCGCTATTCTACGGTTCGCCAAAAAGGATTACTTTATTTTTACGTTCTTTCATGAAGTTAAACGAGGGCAGAATAAAAGACTTGGTAGATAAAAAAGCAACGTAATGCCAATAATGCATTAGCTTCTGTGCGCATTATGGTGTATCCAGAAAAGTATAAACCTGTAGGCAATCTCTATAGCAACGATTTTAACAGTATACCATAACCTCGTCCAGTTTCCTGCTCACAAGTGTGGTCAAGGAACTGTGAACATTGTTGGGTAGCGTTACTTTCGCTTTATGACTTCGCAATGAATAGACTTATGAGCTTTCACGGTTCTCACGGTAAACACTTCCGCGAAAATGTTATTCTCCGTCATGTCTATTAATTGTTTTTTTAAGTATGCTGTGATTAAATGATAATTGTTTTTAAATACTCGGTAATTAATCGATAATTAAACGATAGGAAACATATTTGTATCCTCTAGAAACGACATGAAGAGAATCATCTTAAATCGAATAATACATAATCCTTCTTTCGCTTTGTTATTTTATGTGTGAATATTAAGTTTAGAAGATTAGAAATTAAACAATTCACAAAGTACTTTTACTTTTTTAATAAAATAGATTGCGTAAAAAATCGTGAATATATTTTGTTTCTTACTATAGTACGTCGCAATTACATTCTAGTATTTTGTTCCTTGAAACATAACTCTTGCAAACGAATGTTTTAATACTGCAAAGTTCTGCTGCAATCTATAGTACGTCCAACTGTGCAGAATGTACGAAAAGGCGAAGCTTGACAATTTTAAGTCGTTCACCCTCCTCTTATCTTACCGCAGTTGACCTGTTTACCTAGTTACACAATCGCCTTACCTCTAGCACAAGCTCCCTTTTTATTTTTATCAGATTGATCGACACGAGTTTTAACAAATTTATACAAATATTGCGATATCTATAAACGCTCAGACATTTATAATACGTTTGTAAATCGTTCAATTTTTAATAATTTTATATACAAGCACTTGCATGTTTCTAACGAATACTTTTTTGCATAACTTTGCTGTTTTGTAAAAATTTCTCTACCTTTTTGTATAAAGAAAGTTACTCACATTAGCACTTTATGTGTTGAGTACTATCGATAAAAGGATTCTCTCGCATCGTTTCTACAACCATAAATATCGATGCTATATTAATCGTAGATTTCTTACATCGAACGATTTTCCATTTATCTGTATTTTATTTATCGATAAAATAGAACTATCGTCGCACGAAACATTAAACTTTCGTCAGGGGAGATATAATAAGGAAACGTACATATCAATGGCCAATAAAAAAAAAGATTAACACTGCAACCGAATTAACCACCATTCGTGACAAGAGCAATCGCTTTAGAATTCCATTGACGGCGACAAAAGTCAATTTTAAAAGTCGTTTCAAACCATTTCGGTCCTCGTCCATCCAGAACGGGAGGTGACAAAAAAAAAAAAAAAAAAAAGGACTGCGACCGATATTTCCGCATAGACACGAGGCCAATCAAGTTTCGTCATTTTCATCGTTCAACTTCGACCTTGTAATCGAGTTTCCCTTCGACATTTACATAGAAAACTCGCGCTACACGAGAGAAGGAAAAAAGAAAAAAAGGAGCCAGGTTTTCAACTAGCGAGAAACTTCTAAATGTCATTGGCTCGCGGCTCGTTGAACGAAGGACAGGTTCCACGTGGGTGAAGCAAATTCGAATCGGTCTCACTTGTCGATTCGCCAGTCGTTTGCCCTTCGCTTCGGTAAATATGAAGTCGATACAGCATCAGCGTGCATGGAGCTCGATCTCTGATCCTCGATCTCGCCGACAGGCCGATTCCTTTCTGCCTGATGCCGTTCGTGTCCTCTGAAACTCGCTGCGCCGGGCCCGGAATTAGTTGGAAAGTCGAGAGAGCTACGATCGGAACGTGCCTGAAATAGGCAAGTCGATCCATATTCTTTCCGTGTTCGCCTTTTTCATTTATACGGATCCAGAGCCGGACCGGGTCTGCATAAACGCGGTGAAATTTATGGGCAAAATGCATCGAATCGTTCGGCCGAGATAGTCCAGGCAAATCCTTTTTCCTCGCGTTTCTGGCCTCCATGCGCGCCACCAAATTCCCTCGAACGATAATTAATTATATACGCGAACACCGGCACACGCGTTCATCCTTATTGGATTCCACTTTCCAAATGGACTTTGCAACTGGTCTCGTCACTCCCCTGCGCAGGGAATTCGTGATTTATTCCCCTGTCGGTAGAACGAACGCTTCTTCCCCCCCTGTCTCCTCTTTTTTTTCTCTTTCTCACTGGCAATTCGTTCGTCGTTTTACCCTTCATCAAGGTAGCAGCAACTATAGCTCGCTCTCTCTCTCTTTCTCTCTTTTTGATTCGCTCGTTCGCTGCAACGTGCAGGTTATCGTTTTTATATCGGACGTTCGATGATTCCGGCGCTTTACAATTTTTCCGGTGAAATTAATTGGTTTCCCTGTTTCATGAATTTCCAGGGCTTCTGGGAGGATCGATCTTTGCCAACTGAATGTCAACATCGTGTTGTGCGAAGTAATGGGTCTCATGGAAATGTACGAAACACGTATAATAGGAAAATCGTAGGCAAAGAACGAGGTAAGTACGCTTTTATAGTTTCTTTTGTTTCTAATATCGTGCGATTTTAATGCAACATGGATAAAGGGAAAGAGGGCCTGTCCAGAAGATATAGTTGACGTAGTTTCATAGACACAAAGATATACAGAACTTTTATTAAAACAAACTGTTCAAGAAATGTTAGACAGACATTTTAACATCTGGACGAGTAATACTTTTAAAACCATGGAAAATCTAGGTCCATCTTATTTCAATATAAAGTAAATAAAGAGAAAGAGGATCTATTAGGTTCAAAGATATAGTTGACGAGGTTTCGTAGACGCAAAGATACTCCGATCTGTTAAAACAAACGATATTGCACCTTTAACATTTTAACATCTTCACGAAGATTATTTTTAAGATCATGAAGAGTGTAGGTTTAACTTGAATAATTTGGGTACACTGAATTAATTTGCAACATTCTAAAAGCTACTTCTCTATGACTTTTTTATCCTGTACTTCTGTTGTAATTTTCACATGCAGAACTGAATGAAATACTCATAGTAGGAGTCCTCGTTACAATGTGTAATGGGTGAAATAAGCCTTTGCTTAAGTTCCATTTCATTAGTCGCGTCCATAAAAATACAAATTTGCATGGGAATCTTTAGTCCAGAGGTAACGTAATGGAAGAAAGTTGTTAAGCAAATATTGGGTTGCCCGTAAAGTTTGTAGCGAGATTGAAAAAAAAGGAAAAAAATGTAAGGTCAACGTCTTTCGTAGTATCATTTTCTTGAATAATGTATGTCCCTTTCGGTGGTTTCCTGCTATCTTTTAAAGTCTTAAGAGCTCACGTAATCGCTTCCTCGGAGAATGTTTCGACTTTTACGAATTCTTCCAACAAGTTTTTGCGGAATTTTGGTGTATACAATTTTTTATCATTGAAGAAAGGTTTATAAATAGTAGAATAAACGAATATCAGAACAGAATGGATGAGATTCGACGTTTCTAAGGATTCAGCATGGTGTTTGTTATTGCGTTGTTAAAATACGATAAATGATTGGTATTGTTTTTTATTTTAATATTCAGTTGCGGTATTTGTACGAATTCGACATTTTATTACTCTTTATTACGGGAAATTGTAACGAACAGTGTGCTTACCTACGCAGATTCATATTTTTGTAAAAATAGATAAGGGAACACCTAAACAGAAATTTGTTTTGTTTGTTTTTAACCTTTTTCAATTTTTCACAATTATACAAAAATTCGCAGTTTACTAACGAGTAATTCGTATTAAATTTCATTTTTTAAAAGCGTTTACTGTCAAAATACTTTATACTAATATATACAGAGCTCAATAATTACTGCAACGCTGAAATAATTTATAAAAAAATTGTTATCAATCTAACAGCTTTATAAATTGAGCACTCGTAAGTTTCTTCGGAAAACAAAACACTAGCGGGAATTTTTAACGGAGTATAAGCAGTTATACTTATTCAATTTTATCGAATATATAGAGAACTATACTGTCGATCGTCAAAGATGCTACAAACCTTTCGAACGACTTAATAGCATTTGCTGCTATCAAAGTATTTAGAATTCAAAGTATGTACAATTGATATCTAAAATTGGTATGTAAAATTGCTGGATAAATCGAGAACTGGCATGTTTAATATTAATACACCGAGTATATGCGAAGGTGAACTTCTTAATATTGGAGTCGCTGTTTGTGATAAGTTCATCTTATCAGGATAATGTTTTATAATCACAGGCACGTTTGAACTAATTGTTAGTAGTCAGCGTAAATTGAACTGCTATAGTTAGTAGATAGCATAGATCGAATTGCTATGATTAATAGTCAGTATCGCTTGTGGTTGTCAGGCACAAAATACGAGGGTCTATGTTTTCTATTGATTAGTAGATTAGTGTTATATAAATTTAAAACAAATGTACGTGTAAATGTTTGTTATATTTTTGGCATGCGCATCGCGAGTGAAAGCATAAGTCGATGTCGGTTCATCAAATTTCGCGATGGCAGTTTCAGAAATAATTCACAAGCCATCATCGTTTACACATCCAGTTTGTAAAGAAATTATTGATAAAACCCTTCAGTGAACACGTCTTGGAAAATAAAAAAATACTTTAGTTGGTTTATCAAATTTCGTGATGGCAGTTTCAGAAATAATTGACGAGCCATCATCGTTTACACATCAAATTGCTAAAGAAATTATTGATAAAAACCTTCAGTGAACACATCTTGGAAAATAAAAAAATACTTTAGTTGGTTTATCAAATTTCGTGATGGCAGTTTAATTGACAAGCCATCATCGTTTACACATCCAGTTTGTAAAGAAATTATTGATAAAAACCTTCAGTGAACACATCTTGGAAAATAAAAAAATACTTTAGTTGGTTTATCAAATTTCGTGATGGTAGTTTCAGAAATAATTGACGAGCCATCATCGTTTACACATCAAATTGCTAAAGAAATTATTGATAAAAACCTTCAGTGAACACATCTTGGAAAATAAAAAAATACTTTAGTTGGTTTATCAAATTTCGTGATGGTAGTTTCAGAAATAATTGACGAGCCATCATCGTTTACACATCAAGTTTCTAAAGAAATTATTGATAAAAATCTTCGGTGAACACGTCTTGGAAAATAAAAAAACACTTTAGTTGGTTTATCAAATTTCGTGATGGCAGTTTCAGAAATAATTGACGAGCCATCATCGTTTACACATCAAGTTTCTAAAGAAATTATTGATAAAACCCTTCAGTGGACACGTCTTATAACACGAAAATAAAATAATATTTAGTACAAGTGGAGCAGAGCTTTCGAACATTGATAGAAAGCTAATGGTTTCACAGCCAAATGTATGAGTATAATAATATCATAATAAATCGATTTACTGTTTTATCCATGGAATCGAGATTTCACCGAGCTAATCTGATTAATCTAATAAATAATTCTAATTTATGATCTATTGATTCGATGAGAAGATACTGCTTCTAGTCGGCACATAATTCGTTAGTAATTTATTTATACATTTACATAACGTTTATAACAACGTGCTATTAAATATTTAAGAAGGTAATATATAAATGAATAAAATAAGGTTTTGCCTGAATGTCTAGTTTGATGCAAGAAATTAGTTAAAAGCGTGTGGTGGATGAAATTTATAATACGATTATTACGTAGAACCTTCGTTCATAGTTAGACTGTTTTACAAAAGTGCAACACAACTTGATACGAGTTTTATATTTAATATTTAAAATTCAAACTTAAGAAATAACATTTTATATTTAATAACAGGTAGTTGGCAGGCTGTAACAGGCTGAAGAATTTGCGAAAGCAAATTATTTTTAATGTTTCGAATATTTTTAATATCTATATAAAATGCATAAAATTTACTTAAAGGCAAACTATGTTAAAAGTAGCAGCTACAAGGACGTCGTAATACTTTCTGAAACCACTTAGTCGACCAGTCAATTACGAATAGATTATTATTCATAATAAGAATCGGGCGTAATTAAGTTTTCAAAGATTAACTTCGAAAAAGTCAACTTTTGAACAATGTTCAATTAGTTTGACGATATTCGAAGCATCTTTTCCTCCTTTAAATTAACTAAGCTCATTGTACATAGTTTCGAACAATAAATAATTCTGAAATACGTTTTATATCCTTCGTCGTTTATTAAAACAAAATATATAACAAATTAATTTTCAAGCAATTTATTTTTAAAAGACAATTTTTCAACTATTTTCAAAGATAAATGAGTACTGCACAATAGTATACTGTATCTCAATATACACGTTTAATTGCTAATAATTCCTGCTGCTTTCTTTTTGTAGAAGCTTGATCATTTTGTATAACTTTTAAAATGATAGTGAGAAACACGTGTGCATCGCATTAATCTTTGTGGAAAATTCTACTTTTCGTTTTTTATTATTTGCCATGTATCGGTACTCATCGTCGCGAACAATTTTTAAATTCGTTCATTAGTCGTAGCGTGTAATACGACGGAAGCTAACTTTACACGCTACTAACGCTGTTACAAATTAACGCAATGAAATAAAACTGAAATAATAGATAACAAAAAACATATTTTAACGTTTGAAAAGAAATGAAAAAGATTTCCATGTCCACGTACAACGACCACTATAATTAGTACATTCTATGCTTTCTTCAGCGTTAAATTAATATCCAACAGTGGAGTTTAGAGCGAAATGCAGCTTCAGTCGGCTATTTATAAAATTGGTGTGCTCCAACACCGTATTTTACATGTTTAATGTAACGGGTGACACATGACGTTTGTACCGTTTACTAGAAAACCTTAAAGACGTTCTAACAAATTGAGTACAATTACTCTTTTGTGTAATTGTACGTACTACTATGCTGGCTCTTTTGTAGAGTCCATAGTAAGTATGTAGGTCGAGTTAGTAGTCGTATGATACGTAGGTCTAACTTGTGCCAATTAGTTGATCTTATTGGTGACTTGTGTCACTTCCCTTGGAACGTGCTTCAAATAATACATCCCCGAGTTATAGCTAATTTCAAACTACGTATACTGTTTGATCGATGCTGAACACTGGAACTACCACATCAATCAAATTGAGTGGTTTTACAATTTTATTTTAAAATTTCTACTTCATGTTATATCTTTTTTCCGCAATGATGTAACGATTTTCGCAACGATAACTAAAGGAATAATATAATGAATTTTATTTTGTTTTTCATGTATTCAAACTCAAAATAATTTTGTATCAAGGCTACTTATACAAATACCAATAAAAGTGACTGGTATTTGTCAAAGTGTAAAAGGGTGCTGCAATCTGTTTATCGAACCCCAATTAACCAGTTTCCTCGTTTTGTACAACTCGCCACACGTTTTGAAAATTTTTACTACGTATCATTTGATATGATGGTATCAGATATCAGGAAAATTCCGGATCGATCGCTAGAGCGCTAGATGCTAACACTAGAAATACCACACCAGCCAAAATGATTGGTTCTACAATTTTATAAACGTATCAACCTTCATTTAGGGATCCCAGATGAATTAATGATGCCAAAAATGTACTATATAACATGGAATTGCTTTTGTAAGAAAGTAACAAATCAACAAATATAAAAATATTCTATTATTACGTATTTGTTAAATACCAGCCATTTTGACTGTTTTAGTAGAAATAGCTTCGTCTTAACTATCGATAGTTTTAGTGTTCATTGCAAATGTTTATATTTTTGCCACTACTACAGAAATTTCTCAGATTATTTGTTACTTTGCTTACTAAATCGCTATCTCATAAAAATGAACCTAATGTAGCTATTTCGTTTAATAATATACATTTAAATAGTTAAAAAAATGTTCATATTTTTGCCATTACTACACACGTTTCTTAAATTGCTTGTTACCTTATTTATCAAACCACTGTTTTATAAAAACGAATCTAATGTAGTTATTTTTTTCAATACAATTTATGTAATTATAATATACAACTTAAATAGAGTAAGTGTTTCGTAACGAATCTTCAACACGAGGGAAACTGGTTACGAATCGTTCACAGAGTTTTCTAAATTTTTTTTTATTATTTAATTAGTACTTTGCAATTTGTCTAGCTGGACATTTGGTAAATTTTTCCAACTTAATCGCTAAATAACACGTGGATGACTACCCTCATCGGGATACCATCTTCCAGTTTGACTATTTTATTTCTTTAGTGAGATCAATGGGGTGTTTTCTTTTTAGTCTTCTTTCTATGAGAGTTTTGCTCGCTTCAGCAGCCAGCTGGTTTGGATGTGTTGCCATTCTTTCCCTGTATTTTTCTGCGTACCTGCCGATTTCTTCTTTCACCGTTGGTATTTTTAAGTCTTTGCGTATATCCTCGTTCCTGACATGCCATGGGGCGCTGACTATTGTTCTCAGTATCTTCGATTGTAACGACTCTAGTTTATTTATATGGCTCATTGCTGCTGTCCCCCATAGCAGTATTTCGTACGTCCCTTCTTCGTTAATTGCTAGCAATTTTTATTAACTTTTAATTTGTTAAGAGCGATATCCTCGTTTATATGGATTTCTTTAAATTTCAATATTAATCCTTTGCACTCGGCGGCCTTTTCGTACGGGCGTAGCAGCAACTCGAGAACTGCTAAAAATTAGTTTTATTCTCGTTTTGCAGATTTTTAGTTTATTTTCTATGCTGAGTTTAGAGTTTAGACTAGTTAGCCAGTACATCTGTCTTCTTTTTATCCATAGCTTGTCTATAATTGATTTAATACGTTGTTTCCATGTAAGTTGTGTGTCTAAGTGGAGTCCTGGGTATTTAACTTTCCTCGTTTGTGTTATGTGCGTGCCATTCAATTGGATATTTGGTGGTTTTTGTTTTCTTAGTGTAAAAGTTTTCTAAATTGACCGTAGAACTAACAATGGCATAATATCTTATTCTGGTGTACTATATTTCACAGCTTCCCCTCCTCTCAGTTACCTTCTTATCATTATATTTATCCAATTCCGACATAGAATTGCCCGTAGGAAACTAAATTTACGAAGCTTCAAGCTTACCAACGCGTTCAACTGTAAAATCCGAGAAAGCCGTTTTCTCTGGTTCTTGGAAAACCAAGCGGTGCAAAGCATATTCCTACTGCTCTGCTGGAAAACGGATGATCGTGCATGAAGTGGACGTTATTAGTAGCTCTTCCAAGCGTAAAACCGTTCCACGAAGTCGCAAACATGGCAATTAATCCCGCGGGGAGTCGGCGTTTCGCAGAACGGAACCGCGGGCCAATTTCGACCCACCTATTCGTGCGGATCAATCGGCATTGATTTAATTCAGCCAAATAGGCCGGCGCACAGACATTTCGCCCGCATTGCGCGCGCTCACGCTAATTCACGAATGTGCGTAATAGCCGTCTGCATTAGATCGCTTCCGATAGCCCTTTGCCGCCCCTTTGTCGTTTCACGCTTCAAAGTCATATCGTTCGATAGAGCGACGTGTTTCAACTTAATTACGCGACTGTCCGAACGACTTAAAGGTTCGCTTGGTGGAAGAATTTTACGTCTTCCTCTTCCTCGCGACGAGTGCTGCGATGGTTAATGCGATCATTAGTTTTTTCTCTACTTAAAAAAAAAAAAAAAAAATCGCAAAAAAAACTTGTAGGGATCATTACCAATCGCATTGTATATGCGTTAGGTCGTGCTATAAATAATGAAAATAAAGCATTACGCGTTGACGATCGATGAATGACGACGAGTGAATTTTCCTTTTATTATTTCTTATAACTATCTGTCATTCATTATCCCTTCCTCTTTCCCACCTGCTTTTCCATCCTTTTTCTATTTAAAATTAAAATCTGAATTAGAATGTTCTAAAACAGCGCTTCTTTGTGATTTTTTTTAGAAGGGAAAGAAAGAAATGAAGTTATTGAATTTTGAATACGAAAAAATTTTTTAAAAGTAAAAAACAAAATTATAACAGATTTCTAAGCCTTTTTCATGGGTGCCTTGTCGGCAGGAAAGATCCACCTCGTAATTCTTGACGGAAACAAAAACCAAAAAAGGATTAAATTATTATATATTTTTCTGCTGGGTGAACTAAACAACGTCAGAAAAAATGTGAAATTAAAAATTTTGGGGGTTTAAAAAAAAATGTTAAAAAAAACTTTAAGGTGTTATAAAAATTATTTAAATAAATTTTTTTCTCCCGTTGTTTAGTTAATAATTTAATCCTTTTTTGGTTTTTTGTTTCAGTCAAGAAGTACGAGGTGAATCTCCCCTCCCCTGCAGCGACGAGACGCCCATGAAATAGGCTCAGAAATCTGTTATAATTTTGTTTTTTACTTAAAAAAAAAATTTTGGTATTCGTTAAATATATATAAAACCATATCTCAAAATTCAATAACTTCATTTCTTCCTTTCCCTTCTAAAAAAAATCACAAAAAGACGCTGTTTTAGAACATTCCAATAAGACACCCCCTTAAGATTTTGAGTCCAATTTTTTAAAAACCCCACTCGTAACAATTCCCAGTGTTTTAAATCAGATTTTTAGAGAAATCTATATGTAAAAATAAATGTTAGAGAATATTGTCGGTGGTTCGGTTTCATACACCATTTATTTACAGACTTTTTACAGACGTTGACCCTCGCCCACGCGTCGATTTGACAAACTTTTCCGGTGAAAGATTATATTGTTCGACCATTTATGGAACGTTTTTTCCGAAACCGCCTGGCTTCGACGTGCGGGTAAAATGTGATACCTTTAAACTGATGAAAATTAGCGTGAATGCGCGTGAACGACAAAGAGGAAAATTATCTTTCATACCATTTTAATTTATTTCATCGATATTTTACCATTGCGTGAATTTGACACGCATGGGGCAGATTAAATTGCGAAAATGAGGGACAGATGTGTGTTAATGTTTTCCAAAATTTTCTAGCAGAGACACAAGGAAACATAACTTCAACTAAGAAAGAAGTTTACTGTATAGCGAAATAGTGATTGGCAAAGTATATTATTATGCAACAATGTAAAAACAGAATGGGATAGGATAAGCAAATAAGCAATTAATTAACTAGGAAGCGATAATAAAGCCAGGTATGGTAAGTATGGAAAGATAAATGAAAGAGATTATAAGTGAAATCCATTTCACTCGTCCAAATTGAAATGAACAATAATAATAAAATATTAGAGCAAACAAGTGAAATATTACGATATAGCAATATTTTATGTTAAATGCACTACTTGGAGTTTAAACCTTCGTATTATATTTTTTTATTCATCTAAAATCGTATCTACTTTATAGCTATTAATGATAACGTGCTAATAATTACACTATGTGTAATATTATGCAAAAAAAAAAAAAAAAAAGAAATTCGAGTAACTTTACAGTAAGAAATAACAAAGATCTCAGATTTCATTTTACATCAATCACATTTAACGTAGAGCTTAGTTCCTTTGCGAGAGGATCTGAAAAGAGAAAGAAGACAAGGGAGATCGCATTTATTATCAACTACTGGATCGTATTTCTGTTTTCTTGAGGGGTTGAAAGTGGAGTTGCTGTTAATAAGGAAGCCTCCGCAGTGTCTGTAATATACGACTGCATTTAATAAATCAGTTTCTATTTGCAAAGATTAAAATAGTATAGAAAGATATCTCCGCTAATAAATTTTATTTCTTTAAATAATGTTTCAAATAAACAGTATCAAAGAACAAGTAATTTGCAACCTCGCTATTGAAATACAAAGTACAAATGAAGAGCTTCTTAAAAAATTGTAAAAGCTCCTTGAAGAATAAATTTATGGTAAATACTTGCAAGTGCCAAGCTTAATTATTTTCTAGTCAAATAGCTCAATTGTTTTACGAAATTCTTATTTATTTTGTAAATATAAAAGCTGCTACTAAATCTACTAATTTAATTTATTCAATTCATCCATTTTATCTTACGTACTTTAATTAATATTTAATTGTAATTTACGAGCAGAAATAAATGCTCATTTCAAAATGCTTCCAAAGTGTTTCTGGAACCTAAATAATTATAATTTTTACTAAAATAATTTTTAATAAGATAATTTTTATTAAAATTTTTATGAAGATTTGAAGAGACGTTTGCTCGCGTGTAAATAATTTACTGAATATTTGCAAGTGCCAAGCTTAACTATTTTCTAGTCAAATAGCTCAATTGTTTTACGAAATTCTTATTTATTTTGTAAATATAAAAGCTGCTACTAAATCTACTAATTTAATTTATTCAATTCATCCATTTTATCTTACGTACTTTAATTAATATTTAATCGTAATTTACGAGCAGAAATAAATGCTCATTTCAAAGTGTTTCTGGAACCTAAATAATTATAATTTTTATTAAAATAATTTTTAATAAGATAATTTTTATTAAAATTTTTATGAAGATTTGAAGAGACGTTTGCTCGCGTGTAAATAATTTACTGAATATTTGCAAGTGCCAAGCTTAACTATTTTCTAGTTAAATAGTTCAATTGTTTTACGAAATTCTTATTTATTTTGTAAATATAAAAGCTGCTACTAAATCTACTAACTTAATTTATTCAATTCATCAATTTTATCTTATGTTCGTCAATTAATATTTAACTGTAATTTACGAACAGAAATAAATGCTCATTTCAAAATTCCTTCAAAGTATTTCTGGAACCTGAATATCGAACAGTTTCGCGCGCTGATAATTTCCACCGATAATTTTTATTAAAATTTTTATGAAGATTTGAAGAGGATGTTTGTTCGCGTGTAAATAAATTACTGAGTGGATAAAGATTCGACCGATATTTTCCTGACTTTTTACTTCCATAAAGCTCTAATTCGGTCTGAAATCAATCGATCGACGCTGCCGCAAATCGCGTGCGATATTTATGATTTTCAAGTATAAATAGCTGGGATTATGCCTGGATACCGTAAATTACTAACATTATGGTACTCCCGTTTTCATTGCCGTCATTTATCTATGCACCTCGATTATCGATTATCGGCTAGATTTTCCGAAATAGCTTTTCCATAATAATTGGAGCAGATCGATCCATCTTCATTGTATCTGAATATGATGCTCCGATGATATTACCGAAAATACAATTGTTTCTATAGATTCGGAAACGCGATTAGTTTCCCTTCCTTCATGCATTTATCTACGATATCTATCTTCTCGTATGGATTACTCTCAATAATTAATCCTCCACCGGAAGATATTTTTCACTAACGCGATCAACATTGTGAATGTTTCGGTCCCTGGTCTGATTTCTTACTGTTTTCCACCTTAAAAAAATCTGAAAAAATTCCGAAGGTACTTGTGACAGTTCCTAATTTACTATACAGGTGATGATTTAAGCAAACGTTTAAAATTCGTCGTGATAAAAATAAAAATTCGACAGAAAGTTACGAAAAAAAATGGCAATTTTCAGTTACACAGTTTCGTATTAAACAAATATTAGAAAAATATCACTCGTAAGATTATGATCTTTCAGAAAAATACAAAGAAATTCACCAGTCCTTAGAAAAAGTACAATTATTTTTTCAATGGATTATTTATTATTGAAGGATGATTTGAGACACACTGCGAAAAGGAAAAGCTCTGTATCTCAAACTTACTAACGCATGAGGAACATGGAAGCTATAAGAGACACTCATAAGCCAAGAGATTAGTATACATACCGAAATAATAAAAATTTGCATATGAAGAAATTTACCTAGCGAAAGATTGACGTGGACGGTAATAAGAGTCGTTGAAGGCACAGTGCTCATTTTACTCTCGCGATATTCGGAACTGAATTGAACCAAGTGAACGGTATTTAGGTAGTCAAAGCTTTGTAGATGCAAGCTTTTTTAGACGCAGGAACCACCAGGTCTGACACCTTCGTTTCGGAGAAATTAAACAATGAAAATATTGTCTGAACTTCAGTGACACATATTGATTTATCTTTTCTTGACAAGCTTTGGTTTAAATAAAATAAAAGAAATTCTTCAATTTTCGAATATTTTGCATATTTTTAAGTTACTAATATATTATACACTTCCGTCTATAAAGATAGACCTGACAAGTCTCTGTGAATTTGAAACGTTTAAGAATGGAAGATCGCACGAGAAAAACGTAATTTGTTTCGTGTTTCACAGAGGCACAATTTTTTAATTGAAAACGTTGCTTTTTTTCAACATTATATTACCAATTCCTCTCTTTTCATATAATTTTAGTTTAAAATGTACGTATATCTTCGCCACTTGCTTGAACGTTTCAAAAATACTGATTGTCATAACATCATGCCATTTCGTAAATTCATCAACTAATTGCAAAAATTTGAAAACTATTTCCCAGCTACGTATCAGATATTCCAAAATTAGTATTTACATATTTTAGAATACTCCCCTCTGGCTCTTAATTTAGTCTACAATACATACGCAATTGTTGAATATTACATTTCATCAGATTATTCAATTACCGTTTTCAGAGTTGCATGACAAACAAAATAATATACAACGGCGTATTTCAAAGATTAAACGTCGATGTTATAAACATATCGAAATACCTTGATATCTCGATTTAAATTGCCGCTATACTACAAACTATAAAAGAAGAGAATTGCTCCCTACGTCCAATATAATAAAGCTATGAAAACCTAATTTTTCAATTACCGTTTTCAGAGTTGCATGACAAACAAAATAATATACAACGGCGTATTTCAAAGATTAAACGTCGACATTATAAACATATGGAAATACCTTGATATCTCGATTTAAATTGCCGCTATACTACAAACTATAAAAGAAGGGAATTGCTCCGTACGTCTAATATAATAAAGTTATGAAAACCTAATTTTTCAATTACTGTTTTCAGAGTTGCATGGCAAACAAAATAATATACAACGGCGTATTTCAAAGATTAAACGTCGATGTTATAAACATATCGAAATACCTTGATATCTCGATTTAAATTGTCGCTATACTATAAACTGTAAAAGAAGAGAATTGCTCCCTACGACCAATATAATAAAGTTATGAAAACCTAATTTTTCAATTACTGTTTTCAGAGTTGCATGACAAACAAAATAATATACAACGGCGTATTTCAAAGATTAAACGTCGACATTATAAACATATCAAAATACCTTGATATCTCGATTTAAATTGTCGCTATACTACAAACTATAAAAGAAGAGAATTGCTCCCTACGTCCAATATAATAAAATTATGAAAACCTAATTTTTCAATTACTGTTTTCAGAGTTGCGTGACAAACAAAATAATATACAACGGCGTATTTCAAAGATTAAACGTCGACGTTATAAACATATCGAAATACCTTGATACCTCGATTTAAATTGCCGCTATACTACAAACTATAAAAGAAGAGAATTGCTTCCTACGTCTAATATAATAAAGTTATGAAAACCTAATTTTTCAATTACTGTTTTCAGAGTTGCGTGACAAACAAAATAATATACAACGGCGTATTTCAAAGATTAAACGTCGACATTATAAACATATCGAAATACCTTGATATCTCGATTTAAATTGCCGCTATACTACAAACTATAAAAGAAGAGAATTGCTCCCTACGTCCAATATAATAAAGTTATAAAAACCTAATTTATTAACGAGGACACGAAGCAGACCACAAGCAAACTTTTGGTCTCGGGATTAAAGTGTCTAAGGCTTCTAAATCATAGTTAATTAGGATAGCAACATAGCACTCCTAACAACGTCTGACCGATTTTACGACCTCGCTATATCATCGAGGTTACTATAGGAGAACGTCCCCAAATTAAATTTCCAATCTCATCGTAGCTGCGCGAAAATTTGCTATAGAAACGTCTAATGATGAACCAAGTTTTGACACGCAGATAGACTACGACAAGTAATTCCACTCTTTCACAGACAGGTTTACGAACAGAGAGAAATGCTCGTTTCAGGAAACTCATGTAAAAGTAACATACTTTTCACGCAAACTTATTAAATTTTTCTGTTTGTAAAAAATTATGAATTCTTTTATATCTTCGCCAGAATATACGTTTGTTAACTGTCGCATTAGCGTCAACTTGGATTTTCTGATACGTGAAATTTGTAAAATATTGCAGTGCACCATATTTTTTAGAAACATTTCATTTACATTTTGTTTTAATAGCATTGACGGACTTTGAAAAGTTACGCTTGCAAGCTTCGTTTACGCCTGTACGCTTCGTTTACGCCTGTACGCTTCTCTTCGCTACAACTACAACGCTTTGTTGTAAACTTCGCGATAGTATTTTTTACGTGATTAAATCTTTTTACGATGTGTACCTTGTATTTTCGACGAGAAAAGATCCGATCATATTTGGGAATTTTTATTCCAGACATTTTTGTACTGAAATCTTGCAAATCATTCACAAGCTACTAACGATACTAAGAAATAACGTAAAACGATAGAAAATTCAGAAATATCGACATTGATCGTTTTTTAAAATAGAAAATATCATCTTATGAAAAACAACAGTAACCTGCATTAATTACTAAAAATAGTTAACTATCATGATCGAACTGTAAACCTAATTCTTTATAAAAGATTTATCAATTGCAGATATGAAATCATAATAATCTTTTTACTTCACGTATGGTAGTATACATCAGAATTGAATATTATTAGAAATGCTTCGAATAAATATTTATCGATAAGATAATTATCGGAATAAATTCCTATCAGTGGAATATTTTATCCGCGAAATAATTATTTATTATCCGTAACGAATTATTTTCTACATTTATTCGAACAATAATACAAAAGATCGTACGTTGCCATTTAATTTGGTACAATTATATACTGTATAGATATCAGGTACAGTTCTTAATATTAATTTACCAATCAGCAATAAAATTTCCAATCTGATTAGTTATGAAAAAAGTTAGTCGTGAAAGCCAATGTTACAAAATCTGGAAATGTAGCTTGCAAATATATCTCATGTTCACTAGCATCCTCGATGTAGGATGTAAATATCCACGCACAATATATAATTTTATGCGAATAAATTCTTAACCGAATAAGTTGTTCGATTAAATTTTTATGCGGATAATTTCTGATTCGAAAAAATTTTTATTCGGATAAATATTTGTTCGACTGGATATTTATTCGTTAGCGACGACTAAAATCTCATCCTTTATTTTTATTCGAACGAAGTTTATATGCTACTGCACATAGAAAATTGTAACTTTATTTTGTCGCGACTTTCTTTATCGCTGAACTAACATCGCAGCTATTTCATCATCATTAATATGCGACCTATGCACTGAGTTGTTTAGAAGACTCGTAGCAGCAAGTATCCTTACTAAAGTTCGTGTAGACTGTCATTTCATTTTAATAAGGCGGTGTTTAAGTAGAACGTCTAGAAAACGAGCTACTAAACCCACATTTAACAAATTTTATTAAGCTGATTGTATAACATTATTCAGGAAATGGAGAACAGAGAAGTGGATTTGCAGCATTGAGTGGTTGTTCGTTATGAGAAGGATACAAATATAGGTAAAATGTGAAAAAATGATATACGCTGTACATAACAAAGACACGAGATTATGCTACATATGTAAATGGCGTTTTTACTCTAAAACTGGTAATTTTTGTTTGGAAAATGCTGACAGCCGAGCATGTATTATTAATAACGACGAGATAAAGTGTATAAAAAAAATCTGCGCCCATAATTTTATACTGTACAATTTTATATTTATGCTACATGGTTCTTTTATATATTCTCTGTATTTTTGCAAACAGAACGTACATTTTAATTCCTGAAGATTGAAATGTTCTCAGTCAGTGAGATTCGAAAAAACTATTTATTATAACTCATTGGAAAGAGAAGTAAAATGTGTTTTGAAAAGATCCTTTATCATGCTATTATCCATAAATCACAGGATTCTGTTAGTACACTAGAACAGACACAAATCAATTTTCTAACATTAAAATGATGTTACTCGTTCATGCTACATAGTTCTTTTGTACATTCCCTGTATTTTTGCAAACAGGACGTACATTTTAATTCCTGAAGATTGAAATGTTTTCAGTCAGTGAGATTCGAAAAAACTATTTATTATAACTCATTGGAAAGAAAAGTAAAATGTGTTTTGAAAAGATCCTTTATCATGCTATTATCCATAAATCACAGGATTCTGTTAGTAAACTAGAACAGACACAAATCAATTTTCTAACATCAAAGTGATGTTACTCGTGAAATGTTACTTATGAAAATCGAAATTATTTTTATGAAATTATTCTTAATTATAAAATATATATATATATATATTTTTTTATTTTATTGTAGAAATATTTTACTGAACATTATGTTTCAAATTAGCAAATGTCTCATAATTTATGGAGAAGGGTAGACACATAACAGACAGAACGTGGTATGTACATTGTACGTAAAGTAAAGCAATCTCTGATATAAATAAAAATTAAGTAAAAGCTTCTCGGTAAAAGTTGAAAGTAAAAGTACTTTTTTCGGAGAAAAGATTAAAGTAAATACTCTCTTGCGTACGAATAAACAAAACCTTTTTCTTGCAAGCAAATATTTTTGTCTTTTGTTTTGACTTCATTGAAAAGTTGAAAACGTGGTCATAAAATAAAAGCGAAAGTAAATCAAAAGAAGAAAATGATTTACACGACGAATTGTTTTTATCAAAACGGTATAAATTTTTGTAGTCTTCGTTTAATCCATCCTTAAATTTCGCATCCTAATGCGACAGACTGGTAAAAAGCCAATGATATGAAGAGATATATAATTAATCTTAAAAATTGTTTTATTAAAATTTCGCATTGGTCGCAAAGAATAGAAAAGATGCAGGTCAAAATGCTTCAGAAAAATTGTTCTTTAAATGGCCAAATAATATAATTTTTTTATCAGAAAAGTGTGTAAAATGGACACGAGGGACAGGTCAGGGTTAAATACCTTTTGGAAATTATTTTTATAAAATATCGTTTTTCTAATTGCAACGACAAAATCAATTTTATGTAGCATCATATATTTCAAACCATACCAAATCATACCAAGGTCAATAACGTACATACTTCTGGAAGAAGTAAAAGCATTTGTTTGCTGAAAGTTAAAGGTAAAAACGAAGAAAATCTAATGCTTATTTTTCATTCATTAAAAGCATAGCATTTTCTCTATCTTGTCAAAGTAAAAACTACTATCTTCTGTTTATTCATACCAGCTCTTTTTAATTCTTCACAATTATACTAACTTTGAACTTTCTCCAGACTTTGATACAAATTTTCTAACAATACTCGATTCTTTCATTGCGAAAGAAAATTTGAAGCTTCATTATGCTGTCGAAAATGTTCGAATTTCATAGGAAACTTGCCAAAGCTTTTTTACAGACAATAAGAATTCAAGTAATCTAATATTCTCTTAATTACAGGTATGTAATTAACGGTTTATACACGGTTTATAGTTTCTACCTGTTCTGGATTTATTTTTATTCGTTTCGTTCCACATTAAACATCCTGTGAACACATCGACATCCAAGCAAAGAGGGAAAGAAAACAGCAGGGGATTTGACTTACCTCGCGATTGAGAGGTTTCGCCAACGTGATAACGCCAGTGCGTGGATTTACGACGAAATGGTCCGTGAGTTGTATACCATATTTCACTGGCGATCCTTCGGGATCGTGGCCCTTAAGGACGAACACTTCCGTACCGACTTTGGTTGATTCTGAAAGCGGCAGGCCCGCAGGGTATCCACCAGGTTCTAGGATAGGTGGTTCGTTTACATTGTTGGCGCCTGAAACAACAGAGAAACCATTCTTGTTTTCAGTCGTTCTCTGACAACCGAAGTTTGAATTATCGTTTATGTTAAACGCATAGCGCAAGAGTAATCTTAACTGCTCTGTATTTCAAAAATAGATACTAAGATAAATAAGTCAATTTTCGACTTATTGAAAGATTTACACAAATGACTACAAGAGAAATAAATTTATCCAGGAGAGGAAATCGGTTTGACCTGGAAACTTTCAAACACGAAATTATTATGAGCTCGTTCGAGAAGTACGTAGCTAAATCGAAGAAATATTTCAAGATAGATTCTTATAAAATTAGATTTCATCAAGCAATATATATATATAGATATGCATAATATTTACTGTGCTATAAATATTGGAATATTATTTGTTTCCATATTTGGACATTTCGTTATGAATAATCATTGAATAGCTTGGACAATATAAAAATACATTTATAGATTTCTTTGATGAGAGGAAAAAGATTTTTGGGACGATAGAATAAATGATTTATTTAATCTGTTCGTGAACGATAATAGAAAAATTTGTCAAAAAGATAATTAAACACACATAATTGATTAAGGGGGATTCTCGTATGACAATAATAAAAGCAAGTGATCTTTATGAATTTTTTTACTCTGGCTATTAGTTATAGGAGATTAGACGTTTTCAGGATGTAAATATGTAGCCTTGAAGTAGGAATAATTTTGAATAATTCTTGAATTGTAGTTTTTTAATTCCAATTCTTCTTGTCGTTTACTAACTTTTTGAACTGGCGCGTTCCATAATTGAAAAATTAATTGATTAATCCAATTTTAGACTCGTTCACTTTACTACGAATTTCTCTAGGGATTGCACATCGAATTTCTATTCGATTATTTATTTGTAACATTTTTTCGAACAATGTAAATCCAGTTTATCTGGCGAGAAAAGTAAATTTGTCTTCTAAACGTTAGAATTCTCCAATTCTTCATTCAAAGATATTTTTCTTTCGAAAATAGATTCAATCCCAGCGTAAACCGTTTGACCTTAAGAAAATTTCGTAACTTTTGCATTTCGACGACTGCGCGCTAACAATGGTTATATTATATTATCAAATTGGGTCGCAAGATTTGTATAATATACGATAAACAATAAGAAGAATTCAAATAAAAAAATTACAATTGTATTTCAACGCTATCAATTTATATCCTGAAAAAGTTCCGCCTCACAAAACTAGCAATTAGTGAAAAGAAAATTCACAAAAGTCATCTGCTCCTGTTGCACGAGAATCTGCCCTTAAATACGCGTTATATGTGTATATGTGTGAAAGTAAAAAGCTCTTTGGTGCTGTTCAAAAGAATTATAAATATTAATTTAATTATATAATTTTGATTAAATAACATTTAATTATATATTGAACGAAGAAAGCAGTTTATCGGAATTTCAATCTGATAAAATACATACGTCAGTTCTCATAACTGGATATAGTATAGCTATATTGAATATAGTTAAAACATCCGATATGTTAACAAGAAATCTTGCATTAAGTCAACGCAACCTTTGGTCGCAACAGTTGTAGAACGCTACAGAACAGAACATAGTACTCTAATTTCAACTGTTCCTAACAGTTGCCGTTGTAAGGACTTCGCTTAGTAAGTTTAGCAAATTTATTGTTAGCCGAACTAGTGGTTCACGTTATTATATTATTGCCACTTCATTACAATAGATAGATTGTCTAACATGTTGCGGTTGGAATTTCAAATGGCTGAAAATTATGGGGCAAATTTGTCTATCCGAAAGTACCACGCGTTTCTGTAGCAACGTAAAGAATAATGAAGAAAAAAAGGTATTAAAAGAATGGAACATTTAAAACGTCTTTTCTGTGGAATTTCCTCTTTAATCTTTGCATGTTTCATAAATCTTGTAAAGAAGCAATTTATTAGGTTGGCGCATAAAAATATCCTTCCGAGTAAAATCACGTAGATTTCACTGAAATACCTTTCATACGATTCTTCTACTCTATCCAAACGATTGATCCTTTCAAGATTGGGTTCTTTTAAATCGATTCAATTCTAGAAATCATCATCAATTTACCTTTTCTCAAGCGATAGATTAATGTCATGGACATCCTTCGATATTCAACAATTCAATTTTAGATATCTAACAAATGCAATATTCAGCACATTTATTATACGAAATTTAACATAATGATCTGTGAGCATTAAATATCGAACAAAATTTAACGCAGCTATCGCGGACTAATTTTAATCTTCGGTGAAATGATATTTCCCTTTGTATGAATTTACGTAATATTGGTCTGCATGGATAAAGCAATTTACTGGAATTTATCTTTCAAATAGTATACACATATAGCTCGTGGCAAATTAAATTAAATTAAATTCTATTAGCAACTTTCTGCTCGTTGTGTCAAATGGGTACACATCCTTTATGGATCGTCGCTAGCTTATTAAGAATTAACAATGTCATCAGCATTTGCTCATTGGTTATGAATCATTAAATACGATTGCAGTATCAAGAAATACCAAGCTTATTTTTTATTACTTTACAAATTATTATTTGTATTATATTACAGCTTATTTTACAAATTATGCAACTGTTGTATTTCTCATAATTTCATCGCGATTTCCAAGGAATTCGGATAGATGAAAATATGTGCTTCATAGGTTTTAATTGACACAAAGCTTGCGGATTGCTAACTATAGCAATAAATGATACAACGAAAATGTACAGAGTTCCGGAGAATGAAACAAACGATTCAAAAGTGACGATATCGTATTTCGTTCGTGTAGTTTGCATTTATCTGTACTTTTAATAAATAAGTTTACTTGATATTGGGAATAGAGTTACAAACAGGACTGTTGGATTCGACTATCAGGACGGAGCTGTTGGATTCGACTATCAGGCCAGGACTTCGATTTCAAAGAACAAAATGAAACTATTAAGCGTAACGTTGAAACGGAAACTCTTTCGGAGAGGAATTTACAGAACACATAGGCTACTCTCAGTTTCCAAAGCCTCGCTTAGGTTGTTATTAGTCGTGAGAATTTTTAACGTTATTAGCGTTTTCTTTCTTTTCTTTTTTCTTTATTTTATTTAAGTATTACTAACTTGTAACGTTTACTTTAATCTGCAACAGAACTTTACATGGTATTTTACTTTATTTAGTAAGATGCAATTTGCAACGATTTCTGCCTTCAATATTATCACATTTTTGGATAATTTCAGCTTATACGAACGACTATCGCGACTATAAAATCATATAAAAATAAATATGTTTCGTTTTATTCAAATCTACGTATATTTTCCATCGAACACTTTTTAATTGAATACAAATAAAACCAAATATATTATGAAAGTTCAATGAAATTAAGTCTGTATTACCTGCGATATTATTATTCGCGGTTAAATTATTTTATTTACAGTTTATAGTTGCATCGACTACTAAGGTCACGAGCGACTTGGCACAATTACATTTATTTTTAATTACATTTAATTTTAATTACAATTACATTAATTTATGTCATAGCGTAAATAAAGATTTGAAAATTGTTCTACCTACATAGTTTTATATTATATATATAGTAGAAAGCCTTACATCATTATAAACTTAAACATTTGGAATAGAATAGGTTACGTAATTAAGCAATTAGTTAACTAAGGAGCGACAGTAAAGGAAGTCTAAGTACGGAAAAACGAATAAAAGGAATTGTAAACCGCACCCATCTCTAGACTGATGAAGCTGAAACTAAACAGATAATAAAATAATGACACACATATATTTAGTATTTCCATTTCTACGATTGGCCACACATTTTGATTTCTTTGAGAACTGCAATGAGATTGTTAATATTTTCGCGTTAGTTCATGATTTCATCGACATTGTTTTTCGTTAAAAAATATTTTTTTTATTTCTTTTAAATGACCACAGTTTTGCAGGATAAGTTTCATTGTAAGATTTTCGTTACGTAAAATACAGTTAGGCACAGGCCAATTATTGCACGTGTAATGATCACTTGTAATTACTGTCTCGTCTGTTCAATAAATTTAACTCCTATTCAGTTTATAACTTCGTATGCTAACACTCTGCCTCATAAAAGATATAACTTAGAAAACACGAAGCTGGCACCCCGCTGGGGGTAGCCATCCACATGCTATATTTATTTTATTTTATTTTTTTTATTTACTAATGAGATATAACACTTTACCAAATGTCCTTCAGGACAAATTGTAAAAACCAAAATAAAATAAAAAAAAAAAAAAAACACTGCCAGATCACTCAAATATGTAGATACTTTGTCAAAACGATTGCTTGAGAACCCCGTGAACAACCACAGGCTCAAACCCTTTTCAGTTTCAGACGAAACATTCGGCTGAAATGGTAGAGGTCCGTAAAAAAAATTATGTTTGTAATAAACAAATGGTAGTGGTAGATTACAACAGAGGAAAATGTGCTGTAGATTTATCCGATCAAATGATAGCATATTCTACACCACATAGAAGAACCCCCAAGTGATATATAAAATTAGCTTTGGATTTCTTGTTAAATACATCAATTTCAAACGCGATGATATTCTATAAACAAGCAACAAAAACAAAAATCAAGGTATCAGATTTTAGAATGGTACTCGCAATGCACCTTGCACAGTGTTATTCACCAGAGCCATCAAATACACTTATTCGACAAAGATTGCGACACGAAATCCAGAAGAAAGAAGGGCAAGTGTACTTGGCACGAAAATTTTGCAGAGGGTACTATAAAAAAATGTTAAACAGTTAGGATCAAAAATTTCTAAGAATCGAACCAAAAAGGTGACCACCTATTGTCCAGATTGTATTGATGAGCCACATTTATGTTTAAAGTGCTTTAACACAGTGTACCGTTAGATGCAAGATTTGTTCTCATCTTTTTTTATTGATGTTCTAATAAAAATGTTTAATTGTTCAATGGGGCACTTTTTATTTCAAAGTATCTTCTTTATATTGGTTATATTCAAAATGCCCTAACTGTCAATTTTCATTCAATTTTTACAATTGTAAGAAGTTCAAGCACTCCGGTTACCAATGACCACCGTAGCGTCATAGGGGAAACCGTGGCCGGTCACATATAACCAACGTGGCAGTCAAAGTGTTAATCCATATGTTAGTCAATAACATGTACGATCAATAAATCCCGCGTACGCTTTAAAAAATGCAGCCAGCAGACCCTAGTAAACAAGTAAACATCTGCAAATTACGCAGATCAACTGATGTTAATGATAATGACGTTGTTTCAGTGGAGACGTTGGTTGTCGTGCTATTTTGCCACATTTAAAACAATTTGTTTCATTTTGTTTCATTCAGTTTAAAACAATTGTTTAAAGTACAATTTTAATCAATTTCTTTTATGTATTTCCTATTTACTTTACAATTTCTCAGTAGACATTAAAGTTTAGCAATTATTAATCGTCTAAACGTATGATTTTTATAGGATTCTATAAAATAAATATGAAAGACATGATTTTATACGATATTAAAATATGCAACAGTTTTATTAATTCACACAAGTTCACATTTCTTCCTCAAAATGAATGGTCAAAAATAGCATTTTGGTCTTTGAATAAGTTATGTTAATATAATATAATATATAATATAAAGTTAATATAAAACGTAGTTCAGCAACATTATCAAGCAAGTAGAGTACTTAATAACAGACCGAAGTCTTCTGAATAATCGAGATAGGTCACGTGTCACAAAATTAACCCATTCATAATTTTGGAAAAGAATATCAGTTCATTATGGACCAAGCACGAACACTATTCCGAACTATTTCTTCCTCTGCAACAAAGTTTCCTCTGTCAGATTATACTTCGAACGTCACATTTGCAAAAATTTTTGCAACAAACGAAATGTATTGAATTACAAAATTATATTGAATTATGATTTCAACCGAATTGCTAATTTAAAGCTATCAAATATTACATATATTTGATAGGGTCATACGCAATCAGTTAACAAAACAAATAAACGAAAATGATTATCGAATGCGTTTTACGATTTTGAAATGGCCGAAATATTTCGTAAAACAATCCAATAAAAGTATTTAATTATAATGGAGCAAATATTATTTATAACCAAATAAGGAAAAAAAAGTGAGAAAAATATTTAGCCGATTCCAGTGAAAGGTCGTTGTAAATTTGGCATATCGTATTGATCTGCCAGCAATTCATCAAAGCATCGGACAGGTATGTAGAGAACTGCGGAACGTAATTAACTTCAATTAATTAAAGCATCGCATCTCCTCGAGATGTCGATTGTTTTAAGTACATCCGATTCTAGACTGTTACGTATATCGATTGCAACGATTAACAGCGTGCATAGTGAAACAGATTATGATTGATGCATGTCTCCGCACCGATATCGATTTTTCTCTGCAGATATTCTTAAACCTGTCGATAGTCAATTTTGTTTGAGAAATACCGAGTTTATCAAGCCGTCGTCGTATTTTATCCGCGAATGTTTGATCGACGATCAATGCGTGCCACGTCACGAGATATTTTTCGAATAATCGAGTTAAAATTGTCTTACACCGCGAGCACGAACAAATCGATATATGACGTTGATGCAAATAAAAATTCCAATGAACGAACGAGAAAAGACAACGTTTTTACTTTTTAAGGAGAAACTTGGGAGAACGTCGTATTCCACGTCGACTGATCAACTTGTTTTACATACGACAAACTTGTTTGTCTTTCATTTTGGATTTTTCACTCTTAAATGAAAGCACTGCGATCTCTGGGTTTCTTTCATTCAATCTTCTGCTCATTTTGTAAAACACGAAGAAGATCACGATCAATTTTTCGAGCTATTTCCTTAAAAAGCGTTATGAGGTATGGATATTCTTACATAAATCTCAATATTGAGACGTAATACGACGGAATTAAACGTTTATTTCATGCCTGGAATGTTTAAAAAAAACGGACCGATACGACTGGGACGTAGGGACTTAGAAAAATTCAGCACCGGTACGTAGACACCGATCGAAAACTTTTTTTCGAATTATTTCGTTAAAAAGCGTTATAAGGTATGAATATTTTTACACAAATAGTTATATTTCTATTTAATACAACGGGATCAAACGATTATTTCGAATTTTTTAAAAAGTTAGTTTTTGGCGGACTGACACGACTGGGATATTTGTTTAATTTTTCGTTAATTAATGTTTTAAGGTATATATTTTTGCATATTTCGGCATATTTTAATGCGTTCTAATTGATTAATAACGTATTTTTTGTCTGCATTCGTTAAAAGTGATTGTTCACTGATCACGCGTATCAGTGCCAATTATTTCATATTTTGGTCAAACTTGTGATATAACTGAGCGGTTAGACCGCAGGGTAGAAGAGCCGTAGAAGGCAAAAGTAATTTGTAAACGGATTGAGAGTCCTTCACCGTGAAACATTCTATCCTTTACAGTCAAGCCATCGTACAATTCCGCGAACAATTTCTTAGTTCCCCTAAACAAAGTGAAACAACCGAACGTAGGAAACTGCCGAGTGCATTTACCAGCTGAAACAAACGACGGTCCTCCAATCTTGCGGAACCTTTGGTACGGAAGCCGGACAAAAAAAAAAAAAGAAAAAAAAAGGGATGGTCGAGGCAAAGAAAGTAAGTTTGGACGTGGCGCACAGGTTTGCCGGGAGTCGCTAATTCGTTGGGAACAAGGCGGCCCCATAAGTCCGAAAAGTCATAAAACTATTAGAAAGTTGGCAAAGTAGCTTCGTCATCGTGGCGTTGGCAGAAGTTTGGAAAGCCGGCCAAACTATGTATACCAGACCTAATAGATACATCAAGCTGTAATGTGGAAGGCGGGTGCTTCTCTGAGAACGTATTTCGCTCAACTCTTAGCGATCTTCTTGTTGCTTTTTTCTCCTGTCTTCGCGCCAGAACCGCGTAAAACAACAAGAAACTGGCTGTGTGTGTCGGGCATCTGCGCTTTTCCACGTATGCTTCCGGTCGTTGTTGTTGGAGAACAACGGACGTCGAGGGCCAACAATAATCGTTAGAGCGTAACGGTGGCTGAGTTTCTCTTGGATCTCGTTTCTTGCTGATTCTGCCAACGATTCCTGCCTTTCGCAGAATTTTTCCCATTATCGACCGTGTGCCATAGTTTAGCTGTGTTATTCGTTTCTTAGATAGAATTTGTTTGATGTCGCTGTACGACGTGCTGCTTCGCTGAATCACTCAAATACGATACTGTTGAGTTTCATTAAAACACTTTACCCGAAACATCCGAGAAAACTGAAATATTATCATGATCTTCCTATTATTGGGTTGGCAACTAATTAGGCGGCTAAAGCATTACCACAAAATCCGCAATCACTTAGTTGCCAACCCAATATCTTCTGTCTTTCCAGTTCGTCAAAACTATTTGGTAATTGTTTCATAAGAATTCTCACATAAAAGATATAACTTAGAAAACACGAAGTTGGCTTCCTGCTGGGGCTAGTCACCCACATGCTATATTTATTTTATTTTATGTTTTTTATTTACCAATGAGATATAACACTTTACCAAATGTCCTTCAGGACAAATTGTAAAAAAAAACAAAATAAAAAAAAAAAAAAAGAATTCTCTATATAATTGTAAAAACAGGCAACGTAGATATTATTAGGATGATATACGACGTTCCTCAGACTTGTAGGACTTCTAGATTTCGATGATTTTTCAACATGCTTTTTGGAATAAAAAATGTTGAAAAAATTTGCAAACAGAGGTTGCAATAAGTGCAACTTTTTCCTGTACATTCAACCGTATGACCTCGGTCACAATTCCACTGGCCAGGTACAGTCTAAATAGCTGCTATAAATTTCCCCGACATTAAATAGCGTCCGAGTAACTGACCCCAATGATCTTCCAAAATACGTCGTCGCTGACGCCTTCATACGACTACGTAAATTATGGAAGAAGGAGCATCGTGTGTAAAGCGATGTTGCTATTTCGTGACGTTGCATTTAAGATACGACGATAGGTCATCGTCTTGTCTAATGCGTCCACGGTTTTGCAGCTTCTACCTTGGCTGCTAATTAACCCTCATATGCAGTCTCTCAGCCTCATTAACCAGGTTGCAAAGACAAGGGTAGATCACAGCGTACTTGTATTTGTTCGAGTCACATTTTCATATATGAATATACATATGTGATAAGGGTCTAAGTGTAAGATTTTAATCCTTCTGTTTTTACTTGTATTAAGATAAATAAGAGCCACTAACTTGTTCTACTTATTATGTACAAGTTGATACTTTGTTTTTACTATTATTAGTTCTGGAATAACTTTCAGAATAATTTTGTTCATCAGAATT
This sequence comes from Bombus pascuorum, assembly GCF_905332965.1. Classification (NCBI taxonomy): domain Eukaryota; kingdom Metazoa; phylum Arthropoda; class Insecta; order Hymenoptera; family Apidae; genus Bombus; species Bombus pascuorum. The sequence goes on from NC_083494.1 coordinate 3,128,983, forward strand.
TGCACTTTTATAGAACATATGTGAAAGATACTTTTATAGATCATACGTATAGGTTCAAGCATGTAACTTTTTATTTTATAAATCGATATGAAAATACACGTTGTAGTAAATTTCGCGTTTGCCGAGTTTATTTCTGAACTGAATTACGTGTTTTTGCAGAAAAGCGCAGCAACAACAGTTCCGGCGAAAGTTTTATAAACATTTTTGTAGTATTCACCGAAGAGAGAAGGTGGTAAGCCAATATAAAACTGACAATTAATTCGGAATAATTATTTAATAACTTTCATCTCGTATGAGATTTTTCAAAACAGCGTACCACTATTATTTCTATATTTTTCCAATGTGGACAATAATACCAGCTTTTTAATATTAGAAATTATGACAGAATGTCAATTGGATGAATATGCAAAGTTCCACCGTGTCTTTCCTGTTTATTTATTTATTTTCCACCTTTACTCTTTCATATCGCATTTTTAAATACTTTGCTAAATTTTTAAAACCAAAGGAATTTAATACCAAAAATCGTAATAATTGAAGTTTCCATTAATTAGAGCTACTAATTAGAAAACAGGAGCGTTGGATGTGTCTTCAAAACGAGATTTAAATAAATATATAAATTCTTGATGAAGCTGCGGTTGCAATAGATATTTTCACTTTAAAAATGGATGAAATATAAAACATAGATATATATGTCGGGTTAACGTTCGAAGTCGGGGCGTGTAACGAATCTTCATGTGAGTTGGACATCGTTGTTGTATAATACAGATGAGATTGATTGATACGAATGTGAGTATTACAGGGTGTAACAAGTAATGACGGCGATTGGATAAGCGAAAAGTCGATGACAATGAGTTTAGGTTCTGGTGATCTGATACAAGAATCTGGTGTCACTCAACGTACTAGTGCACTTATTAACTTATTAGACTGCCAAGTCCAAGTGGAACTGCCCTTATATCTGTATCCCTCGGATCAATCTTTGTTTTTTAAGGAAGCTATTTAATTACTCCATACCTCTGTTAGGTACACGTTCCTCCCATGACCGTGTCTGTGTTCAACGACCCGTTATGTCACTTCGAGCACAAGTCCACTGTCATAAATCTCGGGCAATATAAAAATATAATTGTATTTTTAACATAATTGTATCGGGCATTATAAAAAAAAAATAATTGGATAAAATCATAAAGAGCTATTTCTCAGTTTTACTATTTAAGTATGGCTATAATAAAAAGTTTGGACTAAAGTGTTGGGAACCTCCTCAAACATTGCAAAAGAAAGGCTCCGATGTCCTTCCATCTCCGACATATATAAATTATAATATTAATATTTTAAAAAACGATTTAAAGATATGAACACCGGCTGATCATTTGTTTCACCAATTTAATAAATTAATTGCTTGTAATCCAAGAATATCGTGTTTGATCCTTTTTTTCTATAGTCCATTGTCTTCCAAATTTATTACAAGACAGAGATAGAATTTTTAATATGAATCGACAATGCAATTATCTATATTCTATGGACATAGTTGGCATGTAAACATCGTATGCGTTATTGCGAAAAAGAATTATGTGATACATCACACGTGTCATTTATGTATCGCTGCTATGTCGTTATACCCGATACTAAAAATACATGAATTATTAACGTGCGGTCAAACCATAAATATTAATAATACTTGCGATCCGTGGCATAATCTTCGATATAATATTCGCAGTGTGCAAAACGGCTATTAAAATATAACGAAGAACATAAAAAGCAACGAGAAGATTGCAGAATCATTCTTTCCTTTCCGATTGTTTCCATAATTGATGACCGAAGCAGCTACCCAGCAAGCAAATGGAATTATTGATATCCAAATATTGGATGTACTGTACCGTTCTTCGACAAAGCAAGTATCAGACACGAAATGCGAAAGAAAGACATAATGTACAGCCAGAAAACCAATAATGTGATTTTTATTACTATCTCGGCTGTGCAGTATGTTTCCTTCATGTCATTACAATACATCGTGTATTCTTATGTATATTTATTTGACAATATAGTACAGGAACTATAGTAACAATAGATGATACAATCATTAAACGATTGATTTTGTTTTTAAGTAGAGTCGAGCCTTATGCGGATTAATAAGAAGACAAAACTGTTCCCATCACTTTTCTCATGTGAAATTTAATTTGTTCAAATACGGATTAAGGTTAATCTTAATTATATGTAATTGTAAAGAAGAACGTAATATACAGCCAGAAAACCAATAACGTGATTTTTATTACTATCTCAGTTGTGCAGTATGTTTCCTTTATATCATTATAATACACCGTGTATTCTTATATATATATATCGAGTTCTCATTAGGATTAGGGGCGTGTAATGAATCTTTCTTTAGATTAGACATTGTTGTTATGCAAGAGCGAAGATATTTACCAGTGCAATTATGATTGTAACAGAATTTGACAAGTAACCATGGTAATTAGATACTCGGGATGTGAATGGCAATGATCTTAGAATCAATAACGAAACCACGGTCAACGGGATGACGAATGCGATTTCCTCCACAGTCTAAGTCGAACTCAACTTACCGATTCACTATTCGGGTGTGACTCAACGTACTTGTCCACAGTACAAGTAGAACTTATCTGACTGCCTCTTAGTCCAAGTGGAACTGCCCTTAAATACTCTTCTCCGTACCCCTTTGTACCCCTCGGGTCAATCTTTGTTTTTAAGGAGAGCTATTTAATTACTCCATACCTCTGTTAGGTACACGTCTCTCCCGTGACCGTGGCTACGTTCAGCGACCCATTATGTCACTTCGAGCCCAGGCCCACTGTCATTAATCTCGGGCACCCATACTCAGATTAAATCATAAACAACTATTTCTCAGTTTTATTATTTAAATACAGCTATAATAAAAAGTCTGGACTAAAGTATTGGGGACCTTCCGAAACATTCCAAAAGAAAGGCCCCGATGTCCTTCCATCTCCGATATATATTTATTTGACAGTATAGTACGGGAACCATAGTAACGACAGATGATACAATCATTAAACGATTGATTTTGTTTTTAAATAGAGCCGAGCCTTATGCGGACTAATAGGAAGACAAAACTGTTCGCATCACATTTCTCATGTGAAATTTAATTTGTTCAAATATGGATTAAGGTTAATCTTAATTATATGTAATTGTAAAGAAGGACGTAATGTACAGCCAGAAAACCAATAACGTGATTTTTATTACTATCTCGGCTGTTCAGTATGTTTCCTTCATGTCATTATAATACACCGTGTATTCTTATGTATATTTATTTGACAGTATAGCATAGGAATTATAGTAACAGTAGATGATACAACGATTAAACGATTTTGTTTTGAAGTAGAGTCGAGCCTTACGCGGACTAATAGGAAGACAAAACTGTCCGCATCACTTTTCTCATGTGAAATTTCATTTGTTCAAATAGAGATTCCGTGGGATTTTTTTGAATCGATGGTTTTTTTTTTAATATTTATGAATCCCATATCTGTTTGACTACTGAGTCATATAATTCTTTCATTATAATTGCATAGTGTAATTCTCGTACTTTGCACCATCGAAGCCCTTTTTCGAATGCTTCGTCATGACAAGGCACGTCTTCATTAACACCCTCGTTTGCTGCTTCCATTTGAATAAAATCGTCATTATCATCGCCAATGTCGCGATGAAGCCGTTTCATTACATCAGCGTATTTAAGGCTTTTCTACGTTCGCCAGCATGTAAGAAATCCACGTGCTTTGCATAACTCTCAATATCATTTTTTTTTCTAGTGTCTGTGATCATGACCTTTCCAACATCGTGTACTTTTGCTAATTCTGTTCCATTTATACCACTTTCAAGTTCTTTAATTATGTCACATCTTGTTTCTCCTTCTCCTTGTAAATTCACGCACATTCTTACAATCAGAATTCTCTCAATCGATAAAATGAAAAAACACACAGTACACAACCAGTAATAAAATATGTAAATATTTGAAACGAAAAAAGGCATCCATTACTGAGGAACATTATGTCCGGATAACAAAATTATTCTGATATTACTGTACTACTTGTAGAATCATGGAGAAATAAATATCTTATTATATACATTGACATAATTATAATCTTTCAACAGAATTGCAATATCATTAAGAAAATGTTTATCCTAATATCGAACGTTATTTCAATATCCTTTATAAACACAGAAATCGAAATAATAACAACGAAATACGATCGTATCGGATCCATAACGTTCTCTCAAAGCAACAATAAATGTTAAAATGAGGAACATAATTACAAAGATATAATAATCGAGAAACAAGAGCGAAAAGATCAGATCAGTTTCACTGACATTTTCCGTTTCAGAAGTATACATATTTGGTATTTTATGCAGTACCGTTTCCCTCAAGTACGATACGAAACGATAAGGTGGTCTTTTCACGGCACAAACCCGTTTTTATTACCATGCTTATCTGTTTACGAGCCGTCTCTTACATAAACTAGCAGGATGCAGCCCCTTTTAGGCTGACTCCGGTATTATCAGTAGCTTTGATTCACCCCGTAAAATCGGGGCTCGACTTTCCCACACGAAAAGGGACGTTTGTTTGCGTTTGCGTTTGCGCCTGCTATCAACCTTCGCAACATTATTTCAACTGACATCCAGCTACATTCATAATATTGCCTACTGGCAAAAAGTTAATATCAGTTTTTTGTATATGCAGGCGTAAAAGCAAATGCAGACGTTCTATTTGATAGCCATCTTGGGCAAAATATAAATTCGCAGTGTACGATCCACGTAGACGTATTAACTTTTAATACGTCTGTGTATAAAATACGGAGCACTTAAATAATAAATTTAAGATACTCGTAGATACTTAGGAGAAAAAACGTTTAAGCTTCACGTGATTGTCAGCGTAGAAAAAATGAAATTTGTGAAATAATACACGTGAAATGTTCTTACGCTAGCAGTATGTTATGATATGTTATACGATTCTATGCTTACAAATGCAACTATGGGGAATAGCGAGTAATTCCAACATAGAAATTCTTCAACGATTCCAATCAAAACTCTAAGATCCTTAATAGATGCACCTCGGTACGTCACCAACGAAACAATACATCGCGACTTTAAGATACCTACAGTTAAAGAAGAAATATCCAAATTTAGTAATAGACATAGCACAAGAGTTAACAACCACCAAAACCCACTAGTTAGTCAATTATTATTATTATTATTAGACGGGTCAGATCTGCAGGCTAAAAAGACATTACCATTTAGATTTAAGCATTAGATTCAACTAGAATCATACGATAAACACTTAATATTCAAGTTATAGTACCAGTTATAATTTACTTGTAATTCTCAATGAGAATTGATTGTAAAATTCCTCCAATTAAAAAAAATAGAAAAAACAAATGGATACAGTATAACCGCATTTGAACGTTAAATTGTCATTCTTGAAAATTTTTTCTTTTCAAACCATAGGTTTGTTCCTTACATTACCCTTACCAAAATATTAATAATAAAATTTATAATGAAAAAATATATGCTTGCACGATTTAACTATATCGAAAATTTCTAGTAATTTGTTTCTTTTTCTAAATTTGATTTAACTTTGAAAACTCAACGATCGATACAGCGGAATTTTCATAAAGTTTCTCATTCTATTTTCGTTTATTTAATGAACGTTATTCCGTAGCTTTTATACGTCCAGCGAAAATGCTTTAATATTTAAAGCATGGTAATATCACAGGGATTTCATTTATCGTTAAACATACCTAATTTCCAGGTTCTCGCTCAAAGGTGGGTTGAAATTTATTTTTTTTCTTGCGCTAATCTGTTCTATGAGAATGTAATAGCTCGCGTATGCTCTTTTCCCCGCGGACAGGACTTGATCTCAAAATGCCTTATAATTGGACATTCCGATGTAAATTTAATTAGCTCTGTCTTTTGGTATACTTCTGCAGTAGCTAACAAGCGAGACGAAAAATTCCAGCAAAACGAATGACCGAACAGTCGCAGGACAAAGAACGAAGGATGAAAGAGACATACATAAGCGATGATCGCAGGCAAAGAAAGATTCTTGTTTGACAAGAAGAATTTGGCTTCTTTTTATCAAGCAATTAAAAAGATCGGTATTATCCAAGTAATTTCTTTCAAATTAGACGATGAACAAAAATTTTAATTTATATTATAAAATTGTAAGAAAAAAGAAATAATTTAATGTAAAGAAAATTACTAATAATGTATGAATATTTATACATTGTATGAATATTTACAAATTGCTGTTGATTATAAATTTATATATTCAATTATTAATTATCAGAGATTATTAAATTTGCGCAGGTGCGATCGGAAATGTAAATTTCTGTATTGATGTGAAATATTTGTAGAAATATAATAATTGGAAAGTACGACAAATAGAATAATTCAACAATGGAAAAGATAGTATTCCACGAATTTGTATCGCGGTAATTTATATCTGGTTTTTGAAAACGTTCACTTTCCTAAGTTTTCCTCCAACGATAATTCACAATTCACCTTTGCTTTTCTACAAATTTCTATCAAAATCGAACAATATGTTATTCTTCCTGTGACAACGAAATAATTGTGCAACGGAAACATAATTTTACACTTCTAAATTTGGGATCAAATTGCTAGTTATAAACAATTTTATACAAACACAGAATATAATATTTTCTAATTGTAGATTTCTTGCAGAGAACGTCGTAAGTGTAAAAATTAAAAAAATTAAAAAATTAAAATTAAAATTAAAAAATTTTATAATACAATAAAAGAGCAATTACCATTTGTAAATATTACAAAGTGTCTTTCTTTCGCAGACGTGTTTTTTACAATAGTACAAACGTGAAATCAAGTCCGTGAGATGTCACGGTGTTTATCTGAACAGAACAAAATGGATCGTACGTAATTCGACAAAATAATATAAAACAAAAAAAGGTTGTGCGTCTATTATTTCCTCATAAAACGAAAGAAACTTTTCGGACAATCTAATAATTACTTATTTGTAATTATTGTATCAAAAGACGATGTCTTAGAATGTTATTAAGCTATAAACATGCAATAACACATGGACAATAACATATACTTCTTACTTGAAATAGTATAAAATATACTTTTGTAATAAAAATGCAGAGATCATCTGAAAAAATTTTTTGCTTTCTATAAAAGTCATCTGAAGACAAGCAAGATTGGTACTTGCAGTGATTGGAAATGTAAGTGAATGGCAGGTTCAGTTTTCCCTACACAGACAAGCTTCTCTAGAAATACAATTCTTTCTCTGATGGATCCATGTTAGTGGAAAAGATAGAAAATTTCCTGATGCATTTGGATTATTTTGTATACTAAAAAATTAAAATGTTACAATAAACAAAGCAAATGAAACTTTGAAAATAATTTTCAATCAGAGAAGCTTTTCCTTTCTGATAAAAAATTCAATGTTCAGCGTTGTCAGCACCAAACCTTCAATTATCGTTCTCATTTTCTTTCGCAGTAAATGCAACCATATTACATTTACACTGAGAAAACGGAAACCAAATATCCAATTGAATGGCACGCACATAACACAAACGAGGCAAGTTAAATACCTAGGACTCCACTTTGACACACAACTTACATGGAAGCAACGTATTAAATCAATTATAGACAAAATATGGATAAAAAGAAGACAGATGTACTGGCTAACTAGTCGAAACTCTAAACTCAGCATAGAAAATAAACTAAAAATCTGCAAAACGAGAATAAAACTAATTTTTAGCAGTTCTCGAGTTGCTGCTACGCCCGTCCGAAAAGGGCGCCGAGTGCAAAGGATTAAGATTGAAATTTAAAGAAATTCATATAAACGAGGATATCGCTCTTAACAAATTAAAAGTTGATAAAAATTGCTAGCAGTTAACGAAGAAGGGACATACGAAATACTGCTATGAGGGACAGCGACAATGAACCACATAAATAAACTAGAGTCGCTACAATCGAAGATACTGAGAACAATAGTCAACGCCCCATGGCATGTCAGGAACGAGGATATACGCAAAGACTTAAAAATACCAACGGTGAAAGAAGAAATCGGCAGGTACGCAGAAAAATACAGGGAAAGAATGGCAACACATCCAAACCAGCTGGTTGCTGAAGCGAGCAAAACTCTCATAGAAAGAAGACTAAAAGGAAAACACCCTATTGATCTCACTAAAGAAATAAAATAGTCAAACTGGAAGATGGTATCCCGATGAGGGTAGCCATCCACGTGTTATTTAGCGATTAAGTTGGAAAAATTTACCAAATGTCCAGCTGGACAAATTGTAAAGTACAAATTAAATAATAAAAAAAACATATGTCTTTTGCTGCATCGGAATAGCGAACATTTAGAGCGCAAAATAGCGGCTATGTTTAGCTTCGGCAATTAGAACCGAGGAACGTGGTTATCTGAGTTTGTTAAAGCAGCTGAAAGTAGATCATTTACAAAGCTTCTGGCTGGAAAGTATAATGCACCCTCCCGATCGATGGACAATCAGATATCTCAACGAGAAATAAGATTTCACGAGCCTGCTTATCCGAGGAATCTCGAGTTACGAGTTACGAGCGTATCCGTCAGCATCCGGAAATTGAATTCGGCCGTAGTGGAAGTATAAAAATAAATCTTAAACGCGGATATCCCGGGTGCAGCCTCTAGCCAGACAAAGGAGCGAGGTTTAAAGGGCACGACGAAGTAAGGTACGTTACAAGAGAAAGAAGCTATTAGGAATTGATTCTGTGTGGCAGTCAAAGGCTTTCAGCGATTCGCGAAAAGACGGGGGACGGGGAGAGGAGGGACGATCAAAGGGAAAGGCGAGCGACTGTTTGACGGGAAAAGGGAAATCATTAGCCGGGACGGTGTCGTGTGGAACGTGACTGAAATCTATTTGGATGGTGTGGCGTTGATCGAAAGGAAAACGCGATATATTTCGCAGGAGATGCCGGGAAATCGTGCTGTCGACTTTGATAATGCGTCGGCTAACCGGCTGAACGGATATATCGCGTAATAACATCGAAATTCCAACGATGCGCGAAGAATCGAAAGCGACAGGGCTGGTTTTACTGTATCGGAGGCTTCCCTGCTCGCCGCACACCGGTGGAAACAATTTTCGCTATGTGAAGAATTAACCAGCTTCCTCGGGCTGACAAGAGTTTATCGCGGCTGATACGTCGATTTTCTATGAACGCCGTGAATTCCATGCGGATTCGGGCCGAACAACGGCAGGATGAAAGAGAATTCGAAACGCGCGCACCGAATACAGAGGCGACGGCCGCGCGACACACTCCAACCGGCCAGAAATTGACGTTCTTCTGTCAGCTTCATCCTCCCGTTCATCGTTCGCTTTGAAATTCCCAGTTTGTTTTAAACATTCGCCGCGCCACTCGTTTCGAATCGCAGCGAACCTGAAATTCACTGTTTCCAAGGTTTTAACGATATTCAAAGCGTTAAAGCATTTGCGACCCGTCGCGTCGCCGAAATATTGCGCAATCCTGACGAGAGTGATGACGCGTATCAACGCTTTACAATATACAACGGATACACAGCATTGCGTTATATACAACGCGAAAAATCGCAGAAAATGAATGTTTCAAATATACAAGGTGTCCCATTCCGATCGATCTCATCGAGTCCTGAATATCTAGCGAAACTGTCGAGTACGTGCACCGAAATATGCTTCGAATGAAAGTTGAATGGCTTCGAGAGAGACGTGGATCGTTGTTACATTAGGTCTTTTTCCTGGATAAACGCATGGAGGATTTCGTTAAATAAAATCACATGCTTTTCACCGCATTGATCGAGGCAGCTCGCCACACCTCGCGAAAGAGTATATAACTGTAAAAGGAATGAAACTTGTGCCAGGTGCCAGTAGCTTTAAATGTTCTTTGACCCGTTAACAGGATAGCTGTTAATTAAAAATTTCTTTAATCACTGTTAAAAGAAAAAGATCGTTCTTAAAGGCGCATCAATCTCAATCAGGTCAGTCTCAGTCCTTACGAATGTGAACATGATAAATGTCGTTCTTAACACTAGAACTACCACGCCGGTCAAAATGATTGGTTTGACAACTTTATTTTAAAATTCCTATTCATGTTACATTTTTACTTTGCGATTATGTAATGTAGCTAAAGGAATAATATAATAAACTTTAATTTTGTTCCTTATTTAGGAAAAAGTGAAAAGGGTCCAATTTTATAATAAAACAAAATTTGTGGTAGACATAGGAGACCAAATTTTTTTTTTTTTTAGTTTATTTTGGTTTTTACAATTTGTCCTGAAGGACATTTGGTAAAGTGTTATATCTCATTGGTAATAAAAAAAAATAAAATAAAAATAAATATAGCATGTGGGTGGCTACCCCCAGCGGGGTGCCAGCTTCGTGTTTTCTAAGTTATATATTTTGTGAAGGAGACCAAATGGCAAAAAAATATAGCGTGAAGTCAGGATCCAGAAGATGACCACTTCAAGTATTTTTTAATATGTTAGATCTAGCTGGCATAAATGTCTGGATTTTATATAAGGAAGCAACAGATGAGCAGATACCCAGAAAAGATTTTATGTTTCAATTAGCAGATGAACTTGCTGCTGACAATGAAGATCTGAGATCCAAAGTACGTCAAAGAACTCACCTTATTCACGCAAATGGTGTCAGATAGGGTACTGTAATAATAATAAGACCACCACCATTTGCAATCTTTTGTTCTTTACGTTTGTAAGAAATCTGACGAATGATAAATTTTGTACCTAATAATTTAAGTTGTATTTGTATTTTATTTATTCTATTACGCTTATTACGCTTATTATTATATTATTATATCATACTTCTTATATTTATCAATGGAAATTTATTTTAATATTCTTGTTACCAAAAATTTTGGTACTGAATATTCCTCATTATTGTTATTATTATATAGTTTCTATGATCTCAAAACATGGAATTTCTTTTGTAAGATAATAATAGATCAATAAATATAAAAATATTCTACTATTACGTATTTTTTAAAGACCAGTCATTTTGATTGGCTCTGGTAGAGATAGCTACGTCTCAAATTCTGGTAGTTCTAGTGTTAACGAAGAAAGAAACGGAAGGTATGAAGATAGGCTACGTTAAAGTAAAGCAATCATTACGTCCAAGAGACGGACAATTATTTATAAAAGCACGTTTCTTTGGTAAAACAGCTTCGTTTCATTCCATTCCACTTTTACTTTTCTCTGTTTCTTTTTTATCCCCCGATAGAGTACAGTAGAAAATTTGTAATTCTCGAACTCGATGCTTCCTCCACAGTAACTCGATTACGCTTCCATTATACTAATGTATTTCTATTGGGATTTAATAGCTCGCATAAGCACAGAGTTGGCTGATGGAAAGTATCGATGTATTTAGTTCTATACATTTCATTTCAAACTATTACATTTGCCTTTAATTTACGTCGCGTAGAAATTGTTGTCGTTGTTAATCGAAAAATGCACTTAATATTTTAACTAATAATTTCTTTTTAGTTCACGTACAACGTCACGCGGCATTACTGCGATAATACGAGGAAAATTATATCCTAACTCTTAATCGCTAATTGTTAATTTCTAATCAAAAGTTTAACGTTATTTTATCTATCGAAGTACCGTTTAGTTTAGAGCTTTGGAGGAAGCGATATGTTGTACCTTTCTGCATTTTCTTCAAGTCGAAAATGTTAAAAACACATCGCTAAAGTAGTCGGTCGAAATAGACAAATTTTGCCAAGATAGCGGAATTGAAAGATAACCACGCGAAAGGAGAACGTAAACGAGAGTGAAATTTTAAAATCATATTTCTGGAAACTTGCGTTTTGATATATTTATATATATTATATTTTATATATTTTTATATTTGAAACTGCGACTAGTGTGCCATTTGCATATTTTGATTCTGTTTAATCCATTAAGAACTCAGCAATTTATACATTGTTTTATCAACTTTTGAGAAGCATACTATTACGCATAATGTAAATTAAAATACGCACAGTACTGTGATAAATTCCTCTCTTTGGTTTCTTTCTTCGCGTCTCCGATCGTTAATAAGTTTCTCTAAACTGTCTATTCGAGCAACAGAGTAATTCGAATAAGAAAGTAATTTGCCACGCTGCTATACATATTCCAATTCCTTTAAATCTTATAAAACTGTAGGATCTAGATGGAAGAATAAATTCAATTGCTCCTTCGGCTCTTTTTCTTTTTTTTCTGTTTTTCTTCTTTTCTTTGTTCCCTTACCGTAATTTTCAAACGAAGGAACTGTCAGTTTCTTTCGTTTTGCGTTCAGCAACGGAACGAACTTTCCTTCGTCCGTGGAAATTTCACGGGAAAATTTACGAAGCGCGAAAGGGCCCGATATTATCACAATCATAAATATTATCATAATTTCGCGTCAATTGCGCCAGAATCGAATATAATTGAACACGGTCGAATGAAAGCTGTTCTTGTTTAACCAGATAATAAAATCCACCTATGTCGAGAGACAAATATCAATTTTATTTCACCTTCACTCGGTTTATACGACACCAATTTCAGAAATGAATAGTTAATCGGCTCTTTTGAACGTTGCGCGTCGAGCAAAACGAAAATAGTAAATAGGTATAATTCCGACTCATAAAACGTATACGTGCGTGCAGGATGTACGTTGTGTGCGCGTGCAATATCTCGTCTGGAAAAATTCGTCGATACACAGTCAGTGGAATGCTACACACACAAGGTAATTGGCAGGAATAAAAAAACTGCTATGTATTTTCCAATTTGCTCATTGGAAGTATTGGGAAAAAGAATTACATTCGATCAGATAGACTTTATTCGGAGTTCTTCCTGTTTTTAATTGTCTTTTTTTTTTTTTTTTTTAAATGAACATATCGACCATCGAAATAAGTTATTAGAAACTCGGTGGAAATCATCTTTGTTCCTTTGTTTTAGATTTGGAAATTTTTTTTTTTTCTATATTTCTGTAATTTCATGTTTCACTTTTATATTTTTATTTTCATAGGCATTTCTATATTTTGTCTGAAATATGATTGTCTAATATATTTGTTTTGTGAAAAAAAAAGCAATTAAAAACAGAAAGAACTGCGAATAAAGTCCATCTGATCGAAAGTAATTCTTTTTTCCAATACTTGCAATAAGCAAATTGGAAAATACATAGCAGTTTTTCTCATCTGCTCGACCAGATATTCTCTTCATTCAGATTTCTCTTTCTTCGAAGAAAAAGTTTGTTCTGAAATAATTTGGACGAAGAAGATATAAATTGTTCTAAGAAGTTTCATCTATTTCCGGTCCATACATGCGTATGTTTTGTTTTATAACATCTATTGATTGCATATTTGTACAGTAAACTGCTTTCGTGATGTTAGTAAAAATGAATATTCTCTATCTAATTTATTTATGTCAAAAGCTGATTGAGTAGTATCTGTGTGGAAGAAAAATGCATTTTCAAAGAACTTTAGAAAGTAATTTTTCCCTGCTGGTGCAGAGCAACATCATAATGCAACGTATACTTATTCACATAGTTACATATCTTGTTTCTCTCTCCTATGCTTTGATATGATTATCTTTGCATCTGACGCATTACATTACGGCAAAAAACGCAGCTCGTATGTGCGTAAAATGAAGCGCAGAAATTTCAAAAGTTGTATAAAAGAGAAACATACACAGATACACGATATAATATTTCCTGCATTTTTAACGTTTCTTTTATCGGCTTACTTTATAGAATATTTAATAACATATTTTATAATTTCTCTATATCGAGAAACTTAATGACAAATGGGCATTGTAAATAATATAGATCGGTGTTGAATCTTTCAAAATACGCGTTATTATTTATGGATAGATATCATTCCTTCAGACATTTTTATGTCTTAACACTACAACTACCGATAGTTAACACGAAACTATTTCTATCAAAGCCAGTCAAAATGTCTGGTCTTTAAAAAGAATTTTTATATTTATTGATTTATTACTTTCTTATAGAAGAATTCCATGTTATGTAGTACATTTTTGGTATTATTAATTCATCTAGGACCATAATTCCTAAACGAGGATTGACACATTTATAAAATTGTAAAAGCAGTCGTTTTGACTGGTGTGGTATTTCTATTGTTAACATCTAGCGCTCTAGCGATCGATTCGGAATTTTCCTGATAACTAATATCATCATTGTTGAGGTTATTAGATGTATGTGAATACAAAGGACCGCGTGGATAAATTGTAAGGTAGAAAATATATATTCTAAATACCGAAGTGTAAATACAAATAGGAATATAATTTGAGCTGATCCAGATCTGCACGCTAGCAGTGTTACCCTGTGACTGAAAATCCTGAAGCCAACGTAGCCTGTCTACTGTTTATGTTTTGCCTTCGACCCAGTCTGTTGTCTATACGCTGTTGATGGCTTCAGAAAACTAAAAGACCAGATATAGAGTTTTCTTAGAAGTGGTGACCACTTCAACATTCATATTGAATGACTTTGACAAGTACTAGTCATTTTGATTGGCATTGGTATAAGTAGCCTCGATACGAAATTATTTTAAGTTTGAATACATAAAAAACAAAATAAAATTCATTGTATTATTCTTTTGGTTATCGTTGCGAAAGTCATTACATCATTGCGGAAAGAAAATGTAACATGAAGTAGGAATTTTAAATTAAAATTGTAAAACCAGTCAATTTTCCTGGTGTGTTAGTTGTAGTGTTAACCCTGCTGTGTGTTTTTTAATCATTCTCGATCGTTCGACTCTGTAGAAGAGTGGTTCCACAAATGACGCTCCAAAGTCAACGAAAACAAATCTAGCCACATAACTTTCACGCTACGAAAACAAAGTTGTTGAAAACAGACACAGGTGACGATAAACAACATACCTATTCCAGATAAAGTGTCAGTCAGATATCTGGGTATGACTCTGGACAGAAGATTGACATGGAAACAACATATCTTAAATAAAACCAAACAACTCAAAGCATGATTTAAAAAATTCTACTGGCTCATCGGCCGACGTTCCAACTTAAACACGCAAAATAAAATTATACTATGCAAAGCCATATTAAAACCTGTTTGGACCTATGGAATCCAACTATGGGGAACAGCAAGTAATTCCAACATAGAAATTCTTCAACGATTCCAATCGAAAACCTTAAGATCCCTAATAGATGCACCTTGGTACGTCACCAACGAAACGATACATCACGACCTCAAGATACCCACAGTCAAAGAAGAAATATTCAAATTCAGCAAAAGACACAGCACAAGAGTTAACAACCACCAAACCCCTCTAATTACTCAACTACTCGACACGTCGGAACAGATCCGCAGGCTAAAAAAACATTACACCTTAAACCTAAGCACTAGATTCAAATAGAATCAAACATACTATAAACACTTATTAACCATGTCATAGTACCACGCCAGATAAATTTACTTAAAATTCTCTAACGAGAATTGATTGTAAAATAATCGCAAATAAAAAAAGAATTCTCGATCGCTGTCTTACTCTTGTATCGTTAGAGAATTTCCTAAACTCGAGAAACCTGCAAAAGAATCGTTATTATTAAGACACGTGTCACTCTTCTTTCAATTTCAACTTTACATTTTTATTTCTAATCTCCAACATTTTTCTTCTATTCAATTGAAGCTAAAGCATAAAAAATTCGAGAACCCCAGCAGAATTACATAAGCGCAGAGAACTTTCAATTTCTAAATTACCTTTAAACTCATCTCATCTTTCCACGTATTTCTGTAATACCTTTCATAAAAAATCTCCGCTAGTGAATGCCACTGTGCCAAGAATTATCCGCAAACAGAGCCGAGTAAAACGTTTCACGCCCTTTAAATCTTCTTAAAAGCGGCACTGAGAGACGATCAAACTGCATTTTCGCCCCATCCACTTTCCACGCACTCGTTCGCCTGCCGTTCAAACGATCGCGCACAGATATTGCATAACACAAAAGACCGTGCATACATTCTTAAACGCGTCTGCCACGGTGACGCAGATATACGCGCATTTATGCACTGATATATCGCGCCAGCTTTTAAGGAAATTGCATTAACAAGTCTAAAATAATTCCCCCGTCGGCAGCGCCGATACCAAGGGAGAAGCTTCGTCCCTATACTTTTCCACGAGCTTTCGTTCCACCCCTATATCCCCTTGCCCTACCTTTTTCCCCGCTTCTTTTCACGCCCGACTCTCGCCGGAGCACTTTGTCTGATGGCGAAGACGACGCGAACATGTCGCCGAAAATCCGATTTCTTCCGGTGGACAGCTCGCGGGAAATCATTACGTATTTTTTTGCTGACTTTGGCTCCTTTCTCGAGAGAAATTTGTCCAGAGATGTCCATTCCCATCCTACCGCCACTATGATCCTCGGATTGTTATTGAAATTGAATCTTGGGTTCACGAAGGTTGTACGAGGTTCAGATCTCGTCGAGATTTAATCGTATTGGTTCGCCTCGAACGTTTATTCGTTAGACTTTATGGCTGTCTGTATAATTAGACTGCGGCTTTTCACGCGTTTTTACGTTTCTGTGAACGTTTCTGTAGTTGGAGATTGCTCGCGGACAGCACTGTAAGTGGCAAACGTGAAATTCTTTTAGCAGAGGAAGAAACAGATCTTACGTGTACGATAAAGCAAATGCACCACGCAATTTTCTATTTTTTGTATTAATATATCCATCAGAAAAAGAATTGTTTTTCTATAAAAGTCTGTATGTGCCTCTTAGTCGTGGAGAAAACTGAATGTGCCATTCGTTTAAATTTACAAGCACTGTAGCAATCCTGTTAATTATGCGCGAGTAAATATTTTATAGACATAGTTGATACAATCGCCTATAATATAATATAAATATGAATATGGTACGTAACATAATATAATATAAAATTTATGCACGAATACTTTCTACCAATGAAGCAGCTGTAAGTAATATTTTTTTCATATAATATTTCTTGAATCGTATTTGAAATTCAGAAAAAGTGCAGGTAAACTGTCTGCGTACGTCTATTTAAAAGAAATGGGAACAACACGTTAAATCCAAAAATACAAGTCTTTTAAGAAGAGTTGATAAACTGACGAAGCTTTGTGAAAGATACAATTGAAGATTTCTCTAAGTGTCAAACATCAACAATATTTTAGGAGTGAGAGAAAGCTTCTCTGACTTGAAATTATTTTCGAAATTTCATTTGTTTCGATTATCGTGAGATCTTAAGCGTACAATAATCCAAATGCATCACGAAATTTTCTATTTCTTGTACTAATATATCCATCAGAAAAAGAATTGTTTTTCTAAAAAAGCCTGCATGTGCCTCTTAGTCGTAGAGAAAACTGAATGTGCCATTCGTTTAAATTTACAAGCACTGTAGCAATCCTGTTTGTCTTTAAGTAACTTCTATAAAAATGGAAAATATGTTTCTTCAAGATGCTTTTTTATTCTTATTACAAAAATATATTTTGTAACGTCCCGAGCAAGAATTGTTATAAAACTGATGATATTTAGTGTCGAGTGTGTCTATTGTTTAAACAGAGGCAATGTTGAACTATTAATAATTATTTACATATGGAAACTGCTCTTAAATTCTATGCTACAGCATCCCCATTGGCACGTCGGACATTATACGATAAAAGAGCAACACTTTTTAATTTTTTCACTCGCAGTGTTGTCTGCAAGAAATCTTCAACCGAAGAAGTTGAAGCTAAATAGAAATTTGTTTGATGGAATAAATATTACGATCAATGCTCTGTTTTAAATATTTCCTATATTTTTGCACATTCTGTGAATTTTGGAACCTTCAAATTTCCCATAAAATCGTGAAAATCCACAGTCTATCTATAACTTTATTTCGTATTTTTGGCAACTGCTGCAAACAGTAGCTCCTTGAAAGGTACATAATTATAAAAGGACGGTAACGTTGCTGGAAAATCGTCGCTCTGGTTCTTAACTCTTCTATCTCCGCTGGTTTGTAAACTGAGAAAACTGAATTTAAAGTTGTTGGAGTTTAACGTTGTTGAGTGGAGTTAGGATTCGAAAGAACCGAATATTTCGTTGCTTCCTAAGTAGAATTTTCCTCCTATAATCATAAATTTGTATTCTTCGTATCAACGAGACGTATGTAGATTGAATAATTACGTTTCTTCTTTTTTACGTTTACAACAATTTTGAACTAAAACAACAAAATGTAGCTAAGTGTTGACAATTTTATCAGCAGATATACTCTGAGACAAGGGGCTCCTTAGTCATTTCTTTTTGTGCGAGATTCAGACGAAGAAATCTGCTACGAAGGCAACCTTCACAGTCTTATTTTTGATAGTCCGATAAATTGAGTGGATTTTTATCCAATTTTCTGTCAAAGGAAGGAATTTGGTGCTGGAAATTATGTCGTTTTTTAGAATTAGTGCAAGAATAATGTAACGTTCTATAGTTGATGTGACGAATTGTCAGATGAAAGATAATCGTAAGTTGAAATGGATATTAGATAGAAAATTTCCATTTGGGAAGGAAAAAGGGAAGGAAATAATCGACGGCGTAGAAAAACCTGGCTATGTAGCAACGTAGCAAAGGAAACTCTCTTTTGGAAGAAAAAGAAAATGATTAACGACAAAGCAGCTTTATTGCCTAATTCATGAAACTTGAACGTTATGCGAATAGTCCGAATCAGCTTCCGACTGACACCGTCCGAAATTCAAAGGAATAACAGCACAGGGCGTTAAATACATTTAACTGGACTAAGCTGATTTTCACTTTAAATAGAAATATCGTGGAATCGAATTCAGAGGAACGCTGAGTGCGTAGAACACCTGGTATTGGAGCACTTTTGAAGAGAGAACAATTTCTCTTTTCTACATTTGCATAATGTTCTCAGAGTGAGATCATGGAAAGTATTTAAAATGGTCCCCCGGAAAGTAAACGTTTAACTTTGTATTACAGGAAGGTAAGTGATGTTTCCACTTCTATAAATTACATTCTAGCAACTCTCTATTATTTTAAATGAAACTACGCGTAATGCGTTCCAAGATGTCGAGAATTTTTCGCTACGCCAGACGAAACATGTTTGTCGAATATCGCAACTTTCTTAATTCGAATTGTCTCTTTAGGAAAGCTAACGATGGCTTGTAAAATTAAACAAGTATTTTAGCGCTTACAATCTTTCCAAGCAGATTTATTTATGCTTCTGGACTTTGCTCTTGTTAAATATTTTTAAATACGTCAAATGTATATCCAAAAAGAAATTTAAATATTCCTGTGTAAGATGTTATCGATAATAAACAATTGTTGCTTATCTCCAATGGTGGTTCTGAAGATTTATATCTTTTGCAAATTATGTAACGTTATAGGAAAGGTGCTCGTCTGAATTCTTTATTATTCAATAAATGCATTCATACTTAAATCCTTTCTGAATATGTATTTGATATATATTTAATAACAAAGAATTTGAACGAGTACTTTTTCGTAAATTACTGTAATTAGTCGTAAATTACTGTTCTGTGAAAAGCGTACCTATGAAAACTCAATATAAACCACCATAAATAATCGTAAGCAAGGAGGATATTTTCTGATCTGCCAAGGACTGCATTATTGGACATTTGACAAGAGTAATAGAAATAAGATGTTTTAAATTAGTATTTAGACAGCGATAATTAAACTGACATCTCGTGTCGTTTCTAATAAAAGGCAAATTGCTGGATAAAGTATCGAATGAAATAGCTGATCTATAATAAATTCATGATAACCATCCCGTCTTTTCCGTCAGTTTCATACATCACAAATTATCATTAATTTGAAAGGACAGGATGTCTGTATATTTCTTTATAGAACTTTAACGACATTAAGATATAAATTAAGCTTCATCAAGAACTAATATCACTCGACGAATGAACCATAGGGATTTTTATATTCGCCAGCAGGTACAATAACAATGCAAAAAAATAACAATTAACGAGTTTACTTTGACGAGGTTGTTTAACCAAAGGTAAACAAAGAACGAGAGATAGACTCGTTAATAGACGGACAGAAAGAACAAGGTATCGCTCGTTTTTCCTCGTCCACGTTAATGTTAATTAATGACAATCATCTACATTTTACCCACGCGTGTCATAATCTTTTTATACGTATAGTGATTGATGCGACTGTAGATGACGAGACAAAGAAAAGAGGAAAAGCGTTCTCGAGTAACTTCGCAAGTACAATTAGAATGATGTTAACCGTTTGTTATCTTCTATCGTTCAAGTTAATGTTATAATCAAACTCATCACAGAGTTAATATTTCAAAATGTTTCATATATACGTGTACAACACGTACAATATGATCACAAATGTTTCCTATGGGACGAGAATTAACGTGGAATTTAATTAAGGAACGCTTGTGGTAAACAATTATGGAAATAGCAATAGGCAAACTTAAACGCTGATAAAAATCGCTTCTCTAAATACGTAGGACGTTCAGAAAGAGATACCCATTTTGAAATAGCAACAATAAAAATGCATTTTAGGAACTTTTTTCTCATTTCTGACTTTGGTATGTATACAAAGTTGTTTCTCTATACAACCAGCAACTCTATTCGAACACTTATTGAACACGAGTTTCTCCATAACTTTGTCATACACTTGCGCCGCCAGCTCACGTAACCATCGTCCACGCAGTCCCCTAGATCACCGTTTCTTGTGAAGTGTTATTGACACAGAAACTCTTGCAATTTTGCAAAAAGGATGGTAATCTGGCTTGTTCGATGCGTCTATCATTTGCAATGAAGCCACAGACACGTTCTTACCAATGATTCAACCAGCTTTATTACCGCGAACTGCGGTAATTCGATGGCGAATTCCTTCTGGAAGACCGCACTTTCAATTCGCATGGTCGTTTTAAACACGCGATACAGCGACCACGTTAAATGTTTAAATAGAAAATTTGGCATGGCTTATGAAAATGTAGGAACGAAGCTAAACGACTTTCTATGAACACATCGTTTTACGTGGCTTCTTTACGCGAACGAGTAGTACTTTCTGGATTCCTATTAGAAACCCATTAATTTTAGCAATTAAAGTGGAGGAAGAAGCTCTCACAGCGTAATCGCTTTCGCGGACTTTCTCTCTAAATATCGAACACTCGTTCCCCCGGCTGGCCTCTTAAATCCAAACGTAGCGTCGAAAACGCGTTGCTAAATTCCCCGGTACAATTCCATTTCGCGTGGGCTCGATATCGGCCGTGCAGATAAAACAGAGAAAGTAGCAATTTGAATGGAAATGCGAGGGAATTCGAGTTTTCACATCGACAAATACCGAAGTTATACGAAAGTTCCGGTTGGAAGGAAAATAAAAGGGTGTCGCGGGCAAACGTGCATCTGGGGATCCTGCCGGAATTAGGTGGCAAAAAAGAAAAAAATAAAAGAAAAAGAACGGACGAAGGAAATCGTTGTTGGTTAAGAGGAAAAAGAGAATGAGAGAGACATAAAGACAGAGGAGTAAACAGAGGCCATGGGAGAACGGGGGATTTGGAGGAGAACAGGGAAAGAATCGAAGCTTAATGGGAATTCCCAGCAGTACGAGGATTTGCATGGCAAATGGGTAATTAGTTGGTAAATATGATCATGGGGCGTTCGGGCTTCCCAGCGCAATGATTACTCTATAAATTGGTAGATAGACGATGAAAAGTGATTTTACAAAGCACAGACATCGCGTTAACGGGAAACACGGGAATACGAGCGAGTAAGTCGTCGTTTGTTTACGTATTAATTTTCAAAATTGCGACGAATCAATGGTGATATGGCTGCAAACATTCGAGTACATTTTGCTTTGGTTACTTAGTTAGCTATTGTAACGACCCGATAAGCGGTATATCAATTCAGAAACGGCGCTGTAACGGCCGGTGTAATAATCGTTCGTAATAAATGTTTAAATCTTCATTATCTTCGTTAATTCTACAACGGACGAGTATCTTCGTTAATTTCTATAACGAGCAAGGATGAGCCACGATAATTCGGTAATTGTTGCCAGCCTTTCGCCTTGTTTCACAGTTATTGGCTCTCGTAATGAACGAAGAATGCCACGTTAATTTATATTTACTAATGCATCGGTAATCACTGTATGATTAATTAGTGTTATTATGTTGTAATTGGTCCTTTCAATGAGCGGAACATATTACCGCGATCGTAACATCTGAGTGAAGTTAGGAAAAATTCGTAGAGGTAAAGCTCGCACTGCTTAATTCCATCATTTTAAAATTACATCAGCCTTTTCATTTATATATTGTATTTGCTCAAACGTCTAATCAGACGTGCACCACTGTACGTATAACTTTTATAAACATTAACATTGCTGCCTTCGTGGAAACAATTATTAGGTTGTCCGAGATGTGTCTTTCTTTTACAGACACGTCTTTTACAACGATGCATCTTTATACAAACATGAAACCTAATCTGTCCAACCTTGTGATCTGTATTTTGATAGAACAAAATGGGTTATACGTAGATCGATAAAATAATATAAAACTGAAAATATTGTGCATTCGTTATTTCCTTATAAAACGAAAGAAACTTTTCGGACGACCTAATATTTAATGTTCCACTTTTCAGTCTACCAAGAACAGTTCACTGCGCCTGTTGTTGATACGATAAATACGCCTGTCGTCACTTTCTGAAGTTTCAAGCGATCGAAAACTTCGTCGGTGACTTATACTCATCGAGTGCAATAATAGCAATGCAACCCCTTTTAATATCCCACCTTTTATCGACTGTCACATTAACTTTTTTTTTTTTAATCGTTTATTTTGCCAAGATTTGTTTTTTTTTTTTTTTGATACATTTTTGAAATTCACAATAAACAATGAATTTGAGTAAAGTGTGTTAGGCAAAAGTACCGATACGCGACGGTACGACGTAGCCATGCTATATTATGTGTCGTGGTTTTGCGGTTTTTGTGTTTATTTTTGTTTTTTGTATTTATGCCGCAGGGGAGCGGAGCTTTTGTGTATTCTTGTTTGTTGTATTTTTGTCCTGAAACTTGGCCGCAAAACAGGAACTGTCACATTAACTGCATGGTCTTGGAAGATCGGTATTCTGTGATATTTAATTACGGCGAGTACGAAGAATGAAATTATTGCACATGGACGAATAAAATGTGTTTTACATCGTAGTCAAAATAAGCACGTGTCATAGTGTATAATATAAAAGCGTAAAAGGAAAAATAGTATTGCGTCGCCCGGAAAGTTCGCTTTATTTAACGAATTACATAGGTGTCATTTTATTGCACAAGCTTTCTCCAACTTTCAAGGAACTTGAATATTCCATCCCCCCAGAATCTCTCAGGTTTTTCGACGAAAAACTTTTCAATATGATCTTTCATGACGAAATTCCTTAAATATTGGAACGAATTTTCCAGGCAACCCAATCCATATTATCGTACGACGTAGACATCTTTGTGCGGTGGTAAAACGGAAGCTGAAGGACGTTCAAGATGCAAGAATTAAATAGACGATATAAATATATTTTGTTAAAAGTAAGCAGATGTCCGAATACTTTTGTACGACAGGATATATCCTGGAATCTTGCATCGAATGAAAACTTGTCGGAAAATCGGAAAAGAGAACGGCGAGCTAAAGCGTACGATAGAGCGAAAAAAGCGTTTCGTTGAGAAAAAGGAGAAAGGAGGTGCGACGTACGATATTCAGTTTTCAGGAGACAGGATTTCTTCTTTTGGCGCGCGATAACACGACAGGACTACACCGTGAAACAAGTTCCCATGTGGCCGAAGCTGCACCATAGTTGCCATAGTTATTCTAGCAAAGTTTCGATCACTGGCAGCTAACTTTGGCTACTCATACGCGTGTGTGCACACAGACAGGAAAAGTTCTCGTGGAAACCGTGAGTCTGCGGTAGAAGTAGTTAGGCATTGTACGCGTGTATCCGTCGCAAATTGAGACAATTTCGGAATACTGCGGCCTTGTCCACGGCAAACCTAAACACGATTATTTCATCATTCATCGAGGAACACAGTGGTAATGGACTGCCACCGCGGACGCAATTTCACATTGCTAGAATACGAACAAAGCCAGGAGCTGCTTGATTGCGAACTAAAGCATTTGCCATTCAATTCAGAATACTTTCTATTATAGTTGTAAACTAAAAACATTTTAACCAAGTATAGAAATGTGTAGTTGCAACGGTACATTGTTTATTGTGCGCTCGATATATACATATCTCGTGATGCATAAAATCTTTATGAATATCACATGAATAAATGCGCAGTGGGAGAAGTGCTACAATTTTATATTTTTATCGATTATAAATGAGACACTGGTATTATTAGCGAACTAAAGAATTTGCCACTCAGCTGACAATACCTTGCATTATAATTGTCAACTAGCAACATTTTAGCGAGTTGTAGAAATAGTCGCAATGATATATTGTTTATTATACAGATGATATGTCTATACGTGTATACATACATATGTGCATATTATCATTCGTAAAATGATCATAAATATGACATGAAAAGATGCGCAGTGGAAAAGTCTTAATTTTATATTTTTATCGATTGTAGATGAGACACGTTGGTTCAGACAATTTCGTATTATTAGCGAACTAAAGCATTTGCTATGGCATTGAGAATACTTTCTATTATAATAATTGTAAACTAAAAACACTTCAACCAAATATAGAAATGTGTAGTTGCAACGATAGATTGTTTATTGTACGGACGATATATGCATATGCTCGTGATTCATAAAATCCTTATGAACATCACATGAAAAGTTGCGCAGTGGAGAAGTTTTACGTCATTTGTGCTATAATTTTATATTTTTATCAATTGTAAATGAGACACGTTGGCTCAGACGATTTCGTATTGTTAGCGAACTAAAGCATTTGCTATGGCATTGAGAATACTTTCTATTATAATAATTGTAAACTAAAAACACTTTAACCAAATATAGAAATGTGTAGTTGCAACGATAGATTGTTTATTGTACGGACGATATATGCATATGCTCGTGATGCATAAAATCCTTATGAACATCACATGAAAAGATGCGCAGTGGATAAGTTTTACATCATTTGTGCTATAATTTTATATTTTTATCGATTAGAAATGGGACACTCGTATTATAGCCAACTAAAGTGTTTGCCACTCAACTGACAATACTTTGCATTATAATTGTAAATTAGCAACATTTTAGCGAGTTATAGAAATAGTCGCAATGATATATTGTTTATTATGCAAATGACATATGTATGCGTGTATACATACACACGTGCATATTTCATGATTCCTAAAATGTTCATAAATATTACAGGAACAGATGTGCATTGCAGACGCTTCGGGTCTGTCTCGTTACAATTTTATATTCTTATGAATCTTATAAAGCAGGCGCTTGGTTTTATGTATTTTGCTTATTAATTTTATCGTACAATATTCCATTAGAAATTGTACAAAAATATTAACGAAGAATGTCACTCGATACTTGTTTTATGGCGATAGTAACAGTAAAATTTAGTATCATATAGCGTCTGTTTATTAGAATTTGTTATTTAAAAATTTATAGCCGTTCCGGAGTCACACAGCATAGTAGCATTAATTTAAAGCAAACTATCAGAAATGAAAAATGTTTCATTTCATAAATAATACGAGTTTCCCGTACGTATATTAGATGAAAGTAGACAAATAACTGGACAATTGGTATATCTGTTCATTCTCTGTAAATGTTCGCTATTTTTCTATTAAGTTTTCTAATTCGCTTGCACAAATATTTTGTCCTGATGAATACCATTGTTTCAAACCATTAAAATGAGTAGAATGAATAGAAATTAACAATTAATAGTACAATGGATTACATCCATTTACTGTTAGATGTGAGTTGAACCATTTAATTGCTTTTATACGGTTTGCAGATGCCGCGATTTTAGTTTGTAAGCAATACTGCATCATCTGCGAAACACTAAGACATAAATTCAGAAAATCTATTACCCTGCAAGTGGTCAGGTATCGCAGTTACCCTACTCAATAAAGTTTTACCCGAAAACATAACACGAAGACCAATCGCTTTCCGGTTATTAACACTAAACCTATCACTGCTGGTCAAACTTCTACACAAATTTAACCATATTTAAACGTCATTATATCGCTTTATGATTTATGACTTTTCATAAAACATGCATACAATATATTTTTCAGTATCTACCTCTAATTTACTTTTTTTTTTTTTTTCTAAGAAAAAATTGTATTTTGTCCTGCCTACCACGGGCAGTCGATAAAATATTTTATTTACTTTTGAAATACATAAAAGATATAACTTAGAAAAAAAAAAAAACGAAGCTGGCACCCCGCTGGGGGTAGCCGCTCACATGCTATATTATTCTTTATTTATATTTTTTTCTTCACCAACAAGATATAACACTTTACCAAATGTCCGCAGGGACAAATTGTAAAATAACAAAAATAAAATAAAAAAAAAAAAAAAACTTTTGAAATAAATACAATCAGTACAAAGAAACGGTTATCTCAAGATTATTCAAATCATAATCGTATCTAATTAAATTTAGAGTATATTTTAAGAGGTATTTATGTAAATAAAAATATGGGTAACGTGAACGCAATACTAAGAATTAGAGGAAAAGGATAGAGACAAAGATAAAATGTTGAAAACACGCAAAAAGGGAACAGTGAATGGAGAAAACTATGCAAAGTGAAGAAACGCGTGCATAAAAAATTCATTTTCCGGAAGAATGCGTTTATGACGTAAACTTATTAGATGAAATGTCAAGGCTTCTGAAATGTCAAAGCTTCTATTGTCTTTTATAAATTCGTTATGGCTGCAGCAATTACGTTATGGCTGCAGCTCGTAGTTCGATAAAAATTAGATTAAACAACGGCGAATATAAACCTGATTAAATGGAAAGTTTCTTTGTATAGATTCCTCTGTGAAATTCATTATTAACTTATAGCTTATCAGAAATAGAATTGATACGTGGACAATTTGCATTTTAATTTCTTCAGCTTCTGCATCGCTCGCTGCACTAATGAAGACTCGATCATAATTTCGCAATGGGAAAACTTTCTAGTTCAAATCGGACGCTTAATTCTCATATTCTCTTTTTTAATTCTACTTAATTTTACGTAATTCTATAAACACGAAACCTTTTTGTCTCATTTTTGCTTTCTATATTATGCATCGAGATTACTGAGATGATCTAAACTTGTCAACAGAGGTTACTTTCAGAGATGATTAACTGAGAAGCTCAGGAATAATTAGTTCCTTATTTACAGGTAGACTTCCTTAAAAACGTGCAAAGTTCAGAAGAACGGTATAAAAATAAACTTGGTTTAAATTTACATGGAAATTAATTTTTAAATATTTAAGAATCTCGTTTCACTTGTAAGGATTTTGGCGGATTGCGTCCTTATGTTCTTCTCCTCCTTATTCTTGTGCATTTCCTTTGATCTTCCTTCGATTCAATCTCTGTTTTAATTAACAAAAATATTTCCCTCGAAATGAAATATCCTGCAAACTAATAATTGCCGACTTTAATTAAACTTTGGTGTATAGATTTGCTGCATATATCTACGATATTCTAAATGCTACGTTAAAGGAGAGAACATCACTCTGGAATTTGCAAATATTGTAGTAAACATATTTATTTATTTCAACGATATTTCAACGACTAATCTGATTACGTAAACAAATTTGAAAAGGTTATTTCTTCGGATAAAATGCTGGTAATTTGTTACTTTCCTTTCATTTTTATATAATTTATAGATTTTTGTATACAATCGTGTGTGTAGTCCACACATTCGAACGCCATATTTGAACAAATTATCAAGCAATATTTTATTACTTTAAAATCCCTCAGACCAACTTATTAAATGTAAAAATTCGCAGGAAAATTTAATAAAGGAACTTTTATAATAACAGCAAATACTATGGCTGAACACTCGTGATAACGACAGTATTCATTCTTCCAATCGAAGAATACGTTCTGCAGTAATTTGATTAACAGACAGTAGGGAAATAACTCCTTTGATGCAATTGTGCCAGGTAGCTCGTGAAATTCTTGCTCTTACAGACCGTTCCCTTATCCGACGCTCTTGCAGGAAAATCTATTTGCCTTTTACATTTTCATCTGCAATTTGTCGAGAGAAATCATCGGGTCGGACAAACGCGCCATATAAATCGACGAAGATACGGTTCGATCGATGATCGATACATACCGACGCTATAAGCAAACAGTTGCAGTAAAATCGCACTGATGAATCCGTGATCGTGGAACGCAAATCGTACGAAAAGTTTGTCCATAAAATCAAGTTTTTATCTTATTACCAGTCTTGTTGGGAATTCCTGGCTCGATGAATTATTCCGCGATCGTAAATCACCGAGTATCGAGTGCACGTAAAACCAATGTTTCCGGCAGCCAGAAAGGTTTTGCGAAATGCATTATACGCTGCGACCAACTCGACAGGCACGGTAATAGATTTATGTTCCGTGCAAACGATATCGAGAACGATTGGAGCGAGAAAAACTCGGCAAATGTTAACTATGAAATCGCTCTTCGTGTTTAACTCGACGGAAGTTCTATTTCAGCTATTCGAAAAGATTCGTCGGAACAGGGAACGATGAATATTTAAATCGTAAGATTTCCTTCGATCTAAAACTCAAGATCACCTTACGATATCTAGTTGTTTCTATTTAAATCGAACAGCAATAAGAAAAAAAAAAAAAAAAGAGAAATCACATAGAGTCTATAAATCGTAAGATATATTATTGCCATAAGTTTAGGTAGTTTTGAATACGATTCGTAATAATTACGTATGTACGAATTATGTTCTATTGTATCTACGTGTATCGAAAAATGGAAACTTGAAAGGTCGTGTTAAAGGATTAATTATTGAGAAATAATTGTAATAAGCAAATAAATGTTTGTAAACGAATAACTGATAGATCTGGTAAAGAATTGTTTGTTAGTTAATAATTCCGAATTTATTCTGCTACTTTTATTATTTTTCTGTCAACGAACACGTTGAGTTTTTTAAATAGTTCTACAAATATTTTGTTCCAATCGTAGGAAATGCTTGTAAGAAAATATGACCGAAACCTAGGAGCACATATGGTTGCTAAGGTCCCTTAAATTCACCAAGCCGCGACACTACAAGTCAGCACATAAGTTAGCCGCTTCAAGTACGTTAAACCACACCTTCCCATTCCCTACCATGGAACTCCTTACAAACTAATAGTTTACTTGCCGTATAAAGTCTCCAACACCACATTCGCTTCCTCCACTACTCGCAAAACATATTTAAGCAGTCACTCTCGCCCAAATCATTCTCATATCTCATTGGTTATATCGTTGTACAATGGCGAACATATAAACAGAATTATTTATTACAAGATTTCTCTGATAATAATTTAACTGAAATTAGTTTATGTTTCTGTTTCAGATATATTTTTGCCTAAAACGTTACGTATTCTTCGAACAATAGTTATACTTTCTCGAGTATTTAATTTCACGTGGTATGGTAGTATTAATTTAATTAATTAATCGAAAAATAAATAATATATATTGCATGCAAGTTATGAAAACAAATTCTCGCTACTGTGCGTACGAAATATTTTCTTAATTCGATAGGATTCAGATTTGTAAGAATTTAAACCGAGGAAATATGCTGGTCAATCCAAGATAACATTTTGTAACTTAATTTAAACTTGCAGCTGTTAAACGAAACTTTTGTATCAGTTAATTTCAAGCATACAGTATCGCCATTATATCTGTCATGGGCTATTAATCTCATGCAATTTTATGTTTTTTCCATATATTTTAAACAGTCATATTTTAAATAATTTAATGGCTTTATACTAACAGCGTTTAACAGAAGACAAAAACTCATTACGTCGATTGTATCCTATAATTATATTTTCTCTCTTATAGCAAACAATCGCTGGCAATGGATGCCTAGCTTAATGCTAATGTGGGTTTTCGCGCTGTTTGTCTGAACCTTGACATTTAATTAGAACCTTGATGTTTCTTCACGAGCAAAGAAATGAAACAATAAAGGCAAACCACAATAGTGGGATTTTCTAGTAAATCTCGAATAAAGAAATAAAAAATTTTTTAATTACACGTATTATACGAAAAACAGGTCCAAAAGGACATTGTATTGCATTATAAACTTCTTTGCTGATTTTATTACGTAAGTCTTCAAATAAAAAAGAAGCTGAAGAGCTTGGGGAATAGTATGATAAATATTATCTTTTGTCTAACTGCAGGGAAACGTATTAATAATATTGTAATATATAACATATAAACAGAATTTTGTTTAAGAGAAATTAACTGTTAATCTGCTCAAATTTTAAACTGTTTCCTTGCAGTTAGACAAAAGATAATATTTATCATATTATTCCCCAAGCTCTTCAGCTTCTGACGGGGAGGAGCGACAATAAGGAAGCACAGCAAGCAATAGTCTTCGAAATAAATTACACAGCGGAGTGCGATATAATAGAGTAGCTGAGAAGGAAGATAGACACATGAAAAAGAGTGCAAAGTTTAGTTAGATAAGTATAAGAGAAAATGTAAAAGCGTGATTAGGCAAAAAGATGTAAAACCGAAAACTCGCCCAAAGCCGAAGGGCACAGACTAAGAATAAATAAATAAAATAAAAATAAATATTACAATATTATATTATTTGGTCTTGTAATTATGTAAATATACATTTCTCCTTCTTCTGCGGAATATTTCAAAAATAAGAACTGTTTTTCCCAGGATCATTCTTTGATATGTAATCGAATTCAATTTTTTCACAATTATCGTTTCTTTTTATCTTCCTGATCTGATTAACGGAAAGATGAAAACGTATCTAATTTTTGTACAATATTGCACAAAACTTTGTCCACAAAGAAATTCTATCGCTTTAATCTCTTGCTTTAATCAACGGAATTGACACAAAAGAAGCAGACTATACAAAAAGGGTTCGTCATATTTGACTCGGGTTCATTCCAATTTTTCCGTGTTTCCACGTAATGCTCGGAAGTCTGGCGACAGTAATTCCAGTATGATCAACCATATACAATAATTTCTTAACAACAATCACAAAGCCATTAGATTTCGTGCGTTTCTTCAGCCACACGTACAGGTTACGAAAGAGGAATGCAAGAATTCACATTTTTAGTCTTTCCGGAAGAATGAGCGAAAAAGGCAAAGGATCAGGTTTGCGTGAAATCTTAATGTTAATATTTGTTGCAGAAAATACACGCAAACAACGATTACTGGCCTTGTACCTGCACGGTGTGATCTACTGTGTTGGCAACTAAATGATTGCGGATTTTTTTTTTTTTTTTTAAATAGTTTATTTAGCCAATATTTGATTTTTTGTACATTTTTGAGATTCACAATAAACAATGAATTTGAGTATAGTGTGTTTAGGCAAAAGTACCGATACGCGTCGGTACGACGTAGCCATGGTCAACTTAAGTGAAAATTCAAGCGATTTAAGCGATCGAATTTATCTACCTACAATATAAATAAAACAGTATGAAAACAAATAAAATAATAGGTAAATTTCAAATTTTATATCCATTGGCAGAGATAAAAATACGTCTTTCGTTTAATATTTGTTTATAACATCGTAACGAAGCATCTGCAGCAAAAATAAATAAATAAATAAATGACATTTTGTCATTACCGTCTAATGACAAAATCCGCAATCACTTAGTTGCCAACACAATAATTGAACACATCGTTATACGCGTTTGGCGAAGAGAAAAACTGGTTACGCAACACTGTCAGCCAATTCGTATACGCCGTTCGAAGTTCGTCCCGATGGAATCGCAGACTTCGGGACAAACGCGCACTCGGGGAGCGTCGTGGAATTATGCGACGGACGCGGTAGGCAACGCACACATATTGCCGAGGAAGTCATACAATTGAGCCGCAGCTGTGCTATCGTTTGTCTAGGGAGACAATCACATTGTTGGCGTTGCTACTGAAATTAATGTCGCTAATGTCGCAATTTCTGCGATGACGTGGCGCAGGACAAATCTTCGTGTTTGGCGAAGATTCAACGTGTTCCATTCGAGCCACGGAGTGCGAGAAGTTTTTTGTTTCTCGTGGAGAAAAGTTTGCTTTTCCGGTGGCTCGACTCTTGTCATACCTCATTTTTCCACCGCATAATTTCACACTGGATAATGAGACGAAATTAATGTAGGATAGGATTTCAAAGGAAAATGCAGAAGCTCTGTTCCTTTAAACGTCGGTGAAGATACTTAAACTTAGGTATTAGCAGTTGTTATTTCTATGTCATTATTTGCGCACACTTGTCATTCATTTTTTTTTTTAATTTATTTTTGCTGCAGATGCTTCGTTACGATGTTATAAACAAATATTAAACGCAAGACGTATTTTTATCTCTGCCAATGGATATAAAATTTGAAATTTACCTATTATTTTATTTGTTTTCGTACTGTTTTATTTATATTGTAGGTAGATAAATTCGATCGCTTAAATCGCTTGAATTTTCCTTAAGTTGACCCTGGAACAGCACGAGGGTTGCACGCCCTCGTAACCAAAAATCCGCATATCATTTTTCAGTGTTTTTAGAAACTGATCTATGTGTAGACACATGTCAATTTGTTTTCGACCAAAAACTTTTATTCCGCACACTACATGTACATTCGTGTGTTGTTGGTGTATTCTTATAACAAAATAATTTTGAGAAAAGTAAATGTTATTAACCCTCAGCCGTCTGTCGCGTCCTTTTGACACACTTTTCCGCTAAAAGATTATATTAGTTTGCCATTTATAGAACAATTTCCCCGCAACTTGTTGATTTTGACGTGCGAATGAATAGCGATACCTTTGAAAGCGAATTAGTGTGAGTGCACGTGACAAGAGCAAAATTAATTATTTATTTTTTCATGTCATTCTGTCAATTTGACATAATGAGCGACAAATGATGCTTAAAAAGGTTACGTGCAGAGAAAATACGCTTACTCTGTCCGATCGGCTTTTAGCAACGGTGACTCGCGTTTTTTTTTTGAAGGCTCTCCGTTAGCTGTCTATTTAGTTTGTTACAAAATCGCAATTTACACGGACGACACGAGTAAGCAGACATAGTATGTCTCTCTTTGCGGAAACTGTTACAATATTAATCGAGGAAAAATTCACGTGTAACCAAATCCACGTTTCAACTGCTGTGTTTGAGGGTCAACTGAGGCTGTATATTGGTTCGAACGCAACACCAATGTACTATGGAATTTATGACATTGCGAATTTCTTGAGAATTCTTTTGGATATCGGTGGTTAGATTATTGGGCCTTTTCTCATAGCTACACAATATCTTAGATGTTCCGCCGCGTCGACTGCGTATACGCAACATGTAACGTTTACGTGATATGGATCATTCCTGTTTAACACTGGAACTACCAATAGTTAACACGAAGCTATTTCTACTAAAGCCAGTGAAAATGTCTGGTCTTTAAAAAGAATTTTTATATTTATTGATTTATTACTTTCTTATAGAAGCAATTCCATGTTATGTAGTACATTTTTGGTATTATTAATCCATCTAGGACCATGATTCCTAAACGAGGATTGACACATTTATAAAATTGCAAAAGCAGTCGTTTTGACTGGTGTGGTATTTCTAGTGTTAACATCTAACGCTCTAGCGATCGATTCGGAATTTTCTTGATAACTAATATCATCATTGGTGGGGTTATTAGATGTATGTGAATACAAAGGAACGCGTGGATAAATTGTAAGGTAGAAAATATATTGTAAATACCGAAGTGTAAATACAAATAGGAATATAATTTGAGCTGATCCAGATCTGCACGCTAGCAGTGTTACCCTGTGACTGAAAATCCTGAAGCCAACGTAGCCTGTCTACTGTTTATATTTTGCTTTCGACCCAGTCTGTTGTCTATACGCTGTCGATGGTTTGAGAAAACTCAAAGACCAGATATAGAGTTTTCTTAGAAGTGGTGACCACTTCAACAATCATATTGAATGACTTTGACAAGTACTAGTCATTTTCATTGGCATTGGTATAAGTAGCCTCTATACGAAATTATTTTAAGTTTGAATACATAAAAAACAAAATAAAATTCATTATATTATTCTTTTGGTTATCGTTGCGAAAGTCATTACATCATTGCGGAAAGAAAATGTAACACGAAGTAGGAATTTTAAAATAAAATTGTAAAACCGGTCAATTTCACTGGTGTGGTAGTTCTAATGTTAATGAAAAGATCAATACGTATGGCGAGAAAGTTACGACTTTTTTTTGTCGAAAATAAAACACAAACGAATGTTTCATATATTCAGGCGCGACATTGTACGTACATTTTGCTGAAAGTGCGCTGCTTTTTACATTTATCGCAACATGTCAAATTGGCACAAGGTTCTGACGAAGGTTAATTGGGAAAGTTGGAACAGTAAAGTTGGTTTTATAAAGCTACCTTAATGGAAAATGTTGTCAGCTTTTGTAAGCATAGCAAGCAGAGAATTCGCATAAGTACTGTCTAACATCCTAAGATTAATTCAATCTAATTTCAGCAACCGTGTAAAAATAACTTGTTGCTTCTATGTAACTTAGTTCACGGTATTTTCTAATCTTTCAAAATGACACAATATTTACACTTAATCTCTTCTTGCTTCGAATTTAAAATAATCATGATAAATGTGAAAACGTTAAATAATCTTAATTAAATGTTCGTCGAAGAATACGCAAAGATTATTTTCAATTTCAAATTATTTACCCTACTCAAAGTTGACATTTCTAGAAAATTTAGATCTCGATCCGTAATTACAACCGGCACTTCTAACCGAACAAAAATAATAATTACTTTCGAGATGAGGAAATAATTCGAGCGAAAAAAATATTCGTCGTAGCGCGTAATCCGCGAAACAAAAGGCGTCGCGAGCACCAGGGTACATACGTATTTCGTCCCTGTTGGCGCGCACACGGCTCTTATCGCGAGTCGGGATTGGAGCGGAAAGTTCTCTCGTCTGGTAGTTGCCGGTGTATGAAGCCGTTCGGCGCACTCCGACGTCGTCTCAAGCAACCGGCGGGCGAAATGAAAAGAAAACGGGGGGAGCACGGGGCGAAAATAGTCGGTCTGAAGACCGAACGAAAGATGGTGAAGTTGGAGGCTTTTAATGGGAATACTTGGCGCATGGATTTGCATGGCGAACAGGGTTTTCGGGCCGAGAAATCGTGCCAAGAGGGCCATAGCGAAGGGTAGTCAGGACCAACCAGTCTCTCGGGTACCATTTTGTGAAATTAATCGCCCACGTTTACGAAAGAAACGAACGTCGCTCGACTATTGTGCCTCCTCTCTCTTTTGCCTCGAAAAATAATTAGTTCAACAGCCGGAACGCTTTTTACTCTTGCAAACTTTTTCGTGTGTAACGCACCTCTTGATCGAGCGAACTGACAGGGGAAAAGGACCCTTGGAAGCTTTTTTTTTCGAGCAGAATTATCGGACGCAGAACCGTCCCTGTCTGTCGAAGAAGTTTCACGGCGCGTGCCATTCAACAAGATTGAAACGTACTCCAGAAGACTCTGACATTAACAATACACCGTTATCGGGCGGAGGACGTCGAAGGTGGAGGAAAAAGTCCGTGAAAGGGAGGAAAGTTAGGTATTGGAGGCGAAACGCGGCAGCAAGTTTGTAGCACGAGTGTGGGCCTCGGTTTCGATGTTCTGCTATCTGAAGAAATACTTATCGTCATTCGGTCGTGAGAGGCAGTCGACTAGTAGAATGCCATGTAGGAGTCTTTCCTTTAATTTTTAATCTTCACCTCTTGGAATTTGATTTTCGCGAACCATGTAAAATTTCCTGTTCATTGTTTATTCAAATTATCGAATTTATTATAATTATGTGTATGATATTATATATGATTATAATTTGTTATTGTAATTTATTATAATGATCGAATTTGTCACTGACCTAGATAGGTCATTTAGCGAATAAAATTAACGCTAATGGGCCAAGAGTTGCTTGATTTCTAATTAAAAGCTTTGTCTCATAAAAGATATAACTTAGAAAAAACGAAGCTGGCACCCCGCTGGGGGTAGCCACCCACATGCTATATTTATTTTTATTTTATTTTTTTTTTTCTTCACCAATAAGATATAACACTTTACCAAATGTCCATAAGGGCAAATTGTAAAATAACCAAAATAAAATTAAAAAAAAAATGTCCCAAATATCACGGTTTAATAAAAAAAAAAAAAAAAAAAAATAAAAGATATAACCTAGCAAACACGAAAATGGCACCCCGCTGGGGGTAGCCACATGCTATATTTTATTTTTATTTTTTTTTCCCCCCAATAAATAAGATATAATTACTTTACCAAATGTCCTTCAGGACAAATTGTAAAAAAACCAAAATAAACTATAAAAAAAAACATTTTAACGATTTCAAGAATTTAAGAAATTCTATCTGATATTTAGAAGAATTTTTTTTTCTAGTTTATTTATTGATTTTTACAATTTAGTCAGAAGGACATTTGGTAAAATATTATATCTTATTGATTAAAAAGTAAAAAATAAAAATATAGCATGTGGGTGGCTACCCCCAGCGGGGTGCCATCTTCGTGTTTGCTAGGTTATATCCTTTATGAGATCTGTGGGGTGTTTCGTTTTTAATCTTGGAAGAATTTGATGCATGAAAAATGATAAACAATGAATATACAGAAACAGTAAGGAAGCTAATATTTAGATTTTCTGTGAACAAGCTGTATATTTCACGAACTTTATCTATACGTATTTTCACTATTCGTCCGCTTATTTTTGTCGCTGAACTGTAGTTTTGACTCTATTATAGTAATTGGCAGACATCGCGTAACTCGGACTAATTTTTGTTCACTAAGTCAGGAAAGGGAATTTCCAGGGAGTCTAGGGGACAGTGAACGCGGGATAAAAATATTTTAAGCTCGGAACATAAGCATCTGGAGGTGGAATAACGCGATAAAAAGGCAGAATTAGAAATTGCTTATTGGCCGATCCTGCGAAAAGCTGCACCTTAAAACGATTTACGAAATTTATGTACACTCCGCGTTACAAACCGGATTAACTTCTATTATCTTCGTTGTGCGAGCTACGTTGTATTTATCTTGATTTGTTTCTTGTTTTCTAACTTACGTATTTATCTGTAGCAGGCGTTTTACGAGATCAGTGAAAGTTATTCTATGGAAATTTATAAATGTACTTATTCCCTTAATCGTTTTCTATGGACTGCTATTACAAGTATCTTATTGTGTTTCGCAATATGTTTTTAGACTTTCAGTGAACGTTACACGAATTTGTAATATAATAGTTGTAGAAAGTAATGAATTTTCTTGAATGTGAATGTGTTGAATCATTTTGTAAGATGTACAGTTGTATTAATGAGAAAATTATTTAGCAAAGCTCGTAATCCAACGTATAAAAACAGAAAAGAAATACATTCTAGCTGCAATATTTCGTGATTACTGATAAATAAATTTATTCCTTTATTCCTTTAATTTCCAATTTACCCCCACGATATAATTTCGATGCAAAATATCTGTTTGTAACGAACGATACAGCTTTTTTAATTATGCGGCCATTTATTCTTTAAATTACCTGTTCGATTGTATTACGAAATTCATTCCCGGTTCCGTGTAATTTCATAATTTGCAATATACATACACGAGTACACAATGCGTGAGCAGATTTTCAAGTAATTTCTACAAATAATTATTATTACACATATAATTCAGATTTTCTTCCACGTTTACGCGTACTTTTATTTCTGTAACGTAAGAACAGTATCGCGTTACCTGATTGTCATTTTTGATTACGCGTTTAATTATGTATTATTAAATTCTGTTTGATATAGTTAATTAAGACAACATGAATTGAGAGAAAAAATGGATGTTAAGATTGACCGAAGTTTCCAATTGTTTTCTTCTGAAATAATGGGTTCTTATCCATTATCCTTTAAATTATCAATATACGAAGGAACATAACGCGATGGTTAATTAAATTTATTTGCACTGTATTAAATGTATGCACAACGAATTCAAATAAATGTAGGAACAAAAGCAGTATTTATTATTAATTATGATAAATTATTATGTTGTTAATTACTCAATCATTTAGATCTTTGATTATTCATTATTGAAAACAGATAGCTTATATGTAAATTAAGCTTTTACGTGAATGGAAGTCATGAGAAAATAATAAACAATTGAGAAACGCACAAAAAAGTATTGTTAATTATGAATAACATAAGCCGCAATATTTTACGATGATATTTAATTAATTACTACAATAATTCGTTTCTTTTTCTTTACAAGCGTTCTTCAAAGTACCAGATATTTTCTTTTTAATTATTTACAGTATTTACGTCCAAACCAATTGGCTGTTGAAGCGAGCAAAACTCTTATAGAAAGAAAACTAAAAAGAAAACACCCCACTAACCTCACTAAAGAAATAAAACAGTCAAACTGGAAGATGGTATCCCGCCATCCACATGTTATTTAACAATTATGTTAGAAAAATTTATCAAATGTTCAGATGGACAAATTTTAAAGTACAAACTAAATAATAAAAAAAAAATTGTATAGAATTTAGAAGTTTCTAATCCAATCTAAAATTTTCTGCATCTTCTTTAACACCTGTTGAGGTTGACTGATAAAAGAACTAGTGGATAAATTTGTAATAGAAGAATATATTGAAACAAGTATAGGTATAAGTACAGGTATAGTGTATGCTGATCCAGATGCTCACTCTTACAGTGTTGCAATACAATAGAAGAAGCTATGATAAGTACAAATTAAATAATAGAAAGTTACAAGTTTCTAACCCAATCTAAAATTTTCTGCATCTTTTTTAACACCTGTTGAGGTTGACTGATAAAAGAACTAGTGGATGAATTTGTAATAGAAGAATATATTGAAACAAGTATAGGTATAAGTACAGATATAGTGTATGCTGATCTAGATGTTCACTCTTACAGTGTTACAATACAATAGAAGAAGCTATGATAAGTACAAATTAAATAATAAAAAGTTACAAGTTTCTAATCCAATCTAACAATTTCTGCATCTTTTTTAACACCTGTTAAGGTTGACTGATAAAAGAACTAGTGGATAAATTTGTAATAGAAAAATATATTGAAACAAGTATAGGTATAAGTACAGATATAGTGTATGCTGATCCAGATGCTCACTCTTACAGTGTTACAATACAACTGAAGAAGCTATGATAAGGAGCACGTTCATATATTTATAGCAAAGAACATTACCAAAAAGTTAACCTTGGTGTGTAGCTCAAGCTAAAGGCTACAAGAAACACCAACAGAAATCTACTTATAGATCTTTCGTTTCTAGACCTTGTAATCCAAAAGAAAATTTATATTCGAGGGCACAATAATATGGACCTCTCCTTATTTTGAATTTTTTTCATTGAATTCTATTCTTTTCGTAACAACGGTCTCCAGGTCACGGATATACAAAAGAAAAGATGTAGAGTTGTTCTTGAAGTAATTACTTCAACAACGCCAAATAAATTTCTCATTTCTCACTTCAATAATGTATAGTATTTCAAATTTTTATTTTATCTTGTAGCAGTTTGAATCTAATCTAAGAATTTCTACATCTTTCTGAATACCAGAAGAAATTATATGTAGAATTTTAACAATCGTTATATAAACCTTGCATCCATCGAAATTGTATATTACAATATTATCGATTTCGTTATCCTATTAAGGTAATATGCAACACGTTCAAACATCGATGCACATAATTTGGAAACACGATTAAATTGCCTCCTGAGAGGGTCACACTTCGCAACGAACATTCGTAAAACGTTTCATGTAAATCATTATAATGAGACGCGTTAATGATAAGATACGCGAAAGAATGAAATGCCACAAGCATATTAAAAGCTCGGAGAAAATTTCATTTTTTGGAATTTTTCGGTTGAAAGAACAGGATCTAAAGTATACTTATGTTTTATCCAACGTGTACCTCTTTACCTCCTAAGGAAGGCAGCTTCCTGCAACATTTTCATTTTATCTGGTATTAAAATGTCGCATCTCTCAGACACGAGAGCTTCAAAAGGGATCAGAACAGAACTTTTAAAGGAACAAACCCGCGATGAAGTCATATCGTTGTTTCATATATCTTTCACCACGCTAAAGCAGCAACCTCTAAAAGATTTATTTTAGAAATGTAACAAGTTGAAGAGTTCATTGAATATTTATAATATGCCGGTGAAGAGGCAGATATTTGAAATTTAGTGTTTTATACTGATAGAACGAGCGGAAAGAAATGTGGTTTTTATACGTTTCGCAGAAATGCGCTACGATATATTTCGAATAGGTTAACGCAAAAGCTATTCTGCAAGTTTTGCAAGAAAATCGAGAAAGTGAATTATAGTAAATATAACTGTCATGGTATATATATATTATTTATTATTATTCATTTATTTATCATATTATTATTATATCTACTTGTATTATATTTATTCATATTAATTAATAATTACATATATATATGTAATTATCGATTGTAACAAAAGAAAGGGACATGGTAAAACGTGTTATCTTTTTCCCTTATTATCTTCTTTGCGTTCACATTTCTTGATGTACATTTTGTTTCGTAAACACGTTTAAGAAACTCTTGTTCATCGCTTAAAGAATTGTTCGACTTTTTCTTCATTAGCCTCATAAAAACGTAAGAAGAATCGGAAGGAGCGAGAAAATGTTCTTCAATTACATCATAATTTATATTTGGCTAATGTACTTTTACGTAACTTGCAATTAGCGCAGACGGAGTGCGATCTGTCTAGATAAAATGCGATGCGACATGTTTCTTCGTATTATGTCTAGCGCTGTTTGACATTTCGTATCCTGTTTCCAAAACACGATTTGCCGTATTTTCGTGCGATATGAAATTGAAAATAAATCTAAATGTGTACACGACAAAAAACACACAAAAACAATTTCATAGCTTTAAATTTCCCGACAAATTTTCTGACAAATATCGCTCCTTTGAAAACACCTTCGTCCAATTGTATTCTAATTGCTTTGAAAAAGTGCAACAATTCTGAAGGCAAATAAAGACGAGCGAAAGCCCCGAAGACCATTTTCACGGTGCTTCCCTGACACATGCAACAAAGAACACAACACGGTCTTCAGGTGTACAACACAGCAAGTAAACACTCTATGCAGAGACACGGTATATTTACCAGTCTTTAAAGAACAATTCCTCCAGACTTTTCCGACTAGCTGCTCTCTGCTCTTACGTTGCCAGCTATTTCTTTCGTCATCCTCGAACTTAAATCAAATGGCATAATTTAACTACGTAGTTGCTGAATTTCGACCGAATGGTTCCCCGGAGATCTCGATGGTTAATAACGTGCATATGCAGCTTGGCTATACGCGATAAGTATGAAATATAATATCTGCCGAAGCAGTTCACAGTTTAATGCATTAAAACCTAGATAGGAACACTACAAAGTGAATATATAATACCCATACATTTTCGTATTATATACATATTTCCCATTCTTCCCACTCGTTGAATATTGATTTATTTCTTATGTGAGAACATTTAACTTGTTTGATTTTTAATGCAGCGCAGTCTCGGTTATCTGAGTCCCGTTTAACCCAAGTTCCGTAATATCCCACATACTTTGAACTTTATCACAATTTCATTTCTTTTTAACTTTGCACGAAGAATACGACAATGTAAATAATTAGGCATTGTGGAAGCAGTTAATCAGACTTTCAACTAGTTAAATAATTAATTAAACTTAAATACAGGTACAACATTATCAAAATATTCCTACGATTTTATGAACGTTAACAGAACTTTCCGTATTATCTGAGTTTAGGATTATCGAGCTAAGATAATTTAAAGATGGTCTTTTTAATTTAAAATTAATTTTCAAATTAAAATTTCTAAGTTACTTCATTCATGATGATCGAGGAGTTTCTAAGAAGTTGTGACAGTTTAGGAAAATAATTGCAGTAGAACCTGAGTTATCCGAATTAATTGGGAGACAAGGGCGTTCGGATTGGAGAATTTTCGCATGATATAAGGTGTAAATGATAAAATGCATTTCAAAAAAGAACACGAATATCAATAGTAGCAATACAAATAACGAAATTAAATATAATTCAAACTAATTATTATAGATTTTAATTATTACATATATTATGCTAGATCTTGTTAGCTGCTAAGTCGCACAACTTAGCAAACCTAATTCGGTAAAGTTATTTACCATTAACCCTATTTCTAAGATTCCAAATATTTCAAAATGTCGAGGAATACCATCATTGTCATTATATCCTTGTTTCAGCTCATTATTTGAAGCACACACGACGCTATCATAAAAGATATAACCTAGCAGACACGAAGATGGCACCCCGCTGGGGGTAGCCACCCACATGCTATATTTTATTTTTAATTTTTTTCCCAATAAATAAGATATAATACTTTACCAAATGTCCTTCAGGACAAATTGTAAAAACCAAAATAAACTATAAAAAAAAAAACACGACGTTGGTACTATGGTCAATCGAAGAGGATTCAGCTCACTGAAACCATTCTATCTCGTCGACGATGTCACAATCATCGAATCGTGGTATTATATTCAATGCAGGAGGAGTTTCTTCCACATCTGTCGTAATATCATTTTCCATTTCTTCCTCTATGGTATCTTCTTCAGCCTCAATATAATACACTAGCTCTCTCCATGTTCTTTTCAGTGTCACACGTTTAACGCCCAGCCACACATATGGCGCCATATAACAGCAGTTATTTAAACTTAATTGCTCTTGAAATTCTATTAACTTTTCATGAATAACGTCGTTGATCGTTGAGGAAACTTCTTGTAGAGGATCGACCTCTTTAGGCGTTCGGATAAGAAAAAATTTGGATGATCGAGATTCTAATGTATTCTGATTCCAGTTGCGATGTGTTTGGCGATGTGTAATACACAATATACCGCGAAATAATTTCTCCATGGAGATTTAAATTGTCTGAATAAAAAAGCAAAAATGGTAAAATCTTTGAAACATTGAAATATGTTTATGTGTTCAAAAATTCTTAAAATTCGTTTTGGGTGCTTATCTCATTTTTAGAAAAATGTGTACTCGAAGATATCACACTTCCTCGATTGACAGTGCAAATTCGTATATTAAATATTATTTATAGTTTAAAGATAGAATACATAGATGTAGCTAATAGTTTAATGACTAATATAATAATAACATAAACTGGCGAAATAAAAAGGGAATATATGTTAAAAGAAGAGGAGGTTAATTAAAGTATCGATGCGACATAATATTTGTAAATGGATATAAATAACGCTCAATTTTTCGTACAATTTTTATGAAAATACGCGTATTGCTAAAATCTCTTTGACTTTGTGTTCCACAATATTGAAAACACACAGTATGAAATTTACAGTATAAACACTTTCTAATGGTAAAACTGAAAATGTGAATTTTTG
The DNA here is from genome assembly GCF_905332965.1 of Bombus pascuorum. Taxonomy (NCBI): domain Eukaryota; kingdom Metazoa; phylum Arthropoda; class Insecta; order Hymenoptera; family Apidae; genus Bombus; species Bombus pascuorum. Next base: position 3,172,486 of record NC_083494.1, read on the forward strand.
CTTCCAGCGAGATACCCTGGTAAAATTTATCGAAACAAGTTTAATGTTCTCTCTAGTTGCAAGGCTCCGCTGTTTACGTTCAAATTCCAATATTTATATATTGCTACGAATGAGAACTTTAAAAGAACAAAAATATATAAATCGTGTAAACATACTGTAATTAGAAATATACATATATATCAGCCGTCTACGTATATATCGGCAAATAGTATTTGAAAGTTAAATCAGAACAAAATTAGAGAGTCCGGGCTTTTTGGAAATTCATTTTATCACGAACCTGAGATATTTTGAATTGTAAATATCTATATATAAATATATTACATATATTATATGTATAATGATATATATAAAATATACATATAATTTGGAATTAAATAAGAACAAAATTAGGGAGTCCTGACCTTTTTGGAAATTCATTTTATCACGAACCTGAGATATTTTGAATTGTAAATATCTACATATAAATATATTACATATATTATATGTATAATGATATATATAAAATATACATATAATTTGGAATTAAATAAGAACAAAATTAGGGAGTCCTGACCTTTTTGAAAATTCATTTTATCACGAAACTGTGACATTTGAATTGTAGATATCTATATATAAATATATTATATATATTATATGTATAATGATATATATAAAATATACATATAATTTGAAAGTTACATCAGAACAAATTTAGAGTCCCGGCCTTTTTGGAAATTCATTTTATCACCAATCTGTGACATTTGAATTGGAGATATCTATATATAAATATATTATATGTATAATGATATATATAAAATATCCATATAATTTGGATGTTAAATTAGAACAAATTTAGAGTCTCGGCTTTTTTGGGAATTTATTTTATCACGATCCTGAGATATTTTAAATTGTAGATATCTATATATAAATGTATTATATATTATATATTATATATAGTGATATATATAAGATAAACAGATAATATATAACAACATATATAATTTGCAGAATCATATAATTTATATGTTTATATATTATATGATATAGTATATTCTATTAACTTTCATAATTATATTATATATAATATATATATATATTATATAATATATTATATATTACATATATATTATATAATATATTATATATTATATATTATCATAATATATTATATAATATTTAATATATATATTATTTATATACGGATATTTTAAAACTATATATTTCTACTAATTGCACAATCTGCTATAATTTTCAACATTATACTTCCAGTTATTAAGAGATATTTTTACTTTACTGTTTCGTCTTGCGGTCAGAAGCGTTCGTATTTTATTTCCATTTCAATATCATGACAATTTCACTATTTGTTTATGACTTCTGCTGTCTTTCTTGAAAAATAACGAGTTTTCGTTTGGGTTTGTGGTTTTACAGTTCATGCCGGGCCCACTTACCGTAACGTTAACAACCTATAATAATGTTACTTTTTATATAACACAATAAAGAGGTTATATGAAATTTTACTACAGGAATTTATTTTCTGTCGACTCTTATTTCCTGTGTTACTTAATTCCTCAAAGAAAACTTCTTTTCCGCCTAAAAAACTTTCCAAGCGTTTGTTTGAAAGCTAGCAATGCTTCAATAATTCTGTAAATTCAATGATTCAAGAACAGAATTACTCGGATTTCAGCAATAGCGTGCTTCAGAATAAAGCTACTTCAAAAAATACTGAAATATTTCTGTAATAACTTAAACAACCAATTACTCCATATTACGTTTTCTTTAAAAGATTCAAGTGTTTCTATAATAATCTTATAAAATAGTTATTAAACCAGCTCGTTTTTAGTACATTTGCTTTGGTAATTGCTTCGAATCAGCATTTAAATAACAATCGATGGCAATTTATCGCAACAACTCATTTTTCATTTTCTTTCTCAAAATCAGCTGAAATTTCCTTTGTCAATATAGAGTCATTATTTTTAACACCTGGAAACTAGTTTTATTTTCAATTATTTCCTACTTGAATGCGCCACTTTCCTTAATAATTCGTCATCGACACAATCCACAAACCGAACCTGATCATATTCTCGAAAACGAACATTGTTTTTCGTTTCAACACGCGAGATCCGAGGCAAATATTTGTGGATATTCAGCTCGTTATCACACGATTGCGAGGAAAATCACCGGACGACGATGACCCGGCTGCGAATTAAGGGAATTTGCATTGAATGCCGCGTCTTGAAATTAATCTCCTCGCATTGTTTCGCCGCGGAAGAGCAGCGGGGCTGGAGGTTGGCGGAGGCTGACGACGAATTGTTGGCGGTTCGGAGTCTCAACCATTTCCGAGTTCGCAGACTGGATTATTAATTCCCGCGGACCTAAATGCTCGTGGAAAAGTCTCGGGCTGCGGCGTGTGCGTCGCCGCATTTTTCAAGATGCTCCACCCCCGAGGACACGAGGTCGAGTGACACTAGACAATCAGACCGCGTGATTTTGATCGCGTGCCTACTTGAACCCGTTGTCGTACTAATTCCATGGCTTTCACACCGGTGGTTGAAGCGTGTCGTCCACGAAGATTGTCATAAAGCAGCACGTAACTCGTTGCTTTCATTCTTCCACGTTTTCTTGTTTCTTGGACTTGATACAATTAATTGTTAAGCTATAGCATAATTGGATTATGTTCGACATGTTGGAGTACGTTCTTTGGATAGACGTTAGATTATTTTATGCAACGTTTTAGAAATAATATAATAGTAAAATAATAATTAAGAATAATAGGTAGATAATTATCCTTGAAATAACAATTTTCAGTAAGTAACTCTGGTTCAAAAGGAAACTTTTCCATCGAGCATACGTCATCTTAATCAGTGCATATTTTAACGTGAATCGTGATGTTTGTTTGACGTTTGTTGATTGGTACTCTTATCGTTGCAGCGATAGGTTGGACAAACTTACGTTCAGAAATGCAAATGATTCAAAAATTTCTGTATATTGAATCTTAATAAAAGTAGAAATATCGTAGCTTTAGAAAAATTATATCAAAGCATACGCAATTGGAAATAATAATCGTTGAATGATTTATGATCTGAGTGAAACAAGATCTCGTTAAACAGTTACATTAATTATGTAATAACTTAATAAAGATTAATAAAGCGTCTGTGTTATATAACAGATATTGTACTTTACGCTAATGATGTTGCTATAAATATGGAATAAATTACTTTACACGTTTTTAAAGCTCCTTTGCCTTCCTCTAACTCGTATACGATGCGATCGTCTCAAACACTATTGAACTTAATGGTCTTTGTATCTGCATATTGAATGCATGCAGAGGACTATAATTTGTGGCGCAAGTGAAATTAGCGAGATATTTTGCGGCGCGAAATAAGAGGAAAGTCAAAAATAATAAAATTATGTTGGAGACTTCATTTTTGAGAAAATCCAGTTTGAGAACTTGTCGAGTACATTTGAATTCATTAAATCTCCACAGAACAGGGATGGATGATTGTGATGATTCTACAGGCGAAGATAACTGGAAAATGTGCAATCACATTTTTGTGAAATCTCGTTTCCGAAAAAATCAAATTTTAAACTTGTTGAATGGGCGTGAACCGAGCTAATTTTTGATTAAACACGTTCAAACTCTGTTCCCTTCGAAATGAAGTACTATTCTACGTTTTTCGCGGAATAAAGTTGTGCCGATTGTTTGCGCACCGGACAAGTTTCCAAACTCGATTTTCTCGAGAATCAATTTTCCAACGTTATTTTATTATTCTCGATTATCATCTTATTTCGAGTCATAGAATCTTCTTCGCTTCGCTTTTATCATAAATTATGGCCCATGATGTACACTTCGTCTTCGAATGTTACACATCTGACTTTCCTTTATTACAACTTACTAAAATTACTATGTTAATACGTTTGACATAATATGTTTGTTATAATTTTAATTATATAATAATTTGTAATTTCAATTATTTGGCACATTTCACTGTACGCTACGCGTATTTTGCTTGAAAACAACGTCAGTCTGTCGAAGTTGCACTATAGTCCAAAAACTTTGTCATGGTTGAGCAAACTGGAAAGGTACGCGTAACACTAACTAACACTAAGGAGAATCGCGTGAATGCAGTGATTAACGTGTGATCATTCTTCACTGATGCGTCCTATTCAGAGGCTTGTAATTTGTTTCGGGGGAAGTTCAGTAGCAAGTTTCGACGAGTAAGTATCGAACTGACGAATCCACGATTTTCGCAGGATTCCAGGCCCAAATGAGTAACTTAAACGCTGATCGTTGTAATTTGCAAACGTTCCCTTTGTTACATCTACTTTGTCGTCAGTTTAAGTAGACACCTGGTCTGTGAAAGATTTAAATAAGCAAAAATGTGTGGAATATATCAGGTTGTCCGAAAAGTGTCTTTCTTTCGCAAATATGTTTTTTACAACAATGCACCCTTATACAAATGTGAAACCAAGTATGTGAAATGTCGCGGTGTTTATGTCAACAGAATAAAATGGATCGTACGTAATTCGACAAAATGATATAAAACAAAAAGTGTTGTATGTCTATTATTTCCTCAAAAACGAAAGAAACTTTTCGGACAACCTAATACTTACTTAATAGTAATATTTTCTTCTTCAAAAAACTGTTTCACAACCCGAGCCCTGTGCTTCGGCTCATTATCATTTTGAAAAATAAAATCACCACTCATACTGTTGCGTGCAAAAGACAACATTGTGGTCTTGAATATGTCCATGTATTGAAAACGGTCCGTAATTCCACTGATACGACATATCGGACCAGGACTGCCTCGAGAAAAACACGCCTGAGCCATAACGTTTCCACCACTATGTTTAAGAGTTTTTAAAACGCACTGTGTTTTCAAACTTCCGCCAACTCGACGTCTAACGTACCGTACCCCGTCAGAAGAGACGCGATTGAATTTCGATTTGTCTGAAAACAATACCTTTTGCCAATCGTCATTGTGCAATGCTTATGAGCTTTAGCAAGTACAAGTCATCTTTTTCGATTCCTAGAACTCAGCAGTGGTTTCTTTTGGGGTTTTCGTCCTCTTAAGTTAAAGTCTTCTAATCTTCTCCTAACAGTCCTAGCACTAATTTGTGTATCGCTTTTATAGTTTATCTCCGCAGCAATATTAATTGCACTACGAAAACGATCCTTTTCTCTCAATCGATGAATCCGGCGATCCATTTTCGGCGTTGTTTTCCGTGGTCTTCCGTTTTTCGGTTGATCGCAATACATGCCTGCTTTTAAAAATTTATACCAAGCTTGCTTACAAGCCGTTTCTGACCTGTTCACTATATTTGCTATTTCGGTGAAGGTTTCACTTTGCTTTCGCAGCCTTACGATTTGTTCCCTTTCGTTTTCAAGTAAATTCTTTGATTTACCCACAGTCTGTTCCTACCTAAATGAAATTTAAGCAATAAACGGTACACTAAACAATGATTTTGACATTCCAGAATCAAAATGTTCAAAAACTGTGCTCATACTCACGTTTTACACAGATCGTCTTAAACTAACGTCCACCGTTTACGAGTGCTAAGCGGTAACTAACTGCTGTAACTCTTACATTGCTTGTATTTAACAACCGACGGTCTGAGGTTACGAAGGTCAAACATACAGCTATGTTATTCCAAAGAGACAAACCGAATAGAAGAACATATATGCGTATAAGATGTTTGTATCGTCTTAAACTTTTGTCCGCTATTGTACGTAACACCTGTGCAAAGGTATCTATGTATAGATATCTATAACTGTAAAAATATAGATATTTATAATAGAGATTTATAACTATGTGAATATAAAGAATGAAACAAGCCTCTATTTAGGTTCCATTTCTTTAGTTTGCATTCAGAAAAATATGAATTGATACAGAAAAATGTATGGAACGTAAATAGTATCTATGAAAATATATATCTATACAATGTTTAATGTCAACTTCTTAATACAGAGGATGAAACAAGCAATGCAAAATTACAGTTTAATCAGAAGATTCGAAATTACGTGCAAATTCAGAAAAATCAAAATATAAATACGAATGTATTTTACAAGTTTATTTTAAAATCGATGTTTTACGTTCAAATGTAATAAATGATAGAAGTAATAATGAAGAATAAATAATGGAGGCTTGTAACGTTTCCGATAATCAGTTTTCAATTTCATTTTATTTTTGCATGGAGTAAATATCTGTGAAATGAAATGCAAAAACGAAACAAATCTGTTATGTAATTGCTAATAACCGAATGCAAAGAAGAATTAACGAGAAATTTATTATTAAAATGAAGGATTTTTCGAGAGAAATGTTTATGAGGCTATCTAACGTACAATAAAATATCATGAAAAGAAAAAGATAGATACAATATTCAATAAAGTGTTAATTCTACCGAAACAGACTGCCTATGACCTTTGTCATTTTCAAGTAACCCAACACCTTCAAAAAATGTTAAATCGCTTAATTTTTAAACAGAAAAATCCTGATTCGTTTTGTCTACTTCTAATTGTAAAATAAAGTTTCTCCTCTGATATGTCCTAACATCTGTGAATATTAACAACGACACCGTCTGTTATGTAATTGCTAATAACTAAACGCAAAAAAGAATTAACGAGAAATTTATTATTAAAATGAAGGATTTTTCGAGAGAAATTTTTATGAGGCTATCTAACGTACAATAAAATATCATGAAAAGAAAAAAAATAGATACAATATTCAATAACCGAAACAGACTGCCTATGACTTTTGTCATTTTCAAGTAACCCAAAACCTTCAAAAAATGTTAAATCGCTTAATTTTTAAACAGGAAAATGCTGATTCGTTTTGTCTACTTCTAATTGTAAAATAAAGTTTCTCCTCTGATATGTCCTAACATCTGTGAATATTAACAACGACACCGTCAGATCGTTTGTCATTAATTCTTCAAAAATGCAATACTTCCGGAGTTAGGTACTGCACCACGGTTGTGGCCAGCACAACCTGTTCTCGTATTTCATAGTCACATACGATTGATCGTTGCAATTGTCTGGTTGCAAACCTCAGCGACAGTGCACGTATCGCGCTACCGACAAGCTCGAATCAAAATTTTCAAATACGGCTATCCCTCTTTCCGCGGCGAATCGAATAAAACAACTATAAATTGTCAGAGAAGTGATACTCGTCGATTCCATTTCACGTATTTATTACGTTTCTCCGGGAAGATTTATTGAAAGTTGCAGATGAATTTCGAAATAATGAAAGATATTTGTTGTTTTATTAGTATCGAGTCAGGAGTATTATATTCATGTTACATAAGATGACAATTTCTACTGTAAAAAACACGGGAAAAATAACAGTACATATACAAGGAAAGAATATTCTGCTTAGAGTTATTAAACTCGTTATTTCTTCAAGACTGTATTACTGCATTGTTATTTTCTTCATTTATGTAAGAAGATTTATCATGATCAATTTATTTCAGTTTTCAATGAAATCATCTTCGACCTATATAATATAAGAAATATTAGATGTCCCATCTACAATAGAAAGAAAAAAAAAATAGGCTAAAATTGCATATATTATAGTGAATAATTATAAAATAAACCGTAGTTTTTGATTTCTCATAGTATCAAAACAAAAACTGACGAAATCGTTTATATGATTGCATACTAAATATAATATAAAATTAAACGGAAGATATAGAAAACAACAGTTTTTTTTTCTTTTAACGCCTGAAAAAATTAAATTTTCTCTGAAAATTGTGTTTTTGGCTGTAAAAAAATATCAGTGTTAAATTTCTTATCTTCTTGTTCGATATTTAGTGAATTTTACTTTATTTTTTATTACTTCGATTAATCCGTTAGATATACTATCCATTAACTTAATTGAAGTTTCGTTTCGAATATTTTCCCACGTGGATTTTTTCTTTTTCTTTTTTTTTTTTTTTTTTTTTTTTATTATTTCGACGATATTTTTTACAAGTGACTTCTCCGGATCGTAAGCCTTTTTTGCTAGAATTCCTCTCAATTTTTCAATCGGATTCAGAGCACCATTCAATGCTAACCATGGTAATAATTCTATTTCGAAATTTTAAAACCACTTTTTTCAGTAATGGCTGTGTAATCGTCTCGTTGAAAATTCACTTTCTGTTTTTTATCTTGGTCACGAAAGACAATAATGCACCATACAACATCTCCTGATATCCCTCAAATTTCAATCTACTCTTTGCAAAAACAATTTCACTTATCATATGCAGACATGATCAGCGTTTTCTTGGAAATATCGAAGAAATAATGCGGAAAATATGTTTGAGCGTATAATTATTCACAGCACTGTGTTTCAGAGTCTGGAAAACATAGCTTACTGTAGAAATTGAAAAAATCCAAACCTAAATTTTATAATATAATACGTTTACATATGTGATTTTTGAACAAGGATTGATTTTTCAAACACCTGGTCAAAATTATCTTATTACTTATATTTAATATACGTATTTATTTATTTATTATATTTCAGTTGAGAAGTTTGCCAGAAAACTTCACGCTAAAGCAAAATTTCTTAACACATTTCGAACATCTCTTTTAAAGTCAATCACTTCAATCTCCTCGATCGCTTTACAGATAGAAAAGAGCGAAGAATGGGAACCGATCGAGCAGCTTCTTGTCAGCAGCGTTCTGCTCGCGCTTAACATTCATTGCAGCGCGATCATTCATCCCACAGCTCAACCCGAGTCAAAAAAGGAAAAAAATCGAGAAAAAGAGAAAAACCGGAGCATCGATTTAAACGCCGATCTTAACAAAAGCGTCCGTCTCGTTGTTCCCTATATAGAATATTTTCCTACTGCGCTACTCGAACTTCTGACATACACCACTGTGCACAAGTATTTGAACATTTAATGCGATCCAATCGAACCGAAATTTCCAATTATAACACGATAAACAATATTACAATCATAGAGTGTTTTCCATAGCACAACTTAGAGTTATCATTAACACGTTAACTGCCACGTTGGTCACATATAACCGGCCACGGTTTCCTCTGTGACGTCACGGTGGTCATTGGTGACTTGAACTTCTTACAATTGTAAAAATTGAATGAAAATTGACAGTTAGAGCATTTTGAATATAACCAATATATAGAAGATACTTTGAAATAAAAGGTGCCATTGAACAATCAAACATTTTTATTAGAACATTAATAAAAAAAAATGAGAACAAATCTTGCAACTAATGGTGCACTGTGTTAAATCACTTTAAACATAAATGTGGCTTATCGATACAATCTGGACAATAGGTGGTCACCTTTTTGTTCAGATTCTTAGCAATTTTTGATCCTAACTGTTTAACATTTTTTTATAGTACCCTCTGCAAAATTTTCGTGCCAGGTACACTTGCCCTTCTTTCTTCTGGATTTCGTGTCGCAATCTTTGTCGAATAAGTATATTTGATGGCTCTGGTGAATAACACTGTGCAAGGTACATTGCGAGTACCATTCTAAAATCTGATACCTTGATTTTTGTTTTTGTTGCTTGTTTATAGAGTATCATCGCGTTTGAAACTGATGTATTTAACAATAACTCTAAAGCTAATTTTATATATCACTTGGGGGTTCTTCTATGTGGTGTAGAATATGCTATCATTTGATCGGATAAATCTACAGCACATTTTCCTCTGTTGTAATCTACCACTACCATTGGTTTATCACAAACGTAATTTTTTTGCGGACCTCTACCATTTCAGCCGAATGTTTCGTCGAAATCATAAAAATGATCATAATACTATTTGCTAATATCTTCTACACGTTTTAATAATATATTCTGTACGTTTCGTTTACGACGAAATAACGAATGCGAATGATTTGTTGAAATAAACGAAGCCTTGTTATGATATGTCACTATCAACTGTTACCAAGACACCATGGTGGTCACCCGTATCCACCAATAAGATAAACGGTCCATTGGGGAAGAATGTTGTCTTACATCATCAATTTATTATTAGTTTGTCATTATATGCTTTGAATAATAAAAATACTCCCGTTGCGTTCTCAACGAAACATGTGATTTCTGCGTGGCAGTCAAAGTGTTAATTAATTTATTATTAATTTATATATATATATATATATATATATATATAAATCGGAAATATAACTGCGTCAATCAAGATTCGTATTTTCCTCTAACAAATGCCTGACGCTTCACAAAATTTACAGGAACCTTTAGAATGTGGTTGGAAACACACACATTCTGGTGATTCAAAGATCTCAACGTTGAACAAAGACGCTTAAACTCGTTAAATTTAGGTGCTTCCGTAGGAGCAATTTTCATCAACTTTTGGCTTTTTATTTTTTATTTATAGTAATTAATATCGACTGTTGTTTTTATCAATATCTACTGATAGGCGAAAATTGCAATAAATGAAATTATTATATTATATTATTTGATGTATACAATATTTTCTCCATAAATAAATTGATGTATAGAAGATTCGATTGCCTGTAATGGGTGTGACATTTTGGCGAACTTGGAGAAAGACAGCGCTAGTGAAAGAGCAAGAGTTGCGAGGGTCGGCTCGATTAGACAATGTTAACACAGCAACGAAATTTTTTTATTTCCAATTTCCACTGAACAAAACTTTTACCAATATAATCGCCAGGTTTCTCTGATTAAAACAACACCAAACACGATATAATTCGAAGCACATTTGTTTACTTAATAATCCTTCATCTATTAAATGTATACGTAAACGTGACGAAAATACATCGCGTTTGGTCTTGTTTCAATTAGAAAAATCTGACAAATACGTTAGAAAAAGTGCAATTTTTGAAAGATCGAAGGTAAAGAAGTTTCATCAATGTCCCATAAATGATTCGTATTTTTCACGGACGATCGAATTCGGATCAAGTCAATGGCGACCATTTAATTACGAGAAACACAGCAGCTTACAATTATAGAGAAAATACCATATTCTCGTATATTTGCAATAATTTGTAATCGTGGAAACGCTTATACGTGTTACATAGTGTACGTGCATATATTTAGTCGCATTCGTCTTATGGAAATTCGTGGTGGAAATAGGCGGTGAATCGGCGAGCTGATTACATTTCGCGGTGGAGCGCGATGTAATTACCAGGCTAGGTGGTCCGGTAATGAAGTGACAGGTGGAATTGAGCGAGCCTCTATTTGGAAGAAATCAATGCGCCGCACCCGTTCAAAGCCAGGGCTGGGATAAGCGACAAAAGCAGCCTTCTCTCAATCCTCCTTTACGACGTGAAATTAACGCAACGCGAAAGAAGCGGCCTGTAAGTCGGCAATAATTTAAAAGCTTTCTTGCTGCGGCTCGTATGGCCGAACAGGAAATGGGATAGCCAGAGAAGGTAGGGGAAAACGCGTTCACCCTGTGTCTTTCTTCCTTTTCGTCTTTTCCTCTCTTTCACGTATCCTCTCCCTTTCTTCCTCTTCTCGCTCCATCCTTTTGCCTCTCTTCGTCTTTTTTTCACGCGAGCTTTCGGCTCGGGCTGTTCCATAGCTTTCCAGATTCGATCGGCTTCGATTCTAGCCAGAGCCTTTAATTGCCACTCGAGGAATGGTTTCCTTCCTTCTTTTCAACAGAATCGATGATGTCTGCATTTCTGGTGCTGCCTGGCCAACGAAATTGAACCTTTTCGCTCGTGGTTTATCATCAGCGCAGGAGAAACCTCTGAAATGGAGCTTCTATCTGCGCTCCGGGCGCATTGTTCCGCCGTGATATGCCAATATGGACACTCATGGCCGAATTTACGGCAAACGAGAAGTGCTAAGTTTCGGGCAAGACAATGTTTCCACGGAATATTTCAGGCCCTCTTAAGAAAAACAGCTCTTGTCAATTTTCTGTAATGAATATTCTAGTGGTAGACGCGAGAATTTAACAAACACTGTGCTCTACTGGAAAATTTTGTTCCACATATCCACAGCAGTTTTATAAAAATTATACAAGGATTTTAATTTATTACAAAAATAACGTTGAATTGAACCTGTATGAAGAATTTTATGTATGGTTTGGTGAAACTCATTATTTATCTAAAAGTTTCATGTGGCTAATTATGTATCCTTTATTCATACAAACATTGTATTATACTCCAGTCATGAAGTTTATTATGAGGAGAAGAATACAACATTGTATTCTTCTCCATACAAGTACTGCAGACTTGTAAGATTAACAAGAATTAGGAAATTTCGAATAAGTTGGCTGTATTATGCATTTAATGCTTTAAAGCAAACTCTACGCCATATTTTAATTTATTACAAAAATAACGTTGAATTGAACCTGTATGAAGAATTTTATGTATGGTTTGGTGAAACTCATTATTTATCTAAAAGTTTCATGTGGCTAATTATGTATCCTTTATTCATACAAACATTGTATTATACTCCAGTCATGAAGTTTATTATGAAGAGAAGAATACAACATTGTATTCTTCTCCATACAAATACTGCAGTCTTGTAAGATTAACAAGAATTAGAAAATTTCGAATGAGTTGGCAGTATTATGCATTTAATGCTTTAAAGCAAACTCTACGCCATATTTTAATTTATTACAAAAATAACGTTGAATTGAACCTGTATGAAGAATTTTATGTATGGTTTGGTGAAACTCATTATTTATCTAAAAGTTTCATGTGGCTAATTATGTATCCTTTATTCATACAAACATTGTATTATACTCCAGTCATGAAGTTTATTATGAAGAGAAGAATACAACATTGTATTCTTCTCCATACAAATACTGCAGTCTTGTAAGATTAACAAGAATTAGAAAATTTCGAATGAGTTGGCAGTATTATGCATTTAATGCTTTAAAGCAAACTCTACGCCATATTTTAATTTATTACAAAAATAACGTTGAATTGAACCTGTATGAAGAATTTTATGTATGGTTTGGTGAAACTCATTATTTATCTAAAAGTTTCATGTGGCTAATTATGTATCCTTTATTCATACAAACATTGTATTATACTCCGGTCATGAAGTTTATTATGAAGAGAAGAATACAACATTGTATTCTTCTCCATACAAGTACTGCAGACTTGTAAGATTAACAAGAATTAGGAAATTTCGAATGAGTTGGCTGTATTATGCATTTAATGCTTTAAAGCAAACTCTACGCCATATTTTAATTTATTACAAAAATAACGTTGAATTGAACCTGTATGAAGAATTTTATGTATGGTTTGGTGAAACTCATTATTTATCTAAAAGTTTCATGTGGCTAATTATGTATCCTTTATTCATACAAACATTGTATTACACTCCAGTCATGAAGTTTATTATGAAGAGAAGAATACAACATTGTATTCTTCTCCATACAAATACTGCAGACTTGTAAGATTAACAAGAATTAGGAAATTTCGAATGAGTTGGCTGTATTATGCATTTAATGCTTTAAAGCAAACTCTACGCCATATTTTAATTTATTACAAAAATAACGTTGAATTGAACCTGTATGAAGAATTTTATGTATGGTTTGGTGAAACTCATTATTTATCTAAAAGTTTCATGTGGCTAATTATGTATCCTTTATTCATACAAACATTGTATTATACTCCAGTCATGAAGTTTATTATGAAGAGAAGAATACAACATTGTATTCTTCTCCATACAAGTACTGCAGTCTTGTAAGATTAACAAGAATTAGGAAATTTCGAATGAGTTGGCTGTATTATGCATTTAATGCTTTAAAGCAAACTCTACGCCATATTTTAATTTATTACAAAAATAACGTTGAATTGAACCTGTATGAAGAATTTTATGTATGGTTTGGTGAAACTCATTATTTATCTAAAAGTTTCATGTGGCTAATTATGTATCCTTTATTCATACAAACATTGTATTATACTCCAGTCATGAAGTTTATTATGAGGAGAAGAATACAACATTGTATTCTTCTCCATACAAATACTGCAGTCTTGTAAGATTAACAAGAATTAGGAAATTTCGAATGAGTTGGCTGTATTATGCATTTAATGCTTTAAAGCAAACTCTACGCCATATTTTAATTTATTACAAAAATAACGTTGAATTGAACCTGTATGAAGAATTTTATGTATGGTTTGGTGAAACTCATTATTTATCTAAAAGTTTCATGTGGCTAATTATGTATCCTTTATTCATACAAACATTGTATTATACTCCAGTCATGAAGTTTATTATGAGGAGAAGAATACAACATTGTATTCTTCTCCATACAAATACTGCAGTCTTGTAAGATTAACAAGAATTAGGAAATTTCGAATGAGTTGGCTGTATTATGCATTTAATGCTTTAAAGCAAACTCTACGCCATATTTTAATTTATTACAAAAATAACGTTGAATTGAACCTGTATGAAGAATTTTATGTATGGTTTGGTGAAACTCATTATTTATCTAAAAGTTTCATGTGGCTAATTATGTATCCTTTATTCATACAAACATTGTATTATACTCCAGTCATGAAGTTTATTATGAGGAGAAGAATACAACATTGTATTCTTCTCCATACAAATACTGCAGTCTTGTAAGATTAACAAGAATTAGGAAATTTCGAATGAGTTGGCTGTATTATGCATTTAATGCTTTAAAGCAAACTCTACGCCATATTTTAATTTATTACAAAAATAACGTTGAATTGAACCTGTATGAAGAATTTTATGTATGGTTTGGTGAAACTCATTATTTATCTAAAAGTTTCATGTGGCTAATTATGTATCCTTTATTCATACAAACATTGTATTATACTCCAGTCATGAAGTTTATTATGAGGAGAAGAATACAACATTGTATTCTTCTCCATACAAATACTGCAGTCTTGTAAGATTAACAAGAATTAGGAAATTTCGAATGAGTTGGCTGTATTATGCATTTAATGCTTTAAAGCAAACTCTACGCCATATTTTAATTTATTACAAAAATAACGTTGAATTGAACCTGTATGAAGAATTTTATGTATGGTTTGGTGAAACTCATTATTTATCTAAAAGTTTCATGTGGCTAATTATGTATCCTTTATTCATACAAACATTGTATTATACTCCAGTCATGAAGTTTATTATGAGGAGAAGAATACAACATTGTATTCTTCTCCATACAAGTACTGCAGACTTGTAAGATTAACAAGAATTAGGAAATTTCGAATGAGTTGGCTGTATTATGCATTTAATGCTTTAAAGCAAACTCTACGCCATATTTTAATTTATTACAAAAATAACGTTGAATTGAACCTGTATGAAGAATTTTATGTATGGTTTGGTGAAACTCATTATTTATCTAAAAGTTTCATGTGGCTAATTATGTATACTTTATTCATACAAACATTGTATTATACTCCAGTCATGAAGTTTATTATGAAGAGAAGAATACAACATTGTATTCTTCTCCATACAAGTACTGCAGACTTGTAAGATTAACAAGAATTAGGAAATTTCGAATGAGTTGGCTGTATTATGCATTTAATGCTTTAAAGCAAACTCTACGCCATATTTTCAGCATATGCTAAAAATGGAGGGGTTTTGAAAACTACCCTCGTTAATTTTTCTTTTTTTTTTTCTAAGGAAATTGCGAAATATTCCAATAGAGGTTTTGTCTTACAACGAGGTAGCAAAAACTACGGAATCTCGGATGAGCTGCTTGTATTTGCATTTAATGCTTTAAGTTGATGGTAAAACAGCCGCAAAAGGATTCGCTGCATGGTCCTTTGTCTTCGACAAATTAATTATCCTTTTTACATCTCAATGTATAAATTCTTTTAATACGAATATTATTTCTTTTAATATCAAATATTTACTATTTATTTTTATCAATTTTTGATTATTTTTATTTATAGTACTCCTCCATATTCTTACAATTTTGCGGATGGAAATTGTAATAAAAATATTTAAAACGGAGGAAATTGCTGCAAGAACCGTAATTTCTCGATTAATTTCTCGAAAACAAAGGACCGTGTGCTGAAATCCTTTCGGGGCTGTTTTACCATCAACCTAAAGCATTAAATACGCATACAGAGATTTTGCAGTCCTTTGCATCTGGTCGTGGGACAAACTTCTGTTGGAATATTTCTCAATCCTCTGGAGAAAAAGAAAAAGAAGAAGATCGATAAGAGTAGTTTTCGAATCGAGCTTTTCCATTTTTAGAGTATAACGAGAATATAGCGTAGAGTTTGCCCTCCTAAGATTCGTTATTACGCCAACGTATCTTTTATTCATTTTGAATTACAGCATGTAAATTTTAAGGAAGCGGATAGGATTTAACCATTACAGGATAGCCGATAAGAACTGACACGCGACGTAACCGCATTCAGCGCATCCAGCGTTTCAGAAGCGTTGCTTCATCGCGGAAAAAGATAAAATATCGCTTTTTCAGCGTGATCGTAGATGAGGTTTTTAATCATTCAAGAGAAAGTCAAATAAAACTGAATAGGAACATTCTCCTCGGAAACGGTTTTCAGCTGACGTCAGCGATAAAATTTGCTCCTGTTGGAATGTTACATTTGTGCAAACTAAGTGAATGGACTTTTGAAATTCTTTGATAATAGTCGTGAACGTGAAACTTCGAATACACGAACGCGCAGTGATTTTCTTTAGATAAATTTTCCGGCTAAGGGAAATGACAGGAATTCCCCTCTCCAACATTTATTTAATTTACTTATGCAAAGAAAAAATTCACGTTAAAAGGATCGATAAAAACGTATCTATAAATATTTGAATTTATGGAAATTCCAAAATATCAAGACACAAGTGTCTGGTTTGTGTAATATGTAATTATATTTATATGTAATAATAATTATGTGTGAGAATAAAATGTTTATATAATTGTATCGATGGAAACTGTGAGAAATGTTCGATAAAGGAAGATGAGAGATGGTGAAAGGAAGCTGATAAAAAATGACGCAGTACAATACAGTCATATTTACTATGGACTTCTTTCTGCGATACTCTTTAGCTGACACATTGTGAGTTGTTTCTTTTGTTGCGTTGTAAACATGACAGTCGTATCAACGCGCTATGTAGCCTTACTTATTGTTCGAAAGAAACATGCAGCAAGAACAACAGGGCTGTATGAAACAGGATGATATGATATGAAAGATGATGAATTTATTTGTCTCGCAGACAGTTTTCGGCTACGAAGATTGTAAAAAATTCTATTTCTCGTTAAGGAATTCCAGATAGTTCGTGAAATATTGTACATTATATACAGCACAGAAAGAGCAATCTATTAATGGGAACAAACGTGTTGCGATATGCGAGCCGTATGAAACAGCTCGATCTAAAGCTTAGGACTGCAAAGTGCAGTTCCAGAATTCTTACATTAAAAATATTCTTCAAAAAAATAACAAATGATGATCGTTCGCGTTTTCAGCTTAATTGCATTCAACAGTAACTGTCAGTTCGATTTTAAACACGGCAAATCAATTTTTCCGAGTTACTGCGGAGAGAAAAGTTTGTTAAAAATTCGAAACAATTTTTTAGGGAAAGTAACGAAATTGAAAAGCGATGATACTTTTTTTTACTTTCGCAGTGGAATAACGGAATATGCATATCGATAGATTGGACGGGCAGTATTTTAGGAAGAATACAATTTCCGTAATAGTTCGATTAAGAAGAGAAGTCAATTTTCGAAAACGCGGATTATACGAACGAAAAATTTGCTTGAAATTCGAATGGGTACATCGTATATGGTAACCCGTGTTAATATAGTCAGAACGAAACTATCGAATTTAGCGTGTTCAACTAAAATCGTCCAACTCTCTCTCTTTCATGTCAAAATTCTCATTCGAGAAATCAAGAATATAATTTCCCAGCTTGAAATGAAAGCCGAAACGCGATATGTTAAAAGTTTGACTGCGCGAGAAATTGAATTCGTCGTCATATTTCGTTTCGGTGACTTTTTCTATCCACGCATTTGAGTTTTAACGAAACTTGATAACAGCTTCGCGTTTCTCTAAAAAAGTACGCGAACGCTGTGTGTAATTTTCCCAGGAACAATGAAACGAATGTTTCACAATGACAAAATCAGCGATATTTTAACAGCGAATTACTACAGGTCAAAATTAGGTCTTTTTTATATAATGGCGACCAACCTTTTATCTCAAACTTTTCATTTATTTCAAGAGCATGTTATATATAACAAAGTAGAGTAATACTAAATTATAATAAAAATACATTTATATATTCTAATTGGTAAATGAAAGAAAATAAAATATCAAGTATTAGTACTAAATATCAATGACATTAAATATCAAGCATAGTGAACAAATGACTGCCAGTAGAAAACATTGTAGATGCCAAAATTGAAAGATGTTTATTCTTTTATTGAAAAGTGTTCTACATATCAATGAGAATGCTGTAGTATAGAGTTTAAGTGCAATTTACCTTCAATTTGCTTCTAAATAGTTATTAACAATGCTACAACAAAGAGTCACAACGTCACCTTCATAGAAAAAGGTACAAGTGCCAATGAACGTTTATTGAACTTCAAATATTCTGAAACATTCAATCATTGTTAAACGTTTGTTTCTTGGCTATTGTCTATTTTTCTTTTTATTCTTTTTTTTATTATTATTTTTCTTTACAACTAAGAGGTGGCACAAATACATCTCTTCTTTCGCGAATTTAGGCTACATTAATGCAAAAGTTTCCTATTCCTTCTGAAAAACTTGTTTCTGGACACTTACACTCAGTTGTCTCTGATTAAGCATTGAGAATAAACAAATGAAAAGAAATTAAACGATCGTGTACTTAAAAATGAATATTCTTATAATATGAGATACTGTGTTCCTGCGATGATCTCTACACAGTTTCTCGAACAAAATTCTTTATAATTAACGATGTTACATGAAATCAAAGAAAATACATTCCTGGTTTCACTAAAAACAGATAATTACAAATTGTCAGAATATTTGCTTGCAGAATTATTTTCGATCTTCATATTTGAAACGTTTCTTCTCTATACTTTAATACGTGAAATTAAAAATTGGAATGAAGAGATGTTGGAATAAATTTAGTTGTTCTAGGTTTTCTGCATTTTCTCGCCACGTTCGCCATTTGCAGGTCAATTTTCGCGTAATTTCTACTTCAGCAATGACACACGGTAAATTAGAATGTACTGCCATTTATTTCGCGAAAGCTCGCCATGTTTCATGCTATCAAATTAACCACATCTTTTAAGGCAATCTAGAATGAAAATTATGAATCTTATACCAGAGATTCGTTCTTTAGACTTGGTTTTATGAGTCAAACTATTTACAAAGAAGTATGGTGTGCAAGGTTTCTTTCTCGCAAGTTATTGTTAATATCACAACGAATTTATTTTAACAAAGAAAGACAACTTAATTTCTATATTATACTTTTTATATTATATATTATATTTATATTATATATATATATTTATATTATCTATTTCTATATTATATAATTAATGCTTAATTTAGGCATTGCATTTTGTGTCGAAGATGGAAAATCTTGCATGAAATTTATTTCTAGCTTCTAGTTTCTATTATTTGAAGACGATTATTTAAGTCTATTCTTTAAAACTCTACTGATGACGTAAATTATCAGCAATATATGAAATGTTACTTGAACTTCAAACTTTCTGTGTATGTAACTTGGTATGTATACGTCGGTAGCAGTCGTATCGATTTAATGTCTTTTAGAATCTATCTTTTCTGATTTTAATTTAAAATGTCTATCAATCACGCATTTTATTGATAAATGTAACCAGAGTTGATATCATATCAGAAAAACTGTCTGCAAACATATCAGTCTGGAATTTTATCATTTTCATTTTCCACTCATAATAAAAAAAATACCGTTTTCGATACAAAAAATTCAACCAATTTCACTAATTTCTCATTTAAACAAACAATTAAGTGTTCTACTTCTTCTTGCAGTTTACAATTCTATCGAACGTACTTGCCGTGAAACAATCGTTCTTAAATCGAGCATTAAAACAGAAAGAAGCTTAAGAATTTTCTTGATCGATCTTTATCTTGCACGTTGCAATAAAACACAGATATATACGATATATATGAAAAATACATATCGGGACATAAAAATGCAAATTTAATACATTCAATTCAGATGGGAAGTACCTACAACCTGAAGAAAGCTGAACATAGAATTTCCATTGCGAACCGCCGTACGCGATACGTAGAACGAAATCTGTACTGGTGCTGTTCGCAGATCTTTCTATATTTAAAAACTACAGCAGAGGAACACGATGAGGGATATTCTTTTTTTACTTTTACATGCGAGCAATTTTAAAATTCTATACGTTGTCGTATACGCTAGCAAAATTCTCCTTTTATTATACCTTGGCACAAAACACATATCCTGCTATCTTCTTCACAGTTTTCGAAATATCACTGTCACATTAAAATTTCGAAGACAGAAAAGGAAACACCCCATTGACCTCACTAAAGAAATAAAACAGTCAAACTGGAAGATGGTATCCCGTCATCCACATGTTATTTAACAATTATGTTAGAAAAATTTAACAAATGTTCAGATGGACAAATTTTAAAGTACAAACTAAATAATAAAAAGAAATGTATAGTATTTAGAAGTTTCTAATCGAATCTTTTTTAACACCTGTTGAAGTTGACTGATAAAAGAACTAGTGGATGAATTTATAATAGAAAAATATATTGAAACAAGTGTAGGTATAAGTACAGATATAGTGTATGCTGATCTAGATGCTCACTCTTACAGTGTTACAATACAACAGAAGAAGCTATGATAAGTACAAATTAAATAATAAAAAGTTACAAGTTTCTAATCCAATCTAAAAATTTCTGCATCTTTTTTAACACCTGTTAAGGTTGACTGATAGAAGAACTAGTGGATAAATTTGTAATAGAAAAATATATTGAAACAAGTATAGGTATAAGTACAGATATAGTGTATGCTGATCCAGATGCTCATTCTTACAGTGTTACAATACAACAGAAAAAGCTATGATAAGTACAAATTAAATAATAAAAAGTTACAAGTTTCTAATCCAATCTAAAAATTTCTGCATCTTTTTTAACACCTGTTAAGGTTGACTAATAAAAGAACTAGTGAATAAATTAGTAATAGAAGAATATATTGAAATAAGTATAGGTATAAGTACAAGTATAGTGTATGCTGATCCAGATGTTCACTCTTACAGTGTTGCAATACAACAGAAGAAGCTATGATAAGGAGCACGTTTATATATTTATAGCAAAGGACATTACCAAAAAGTTAACCTTGATGTGTAGCTCAAGCTAAAGGCTGCAAGAAACACCAACAAAAATCTACTTATAGATCTTTCGTTTCTAGACATTGTAATCCAAAAGAAAATTCATATTCGAGGGCACAATAATACGGACCTCTCCTTATTTTGAATTTTTTTCATTAAATTCTATTCTTTTCGTAACAACGGTCTCCAGGTCACGGATATACATATAACTGGAAGATGATATCCCGCTGAGGGTAACCATCCACATGTTATTTAGCAATTGAATTATACAAATTTACCAGATTTCCAGCTGGACATATTGTAAAATACAAATTAAATAATAAACAAAAGAAACATTAAAATTTGAAAATGCATAAATCACTGTTTGTCTTGATGGCTGTACTGTTGGCTTTTCGGTTCTTTTGCAAAACTTGCAAGCTATTTTCAAAAGACGCGTCGTTCGACGTAACAAATTGTTTTTACTTTCAACCGCGTGACAAAATGTTACAATAATTTTTCTTTCGTCGTAGAACGACACTAAAATCCAAAAATTAACGTAAACATGCTCGCCATGGGTGTTCGTTTCGACGGCGGAAAAACCGAAGACGAAAAGTTTATTTCGTGCGAGAGCAGGAAAACTCGCACGTGAAAATTGCCGAGAGAACAATAGAATCTAGGCTTACGTTATTATCGACTGGTGGAACGATGGCAGGGATTATTTCCGTAGCTTCCGGGTAACATCTCGGCTTGTAGCCGGCTCTCGATTTTCATTGAAATTTGATTCTCCGCAGCGGCGAAAGCAGGGGCTCTCCTTAATTTCCCCGTTGAAAGGCTTCGTTCGGCCGTGTAAGAAGGAACGAGCCTTCATTTCATCGCGGAGAAAATTTGAATGCCGCTTTGTGTTCGAAGCGCGTGGCTGGCGCTGGCGCGACCAAGACATCGGACAGAGAACAGGGCGATGAGAATGTAAATGGTAGAGAAAGGAAAGGCAGGAAGAATGGGAGGAAGAAAGGGCGAAGCAGGAACAAAATGTAGGGAAAGTTTCGAAGTTCGCGCGGCAGCTTCGAAGAAACGGTCTGGAAAATTCTTTTGCATTTCGAGACTTTTATGCCGAGGGGGAAACACGGCCGGTGATGACGACGATGACGCGACTGTTGGAACGCTGTAAGAGGGTGTCGAACGAGAATGAAAATTGAGCCTATAATCTCGCGCTGATCATTCTGATTTTACATCGCTGATCCTTCCTCCGGCTTTATTATCAAGGGTTGGTTAATTGTATTAGACTTCGCTGATTAGTTTTCGAAATTACACGCAGCTCTGAATTCTGCTCTCATTTGTAGCATAAAAGAGATTCAAAGGTGTGGACGCGTACACGATATCGTAGCTTCCTATCTCAACGTTTGCAACGAAATATTCAGTCGTGCGATTTTTCGAATTTATTTACAATTTTTAGTTGAATATTCCGATACTTGCAGCAACAACATTAAACATGATTAATATATATTACTAATGCTATTTGCTAATGCAAGGAAAATATGGTTCAAGTGTTTAGAAATATTATGATATCTGTCAGAAATTATTTAATTATTTATCGATGAAAGAACATTTCTGTAAAAATGTAATATTTATATTATTTATTATTTTATTACTATTTTTAATATATATTACTAATGCTATTTGCTAATGCAAGGAAAATATGGTCAAAGTGTTTAAAAATATTATGATATCTGTCAGAGATTATTTAATTATTTATCGATGAAAGAACATTTCTGCGAAAATGTAATATTTATATTATTTATCATTTTATTACTATATTTAATATATATTACTAATGCTATTTGCTAATGCGAAGAAAATAGGGTTCGAGTGTTTGGAAATATTATGAAATCTGTCAGAGATTATTTAATTATTTATCAATGAAAGTACATTTCTGTAAAAATGTAATATTTCTATTATTTATTACTTTATTACTATATTTAATATATATTACTAATGCTATTTGCTAATGCGAGGAAAATATGGTTCGAGTGTTTAGAAATATTATGAAATCTGTCAGAAATTATTCAATTATTTATCGATGAAAGAACATTTCTGAGAAATTTTCCTGCCAAATGTAATTCTACAGATTCATGGAATATTTGTATTGTAATATTTGTGAACAAGGGGAATCAAGGCAAGTCAAAGAGGAAAATTGTGTCGTTTCGTTCTACGTTAAAGTTCGACTTGTTAAACAATGTCAACCATGTTCGTTATTTAGTTAGTGCACCTGTGCTTGCTATTATCAAACAACAGCAATAAAGTGAGAAACAAACCTGTTTACCTAATTGCATTCTGTATTCAAAATACAGCCGGAGCGTACTTCCAGGATTATTTCATATTCGGATTAGCATAATCTGCAGGCAGGGACGCCACCTATTCGTTCTTCGTAAATACGGTAAACAGTTCGATAGTTTTCGGGTAAAAGTGGAACATCTTTTCGCTTTTCCAGCGAGGACAGGCAGAGCAAAGAGGAAAAGCTGGAAGCACGTAACAGACAAGGAGGCGAGGCGGACAAAAGAAGATTAGGGAGATGGGTGGAAGGTTAGATGTTCAGCCTTTACGACGTCTAACATGGAGGATTTAGTCGGCGATGTTACGAAAATCCTCTCTCCGATAAGAGCATTTTCCCAGGATTCACCAAGGACGATGACGTCGACATGGCACACCGAGTTATGTTAAACAATGCAATTTTAATTTGTCGTTTGCCTCAAGAAATCCTTTTTCTTATTTAAAACAAATTATTTAACAATATTTTTCGAGCTACAGTGCCCAACCTAAATTTCAGTGTCCAAAAATGACACAGGCAAGTTCTATTGATTAATCTCTGTTAGTTTTTAGGAAAAAATACCGCGTATTGTCTAAGAAAACACATAATTCTAGAACTCTTTTTAGAGTAAAGTAACAGTTTACTAACTTGTCTATGGTATTTTATACTATATTGTATATTGTGTAATACTATAATACTTTACAATTTTATATAAACTTTCCATTTTTGATTTTATGATGTTTCGTCAAATAGAGTAATCAGATAACGTGTGATTTGTAAAATTTGACTGCAAAATTGCATTCGCTTTTTTACTTAATTCTTTATTGTTAAATAATAGTGGTAACTTATAGACACATAGAACAAATGTCATTGACAAAAGTAAAAAGGTACTTCGTTAATACAGTATTATATCACAATACTATATTTTTTCATTATTAAATGCGAATTGATTTTTGCCATTAATCAGAGACATATAAATTAATCACAGGTAGCTGAATAGAAAAATAAATAAGTAAACGAGCTTTATTTTCAATATCGTCATTTGATATTAAACGAAATATCGATCTGGCAGAGATAACAGTGATTTGAAACATTAATATTGTTCCATTAATTTTTCATTTTAAGCACTGATGGAAAGAAAACAGATCAAATCTTCTTTTGTATTTGCTATTCATCTTCGCTTATTTGACTATGCATTACAGTATGCTTAATAATAAATAATATAAATGTATAATATATACATGTGATAATAATATGAACTTATGTACTTGCATAAAATTAATGAACAAATATATATCGTAAAAGTAATCTATTCGTTTGTTTATTCATGCAGTATTTTCATATCTTAAATACATGTTATTTATTTATGTTTTGCAAATATGTATGTATTTTCAATTTTATTTTTTGATACAGAAAAACTAATGACCAATAATAATAAACAATATCACCTTATTAGGAAGATAAATATAAAATATTTTTATTAAAAAATATATAAGCTTATACATGTAATACAACCTGATAAAGTTTGAATCTGTAAGTACAACAGTTATTTGTAATTAAACTTAGATACCAAAATAATCTTCTAATTTACAACGCGCAATAAAACTACGATTATTCACACTATGCACTGACTGTCGGAATAAAATATTGAACAGTACAAAACTTGCTATTCAATTGCTCATTTTCAAAACACCGTGTCATTAATTAACGCTTAATATCCAAATAATTCATACTTTCCTAATTAGATTCTCGTGTTATTCGTAATTTCTGGAGCAATTGTTGCAGCATTCAACAGCTTTGATTGTGGGGAAAAATGTTGGAATTATAAGGCCTCAAATAAAGTAGGTGCACAGTATGCTGCCACATTGAGAACTCAGATTGTTTGTTCAATCTTATATTACTCTGACGTACTTTCGTGAGAAATTTTTGGCTATTAATTCCAGTTCTATTAAATTATTCTGATAATTTTATTAATCACTAAGTAGACAAATCTAATAATTCAATTTTTGTCAGACAAAAGTACACGAAAATCCTTAAGAGGAGCTTCGACAGACACTTAAGACAGAAGATCACACGCGACAACAATCATTTCTACACAGTTCCCTGATACTTAACAAAATTTGTGGGCTGTCGAGGTTGACTGATAGAAGAACGAGTATTTTGTAATAGAAAAATATATTGAAATAAATAAAGGTATAAATATAAGTATAATGTATAAGTTTATGCTACCATTAATTACCCAATTACTTGACACGACGGATCAGATCCGCAGATTAGATCCAACTAGAATCAAACATACTATAAACACTTATATTCAAGTTGCAGTATCACGCCAAAATAATTTACTTATAATTCTCAATGAGAATTGATTGTAAAAATTCTACCAAATAGAAAAGAAAAGTTAATGCTGATCCAGATCCTTACTCTCTTATTGTTACAATACAATAGAATCGATAGGGAGCAGGTTCATATATTTATAGCAAAAGGACATTACCAAAAAACTTAACCTTATAGCTTTAGCTAAAGGCTACATAACATAAATAGAAATCTATTTATTAGTTCCTTTGTTCCTAGACCTTGTAACCCAAAACATAATGTATATTTAAGGGCACAATAATATGGACCTCTCCTTATTTACAATATTTTTGTTTCACTAAATTCTATTTTCTGCATAATAGCGGTCTCCAGGTCACAGATATACATAAATAAAGATGTAGAGTTTTTCTTGAAGTAGTTATTTCAACATGGGCGATAAAAAAACATGATTAGTCTGAAACTGAAACGATGCAAAGAACGCAACAGAATTACAGACTCTCGGCAACAGTGGTCTCGCGAGAATCACGAGCTGCGATGACGAATGCGAATAGCAATCACAGCTAGCAATTTCTCTCGACTCTGGACGATCCAATATCCGCGTGATTTCTTCTTTATCCCGAGACAACAATTAGAAAGCAAGAAACTGCAGGGCGGATGGGGTTAGGCGAAAATACGAGGTACAATGAGAGGGAAAGTAACGTATAGATATCAGCAGCGTCTGGCACAAACGGCTCGTGAAAGCGAGTTGAGAAACTCCTTGCACGGGACTTTCGAAGCTGTTTCCAGGAGAAGGACACCGACAACCCCTGAAGGGGTGCGAAATGAGGGTAACGAAGCCCGTAACCGAATTTCAAATCGGTCGCTTCACGACAATCCTTCCAGCGTACCGTGCAATCCCATTCTGCCGAAAAGGGCCGACAGATTATGTATTGAAGCAGCCTCGTGTCTCTGCAAGAAGTGACACTGATTGCCCGAGTTTTGTACGTTGCGATCCGATTACATCCAACAGACAGCCAAGTCTTCCCATATAATCCATATAGCTCTTTTGTATTTTATTCAACGCTACGTTTACAGTCAATTCTCCCGTGAGAATTTCTAGTAAATCACGAGGTCCAGTCAGATATTAACCGGACTACGCGTGCTACATCTTCGCTTATCCGGATGAGACTGCGTGGGAGTTCAAACAGGAGTGTCCTAACGACGTTCCATTCCATGGTACTTTATTCGTCATTCAGTAGAAGAAACAGCACGTCTTCAGTCGCACAACGCACGATTATTGAGTTTTTAGCAGTTGAGAGCACAATACTCACTGGGATTTTGCACGGGTCGCGACTACAGTTTGGGGATGGAACGTTATGAAGAGCGCGAGTGTTTGCGTGGCGTAAATTGTTTTTCAGTGGACGTCGATACGTTCGAAACGCGTCGCGTCCGCGACGTCCAGAGACAAGCGTAACGCCAGTAAATATCGAAGCAAATATGGGAAACTGATCGAGCACGATCGACACATAGCAATCGACGATATCTGCTCGAAAGTTAATATTAGTCATGGAAGAGTGGTTTTCATTATTCGGATAGAGTCAAAGATCTCCAAAATCACGACCACTTGAAGAGGCGTCAGGAGAAGGACGTTACAAGAACAACGAAGAAGTAGAACAAATCGCGTGCAATTGGTTTCTGATTCAGCCCTCCTATTGCTGCGAAACTGGAATGTAAATATTGCCAATCCGCTGGCAAAAGTGTACAGAGAGAAATGGAACGTACGTAGAAAAATAACTCGATTGTTCTTTTTGGAACATTTTGTTGAAACATAAAGCTACAAAGCCCGGTTTATATTTGGCCGATCCTCGCAGATAACGTTGTGACATGATACGAGCAGTAACTTCAAATTGTTACATCTGACTGAATGAAAGAATTAGAAGATTATACAATAAAAATAGCGAGTATGCAACTAGAATTGGAGCGATTACCTAACGATAGTTTTGGACGTATGGTTTGGGTCTATTCAGATGAATTTAAATGAGTTTGTTCGTCATGTCATAAGGGGAGTGTCTTCTAAGTCTGAGTATGTGTTGATTAGTTCTGACACCAATGGATTTTCATGAAATGTAAATTGCTGTAGTTTGTGACTTCATCTCTGATGATAGATGCATATTTCCAGGTTACTATGGGTTATTTAGTTTTCAATGTACCATGGGGCCTTCCATATAATCCGCAGAGCCATAATCTGTATTAACCTTCAAATTACTTTTGACAAGATGTATTTTAATCACAAAATTACGGACAAATTAAACAGCGGTGATTTTATTCTTTATAATCGTCATAACTATGTAGTATAATGATCAATATACAAGTTTTATGTTTGTAATTAAACTGCCCAGAAATCACATTGATCAACCTCATAAGTAGAAAAGTACAGAAAAATGATGCTACAAACACTGTCTTGAAATTACCTTGATATTTACAATTATTTATAGCATCTTCTCGCGATGGATGAATTTCTAAGCTTTTTGAGAATCGAATATATGCCATGTCCTCCAATTATCTAACGAAATTAAGAAATTCCCAAAAAGTGAAGCTCAATCACTTTGCAGAACTATTTTGTTGCTCGATAAGCTCTTTATTTTCGGGTTTTTCAATTTCCAAATTAAGAATGTCCTTCTGAACTGACACAAAGACTTCTGAGATCAATGCAAACGCACAGTATGCAATTAGCACTAATTAAATCTACGTATGTACTAGTATACATACATTATGCTAGTAAACATATATTATTATATTATATCTTTTAAGAAGGTGTAAGTGCTGCTTCTAATTATTAAATCATTCACCTCATATTCAAGCTCCTTCCACTAATTTTCTTGGCACGTTCCATAATCGGTCTTATCATCAGCCTCGTTAACAAATCCTTTTACGATGTTTGCCTCGAAGTGGCGCTCCCTACTAATTACTGAAATTTTGTGTCAGAATATACGGTTTAAGTAGAACGAGAAGGATGATGGAAGTTCGTCGAGTCTTTAATGATCCACGATGAGAGATTATTAAACTGTCGTAGAAACTTGGCTGATTTTTCCGAGCGTTTGGGTTGCAAATAGAAGAGCAAGGTCATGTTCTTTGTTACTATTTAAAATTCTAGAGAAATTGTAGATAAAATTATAGAAAAATGCTATGCAATTTTATTCTATTACGCATCATTGTTATTATTACATTTTGTTTTTTTTTCTTTTATCAGTTCGTTATTTAAAATTTAATTTGAAATAGAATTCTATCGCTACAATCGTCCTCTCTCTCTCTCTCTCCCTCTCTCTAACTTTTTGTTAGATGAAAGTTTGATAATAATGCTACACATATGAAATCATTATCATTAACATTTTTAGACAAGAATCCATTCTTACTGAGATATAAGTCTTACCAAAAATTTCCAGGTTTAAACAATTTGCCTGTTATAAAAAAATAAATTTTCTTACAATTTTAAGAAACTTTCAAACATTAATTTTCTTCCTTGGGACATAATATAGACCACGCGAGGCGACATGTTAATCAAAATATTCAATCTCTTTCAAAAGCTGAATTTATTATCGTCATAATTTTCTATTTACCTCCACGAGAGAAATACGTTTTTAATTTCCAGATTCCACGTGCTGTTTAACGACGGGTGATATATCGTTTTATAAAGAGCGAAATATCTTCCGGCCCCAAAGAGTGTTAATTTATTTTACATGCATCTCCGTATCTTGTTATTTATTATAGAATGTTCAATTATAAATCTTCATTACGTAGTTGCAACTTATGAGTTATGCGCAGGGAAACCATGCAGGTGATACAGAGATGCGGCCCACGAATTTATAGCCCTTAACTTGCGTCACGGTGTCGTTTCAAAAACGCATTTGCACCATCTGCTTCAACAACGCGCTTGTTCTTTTGAAAACACCCGTGGGACAAGGGCTCGGTGTCATTCATGAAATTCAACGTCGAACATTTCAAAGGACGTTGGTACAGTTTGCGCGACATACACTTCTGGCCCATTGCTTGCCTTGTTTCCCCCTTTAATCTCGTTTTTTATTTTTTACACAATACCACTTTTCAACTTATCTGCAAGCGAATTTGTTGAACGGCTTAATTGCTTCGTAACGAATTAACGATATAATGCGAGATGATTCTGATTCTGATTCTACGAGATACGGAAGCATTCAATGTTTCTGACCCTAAATTTCCAAGTTTTAAAACTCTACTTGCCTAGAGGCTCCATTTGTTTCTTAGTAAGCGATTAAACCGAAAGGAATTTTCTATGATACTAATTGACACCGTTGAAATGTGGAGCCACTGGAATTTGGCAAAAACTATCTGTAACTTCACAACTGTCAGTATTTTGTACGGATCTACTTCACTCAGGAAAGAATTCTCTTCCTTTCTTATAAGAAGGGAAATATATTTCCCTGAAGTCAGGAGGCTGCAAACCACGGGAGCGAGTGACAAGGCGAATTATCTTAAACACGTTCCTAACACTGATACTTAAATTCTATTACTTAATGCTAATACTTAAATGTCAGCACGAGTGCTCGCTCATTGCAACTATCTACAGATATTTTACGCTTTCAAGCCGCATCCTCAATGAACAGGACTTCACACAACAACTACATATATTTGTAAATAATAACATGAATAATAATATCTGATTGATCTTTCCAGTGTTAGGTATATGATTTTTACTTATAATTCTCTATGAGAATTGATTGTAAATAGTCTACTAAATAAAAAAAAAAGTATGTGATTAGATAATACAACGTATGCATAAGAGACTGAACGTGTGGCTGGAAACTGAAATATTTAGTTACAAACCCGGATACAAAGGTACAAGGTTTTTTTTATTATTTTATTTTGGTTTTCACAATTTGTCCAGAGGGTCATTTAGTAAAGTATTATATCTTAGTGATTAGGAGAGAAAAAAAATAAAAATAAAAATATAGCATGTGGGTGGCTACCCCCAGCGGGGTGCCATCTTCGTGTTTGCTAGGTTATATCTTTTGTGTAAAGGTACAAGGTGACCTTTACTATGTCCATCGCCACTCCTACTGTAGCGACATTCAACACAAAGAACTTTCCAACGGTTTCGTCGGTATAAAGTATAACATCGTCGACAGACTGTTTTCGAGAGATCGATGGAACATAAACAAACCGCGACGAAGCGTAAATGTCGACAGGCCTAAGGAGCCATCGATATCCCTACGGTCCTTCCGCCGAATACTTGGAAGAACGCGTGTGTAGTGGGAATATTGAGAAGCGACAAAAAAAAAAGAAACGAATCAGAGTAAGAGAACAGTTGAGCTGTGACCGAGAAGCGAGATTGATCAGTCGAAAGAGTCGAAATCGGGAATTGTTAATAAATATATTGTTAAGCAAAACGCCGAGTATTTCTTTGGCACCCTATACGTTCTACAGAAAACACCTCACTACCAGTTTTCTCAAGATTTTTTCAATTTTCTCAAGATTTCTTTTGCACATCATCCAGAATTAGTCCTCGTAGCTTTTCAAAAACGCTCGACTCGTTTGATGAAATTTCGAAAAAAGATATTCTATCTCAAAGGGTGTACTAAATACTTCTGTGTGTGACTGTGTGTATAGTTAGGACGCAAATTGAAGTGTTAAATGGTAAAGACTGGATGAGTTAGCCGCACTCAGTAACGCATCTTGTGATCAGGATTGCTAGAAAACCTTGAAGGAAAGAACTACGTACATATTATAGTTTTGGATGGACATCGCACGGCTCTAAACAAGCTCGAGCTCCTAATCTTCTTTAAAACTTACAGGTTAGTTCAAACATGTAAACATTAACGCCTGACCGATTTTACAACCTTATTATATCGCCTCGAGCCACGAGAACTAAGGCCAATCACCTTGCGAGGGTCAAAGAACGATATTTCTTAATTCTCCTTCAAAATCCCATACTAAACGTAGCGACCTATTTCTTCGTAGAAATTTATTTTTTAATTAAATTTGCCAATAAAACGAATAATGTTTATATAATATATTGTATATTCTTAGATTTTTCATAGTGTCAAAATAACAATTTACAAAATCATTTGAACAATCTCATATTATAATATAAAACAAAACTGAATATGCAAGAAACAAGAAAGTCTGGTAAAAATGAAATTTTTTCTCAAAATTGCGTTTTGGGTCAACAAATATAAACTCAATATTAATTTTGTTACGCCTTCATTCGATATTTAATGCATTTTTCTTTATTTTGTATTGCTACTATTAATCCATCAGATATACTATCCAATAACTTATTCAAAGTTTCGTTTCCAATATCCGTCCACGCAGATTTTTTTTTAATTACAACAATATTTTCTATAAGTGGCGTCTCCTGATCGTAAACTGTTTTTGCTAGAATCCCTCGCAAGTTCATTTCGAAACCTTAAAAGTACTTTTTTGTAGTGGCGATTCTATAAACGAGAGCATTGTGTTGTTGAAAAATAATCTTTTCATCTTCTATAATTGTGAAAGAAAATAATTCACCATGCAACATCTCCTGATATCCCATAGCGTTTACTCTACCCTTTATAAACACAATTTCACTTAACGTATCCAGTCACGATCAGTGGTTTCCTGCAGATATCGAAGAAATAAAGCGGAAAATGTGTTTGAGTGTGTAATTATTCACAGCGCTGTGAAATAACGATTTTTAAGAGGATATATTTCTAGTATATTTATTAAAAGGGAGCTTAATAAAAGAGATGCGACATCGTAAAATGGTTGATGGTATCGGTAACGTTAGGGACCCGCTAACAGCAGTCAAACGAACCTCAAATGCTTTGAAGGCGTTCCAAAGGTCGGAACGCGGTTCTGTGACGAGGTTTGGAACGCTTTTAAGGCGAACGACAAATTTGACGTGGCGAAACGCAAAACGACATCGTGCTCGTGCTTGTGAACAAAGCGAAACGTACGCGCGAACCAGCAGCTATTGCTTTTAAGCAAGTTTAAAGTTCCGCGGAGGCGCTTTTAATAATGCAGCGTGTTTCGATAAAAACACAACCGGCTCTGATAAAAGTTCTACGAGCACGGCAGTTAATTACGCGAACCGGTACAAGTGGAGAATAAATTGCAGTAGCCGAGGCGCGCGCTATTCGCCGGTGAACATTTCCATTTAATTAATGTAATGGAACCAGTGATGAGTAACAATTAGTCTTTTAATAAACTTCGGAAATTAACCGTTCGACACTCTTCGATCGGGCCAAACTTTTGTTTTTCTATGCCTGACGCGCGTAATTTTCTGTCAATTAGCGATCGCCGTTCAAATAGTAAACAATCTATTCAATTACTTTATATACACTTAAACAACAGCCAACCAACTTAATGTTATCTCTCCACGGTGTCCTTTCTCTTTCCGTTTTTAATTATAAGACTGAAGTTAGAGAAAATATTTAAAGACTACGGGAGTAGAACGCGTTATATGTATAAATCACATCTTTGTATTCCTCTCATAGAAACATTAAGAGATATTAAGCTCTTATAGAACGTAGAACCATTATGAAATAAAGAAAACAGTTTTTATTTGCTCCTTGCATTTTTTTTACAAATTTATATATTTAAACGTTCTTCTATCTTCCTGTACATTCCCAAAATATTAATGATAATATTAGAAATATTCTTGGTTTATCACAAATTATCAATTGTTTTTAAATTCCTCATTTTTTTAATTATGGGTGCATATTATTCCCCTTTTTAACATATTAAGTACCTCCATTTTAAATACTGGATGCGATCTTCGTTTGGAGAGAAAAATATGGAGATAAATATGCGTATAATTTATGACTATTTTTGTGTACAATATTTTACTATAAATTTTTCGTAATAACAAATACAAAATGTTGTTTTCCCAGCTATAACAGTTTCGTGCTTTTTAATAAGATTGTAACCGTTTCACATTGACACTACGCAGTATGCAGCAGGTTAAACATAAAACAAAGCTATTAAATATCGCAAAGGGAAACTAATTAACAACTTTTCATTTCGCAAAGCTAGTTCGAAACTTTTCAAAGCATTCAATTCAATGGCGAAGATTATCATGAATAGGAAATACTTTATAAGGTATTAAACGTAAGCTTCTAACGGAATATGGATTCCCTTTTGCTTTAGAGTTTTTAATGGTCGTTATAAATATTTTCAAAACAGTTCTCGTTTTTATGTTAATTAAACTTTGTATACGATGCTATTCGATACCGATGCTGACTGATCAAATGTACGTAACGTTAAGAAAAATTAAATAAAATAAATAAAATACATTCAAAATACAGAATATTTATTTAGCAATATCGCAATCAGATTCAAAATCTGTGTTTAAATTTGAGATATAAATGCCTTTAATAAAATCCAATAAACCGTTTCTCTTTTAATTTAATGTCGAGAGAATTTATTAGATATTATTTCATTTAAAACGTTCTCTACTCTTGTGCAAATTATCTCAATCTTAGTAACAGCTTTTTAAGAAACATTTTTAAAGATGCTCGTCTTCTATGTTACAAACTGTACTACGAAAATTAGTGTGCACTCTGTTATGAAAATTATTTAACAAAACACACGATGCTAAAAGTTGTCAAAAACTAAGAAACTAACTAACCAAGAAAAATAAGACAGTTTGACTAACCTGACCAATATGGACTTTAAACTTTATAAATGGTTTAAACGGTTTATCCTCCTTATTCCACTTGAATCTCCCATTCGGTAGCAAAAAGGCACATTTTTAGATTTTACTGACACACAAAAAACTTACAAACAAGTTGCACTGTTTATCGTCACCGGAAGAAGGGAATTAACGCCGCAATCAGAAAAAGCCATTTCGATGTTTTATTTCGATCGCATGTTCTGCAGCGCACCAAGCGGCGTCTCGTAAAACATCCGATCTTTTTTCCACAAGCTATAGTGTACTATCTACTCGACGAAGACGCACGTACCACGGCTACAACTGGAGCGCGAGCATGCTCGAACATGTCCTGCAAACAACGCGTTGGAAATATCGGCGGAACAGCGAACAGACGTATTTGCAGATGCTGTGCAAACGACGAACATCGAGGCGATACACGGCAGAGGCTGAGTACCCGGCAAATACTTCCACTCGGCAGAAACAGAGCGCGAGAGGTATTTATAATTTTACAGAATAATCGGACTATCGCGTTCCATCGTACGGTAAATCGGCATCGTTTCGATGGCATAGCCACTCGAGCCGTGTTTTGTAATATCAATCGATCGTTTCAAATATTGGCTTGTTTAATAGCGAAACGACGGGATCCTGAATATCGATTGACGTCGTTAACATCGCGAGTGCCTCAACGGCCATCGATCTACTTTTTCTCGTTTTCGTTTTCTTCGCTTTTTCCAATCCTCTTTTGTGTTCATCGTTTTATTTGTCCTACTTCGTGGCAATGTGTGCGACTAGCTCGATTATTCGCAACTATGGACGTCCATCGCGAAGCCAGTAGGTAACGTAGAAATTGTGGTTATCTGGAGAATCATCGAAGCTACTGAACGTATTACAATACTTTTTCTGTGATTGGTCGCAGTGAACTTGCAGAAACGTCCTGTGCTTTTCGATTTCAATGATTTTTTAACACACTGCAGAAATCAAAATTTCGAGCAACTTTTTCCTATATATGTAACCGTCGATCTCTCAGTTTCCGAGATATTCGCAAAAAGTTGTAGGCACCGCTACAGTGAATTCGCCTATAATTGTGCATTTGAGGCAGATTGAAATGAGACCAAACCCGATATAGTTTAAGTCACATTTACATGTTGTCTTTCTCTAAGTTGCGCAAAATAATTGATTGCACGATAATTGATCGTCAAGGAGACTTAATTCTCGATCAATTATGGAGAAAATATGCATAATAGGTTTTTGTATAGCATTCATAGAAAGTATTTCTCAAGTTTGAGGCAGTTGTGACAAAATCACTGCTAATACACATGTTTCCTCGGTTCTATGTTTATACTTTATGCTGAAGTTTTTGTCTCAAACATTAGAATATCTTGTCTATTGAGATGCAAATGAAATTGAGAAATGTATCTTAATGGAATAAAGTTTAATATGATAATAAATTAAAACTTATTGTTATAATGTATTAAAACCATTCAAGAAGAGAAATATGTGTAAACAAGATTAAACCGCAGAAAAAATGGATTGTTTGGAATTAATGGTTTCGTGAAATATTTGAGACAATATGTAGATCGAAAACCAATTCAGGGGATAAAACCATTTGCGAGGGATTCAATTCTATCCAGTGATTCTATTTTTACAAAGATTTATTCAAACTTCAGCTTAATTAAAGAATTGTACACTCGATGAATATTTTTCCAGAATTTTTCCACAGACAAATTTTAAATCCTATTTTAAATATCGAGTACGAGATTCGATATCCAATATCAAAAAAATCCATTTTCCTTGCTATTTTTTTCGATTTATTTTCTAACAGTTGCCTGTTAGGATAGGTATTTCCCGAGAGTAATGTATTTTTCGAAAATTAATTGAAACAATTCATTCACAAAATCTTCAATTTTCTGAACTTTACAATTGTATCCAATAAGACACGGAAACTTTT
Organism: Bombus pascuorum; assembly: GCF_905332965.1. Classification (NCBI taxonomy): domain Eukaryota; kingdom Metazoa; phylum Arthropoda; class Insecta; order Hymenoptera; family Apidae; genus Bombus; species Bombus pascuorum. The sequence goes on from NC_083494.1 coordinate 3,208,871, forward strand.
CTTGACGATCCGTGTCAGGTATCGGTGTTCGTGGCGGACCGATCGCCGATAATTGAAACATTCCGCAGAATCGAACCGCCGATGGTCGGTTTTAGTGAGTCGCTGAGAAAACGTCAAGAGGTGCAGATCCGAAACTTCGGCAGCCCTCATCGCACAAAACACTTAAACAAACTAACGCGACCTGTTTTTTTGAAAAACCATTTAGCCCTCTGCCTATACAATTTTCCAATTTTTCCTCCAAGGGGACGGCACGGCATTGTTAATGTTTACATATTGGTGTGAGGAGAATCTCTTAATATAACATTAATCCTATTCGTATGATTATGTAATTTCTAACAAACTAATAGAATTAATTAATAAAACTAATAAGATTGGACGAAATTAATTAATTCTAATAGACTATGTAATTTTTGTATCTTGTATCTTTTTATAGCTGTTTTCCTAACAAGGGAAGTGAATAAATTTTGTTGCATCTTAACGATACATATTCCAATACGTAAAAGAATTAGTAGAGCCAGAGCTTTCACTAAAATATCTCATACGCCAGGAATGTATGTAAACTTTCGCGACAGCATGTATCTTAACCACCAGTAACCGTCTGTCTTATATTTTTTATTTTACCTTGAAGCAGTATCGAAGCAAGTTTATCCGAGTACAAATCGCAAACGGAGGAAAAAACTGGGTTAAAACTCATCACGAGAATGCAACCACCTATCCATCTACCTAAATCCTATCTACAACCTCAATCCTCGGTAGGATTTCGGTCCACTCTGTACACAGGTAGAAAGTAGTAGAGCCAATTTTCCAGGATCGTGTAAAAGTTCCTCGGGCGATTCGATGAATCGCGCAGTGCCGAGTAGCAATGTGTGTCGTACTATTTAGAGTCGAATCTATGTACACGACTATGTGTTCTGGTTTTCGTCTCTACCTCATAATCAGTGCTCCACCTCTTGCAAGTACCATAAGATTACAAGCAGTATAAACTGCACATTTCACTCGATTTATTCAGCCGAGTTACGAAAGAATCTTTCTAATAATTCTTTCGATCGCAGTTCGGAAGGCTCGTTCTTCGATTTCTTCGTATTTGTACGTGCAACCCCCGTTGGGCAAAATCGTGTTGCGTCTTTTTTGCGTTAAACGTGTCGTGAATTTTCATGAATAATATCCCCGTCTATGGTGGTGCAATGAAGAATATTTTATGTTTTGAGTCCTAGTATCTTTCATAAGCTCAAAGTGATGCATGTCTCGTTGTTGCTGCATACACTGCGCCGTTTTTGTGTCATGCTACAAAATATTAAGCGTATCATTTGAAACGTCCGTTGCTTTCCGTAAAAATACACGCGTTTTTCATCAGCGAATGATACGTGAAATACGGGGAGAAAGAATTGTATAATAAACAAGACATTTCTTACTCGGTGTCTTAATTTCCGAATTAACTTTGTATTTTTGTACGTAACGTTTCAAAAGTATCGATCGTCGTGATGTTAGAAATACTCTTGGCCTTTGCAACACGTCGTCAATCGATCAACTACTTCTAAATATTTCAATCTTTCTCTTTTTGGACTTGATGCATAATTTTCCTCTTCAACTACCAAATGAATTTCAACTCAGAAAAATCTACGAGAGAAGACACGTGATATTTTCCTCTTGTGATCTTCACATCATTAGGTCGTTACACAACGAATGTCCCTTTGTAACAAAGTCTTGTTTCAGTCATTTTTGGATCATAAAACATTCAGTAGTGATATACCAACTGCTCCCTTTTGTGTTTTACTTCGTCTAGAAGGCTTCAATCCATTATTCCTTTTGTAGCGACCAGTTACGCGAGACCTGCGCGTGAGAATAAATGCGACATTCTTTTTACGAAGAAGCGTTCTAGCATTCCACAGAATTTTCACGAAACGCGAGAATAAATGAAAATCGGCGAGAGGTGCGATTGCATGTTTAAGACGCGCGTCGTGGAGTGGATCACCCAGAAAACCCGCGGGTTTTCACGATGTATGAAGAAGCGTATGACAAAAGGTAATTGGAGTTCTAAAAACAGTGACTTTTTATTATCTAAAGAGATTCAAACTTTTTCTGAGTAAAAGTTCATCAGATATTGTGACAGTTTACAATTGTTTTATTAAACTGAGATTTTATTAAAGTATAGAGATATGTAGATTCGTGTTTGAATCGAACTCCCTCCATGAAACTACATGTAGCGTCTGTACGAATTTTACTGGAAAGCTCGTCTATAGGAAGAAAGTAAGCTCAAAAGACAGAAATTCAAAAGAATAAGGAAGCCACATTGGTGCAACCTTACATTCTCTTTGTGATAGAATTTTTTGAAATTACTTCGCTTCGTAGGTCAGAATTGTTGTTGCTTCAGGATAATGATCTGTCCTACTATTGCTCGTTGGTAAAAGAGCAACAACCTCTTATGGACAATTAGTAATATCATTAATTTCAAACATTTCCGAAATAAAAAGGCTAGAAAGAGTTAAGAGTCAAGAGTCGAGTGCTCGTTTGTCTGTGAGTGTGAACTCTAACTCGAAGGAAAAATAAAATCAATACCCAGCAAGAATTGTATATAGTATCTCACATAAACTTTTACCAAACGTCTGTTGGTTTCATAGGATTTTTAAAACAATTACAATCTAGTTCTTTAAAAGTACAATACGTAGAAACTACTATTTATGTTCATGAATATAAATTGATCAAAACTACATATGAGAACATCAGATTTTCGCAAAAGCGGAACGAACAGATATAAAAATGTGAGATGAAATACGTCGAGATTTAGGTGATTCTTCCTCGATTAAAAATGTTCATTTTAGAATTATAATACAACTTGATACGATCTAGTATTTGTACAGCTATTGTTAAGTAGTAATAAGTTGCGTCCGGAGGAGATGAGGAGTTAAAAATCGAGATAGATGATAGGATAGCGTGCGAGATTTGCAGGCGAAGGAAATAAGGGTTGGAAGATACCTGTAAAGTAGATAGATGTGAGGAAAAACTCAAGCAAGAAACGGATGGTGGAGAACATAGACCGAAGAGGATCGACTGGATTATAGAGTTAGTAAAAAATTAGTACACAGCACTCATAGCTACCTTAACCGCTACCTTAATAACAGTTAAAGGTAGCCTCCACTAAATATTAAAGTTCATTAAAGATATAATTAAGGTATAATAAAGTTCATTAATAAGTATAATTGACTGTTTTTTTTTTGTGTTTATTTATGCCAAGATAGTTTTTTATACATTGAATGTAATTCATTTAAACTATGAATTAGCATAAGGTGTGTTAGGCAAAGGTACCGATACGCGACGGTACGACGTAGCCATGCTATATTATGTGTCGTAGTTTTTACAGTTTTTTGTGTTTTTTTATTCTTGTGTTTTTGGATTTAAGCCGCTGGGGAGCGGAGCTTTTGTGTATTCTTGTTTGTGTTGTATTTTTTGTCCTGAAACTTGGCCGCAAAACAGGACATATAATTGACTGTTTGAATACTTTTCTGATCTCTGTGAAATATTCTGCTCTATGCATGTAATTACTTGCATCGAGTGACTCGTAATTTTTTAAATATATTATCTCAGATGTCTGAAATATTACCAATAAATATAATCATAATCGAGCCTCATAACAGCGTCGATGAAATTCCAAAATGTGTCGTATAACACGTATAACAGCTGTTGGAATACTTTCGCGACAGTCCCAAGTTGTTCTTGGAATTATTGTGCACTCACGCTCTATCTACAAGCGACCACGAGACTTTTAAAACTTGAACGATACTTGAGAGGATGAGTACGACACGATTCGATGCTGTACCTGCCGCGGTTTAAGACGAACATTCAAATACGGTTGTGCTTCGAATCGATCGAGCAATGATAGGTCTATTTAACACGACGTACCAAATTAGTAATAACAATTGGGAAATTTAAATGAAAATCGGGGATACAGCCAGCAATCTACGCCCGGAATATGGAAGAATTGCTACATCACTGCGCAAGAAGGAACAGACATTTGTCGAAATATAGCAAATATTATTGGAACATCCGAGACAGCTCGTAAGTAGACATGGTACCTATATGATATACCTATATGAGGCAAGAAACTACAGCAAAATTGGACCATCGCATCCACTGCTTATCCGAAAAGGATCATTTTCGAATTGCTACTAATTTTTAAAACGAAGTCAACGCTACGAATTTGAACATTTGCGTAAGAACCGTTTCGAGGTGTCTTCGTGATTTTGATCTCGAAGGAGTTTCAGAAGAGTCCACTACCTGGGCGTGAAAATCGGAAGCCGAGAATTGTTCCCACTGAAGCACACATGCACTGGACAGTACAAGTATGAGCAGTATATTTGTAGAGGACTTGTGTATGATGGTTGATCATGAGATTTATTAGACGATATTGCTCGTTGTTGAAACCGTCAAGTGTACTTTAAAATATTAAATAAGTACAGACGATATTCGCTAAGACGCTCGTACTAACGGATTCGTTAAAGACAGTGTAAATCGTTAATTAAATCGCTGATAACTCGTTGATAACTAATAGACACTCGGTAGATACTTGCAGATACTCGTAGATACTGCCTGCCCACGTCCATTTATTTATACTAGTCGGGGGAGAGCCGGAAAATTCGAATTCTTCTACGTTTGCCGGTTGCACGTAGCGGCGACATTATTTACCCGGAGTTTATTATTACATTATGTGTAGCCTAACGATATTGATACTCCGAGGCAAAACAACAACTTGATGTGAATTGTCCTCTAGCTCGGGTGCCGCTACATATTTTTAAACTGTGTTATTTTCTGACGAATGGAAATTAAATAGACCGTAACAGAACGGAGTTTGGAGAAAACGAAGTGCGATAATTTATTAAGAATGTAGTCGTGTTTAACTTTCGTGCGCTGCTGTATCACATGTATCCATCGTGCGTAACAGGTTCAAAGGCAATCGAGAGACTAGCATTCTGCTTTGACATTCGACGGTGTTTGTTACGACGGCGGATGAACGTAAAATAACGTGGAACGTCGCGGAGCTAGGGGGCCGATAAATGCGCGAAAGCTGCGCGGAAATTATGGCCGGACACAATGCGTCGTTACTTAGTGAATTAATGACCGGGCTTCCCGAGTGGATCGACTGCTTTTTTGCGATAAGCGGTCGGATTCAGCCGGGTCGACATTTACGGTGGAAAATTTTACAGAGCTTTCAGTGGACTCAATGGAGCATACCCGTGTCGAGCCCCCCCTCCTCCTCCACGGCCCCCTCTATAACGAGAATCGAAAATCAACCGTGGCGCATATGCACACTTTGTAAATTGCTGCCGTGCAACGATTCGAGATAAATCGCCGGCATACATTTGTAATATCCGTCGCGTGCGACAGCCTCGATTTATCGCGTTATCTTGTAACTTCTAACTGTACATAGTGTAAACTGTTATTCGCGAGCTGCGAACTGCGTCTTGATTTGCGATTTGTTGTAATACCGGTTAACTAACAACGGAACATCGCTGACTAGCACACGACGATTTTCATGAAACTTTGCACAAGTGTTTATGTTTCTTATTTAGCTTTGCACGACTACGTAAGAATTTAGTTGTATTCGTTTACTTTAAGGAAGAAATCGACCCTTCCATCAACGCCTCTACGTAGGTGACTGTAAATTGTAAACACAAGGTATTAACAGATGATTCAAATAAAAGTTGAGATGCTATAAATCTGAGCGAAATATTCTTTGGAGAGATCATCTTTTTATGAGAATTTCGTTCTTAGGTCTAATGAACACGTGTGCAAAGTTTCGTCGAAATCATCGTCTATCATCATTGTAAGAATTGACATCACGTATTAATCTCAAGATCCTTCAAGTTTTTATCTTTCAATGTTGCTCTTGTTTCAAGCAGAAAAGGGGTTTTTAAGGAAAATTTAACATATGAAGCATACGAGAGCATAGAAAATGTAATTGCGCTTAAAGAAACTCAGGGTTGCATGGAAGAAATTGGCGAGCTGGTAGTAATTTTTTGGTTTGAACTTTGCGTCTTCGTTAAACTAAAATGGAGCAAGTTAAAATCGATCTAAGGGAACTTTTATAAAACCAACTTCATTATTTTAACCAATTCAACTATAAATTAGTATAATATTATCTTACACATATTCTCGCGTAGTGTCACTAATAACCTCGCACTTGATGAGACAATAAATATTAATTTAAAAAAATACACATTAAGATAAATCGAAATTTGAGTAAGTTCTCATAGAAAGACATAACGAACATAATTTACCTCACAATAAATAATATAGTTAAATTATAATAATTAATGGAAAATATGTATATATCAGGGAATATAGAACAAAACAGAAATATTTAAAAATATTTAAAAATATATACAATATATACAGGACAGTTTATGATTTTCATCAATTTAAACGATTTCCTATCAAAGAGGAAAGAAACTGTCGTGTAGTATAATATTTTGTTGATTTCGATGATAACTCTCTCTGGCACTATGTAATATACAGTGACAATATCAATAGATTCTTCTGACAATTTAGCTTAAATTACATTTTCCTTACAGATTTCAAATATATTTTTGTCCTAAACGCTATTTCATATAAATATTCATTATACAACTCATAAACTGCAATTAAAATTATATTATATGAATAGCAGCTATTCCTTATTTTCCTCAAAATTCAGAAACTATCTGATGACAGAAAAATACGATTCGGCCTAAAATGACCCAAATAACACGGCAAGGTTAACGAGTAACGTTGTTCCTCAGTTGCTTTCAACGAATGATATCATGCGTGAAACTTATGCATCGATAAGGAATTTCAAATTAAACGCATATCACTGACTTATAACGTTTACTCCAATTTGCAACCGAACTTTCCAGTTGGCAACATGCAATTTGCAACGAACTCTGTGTTTAATATTATCCCATCCTTTATGTCCTTGGTATTTTGAATAATTCTAGCTTACACGAGCAGATATCGGGGCTATAAAAACATATAAAATAAATATGTCCCGTTTAATTCAAATCTATGTATACTTTCGATCAAGTACCTTTTAACGGAATACAAATCAAATTCATTATTGTCAAAGTTCAATGAAATTTTATCTGTGATATTATTAATTGCGGTCAAGTTGATGTTCTTATCAATGCTAATAATTTTTTTTAATTCAAGGCTTATTACGTTTATTTACGTTGTAACACAAATAAGGATTGGAAAATTTTAGATACATATAATAGAAAGCCGTACATCATTATAATCTTATATACAAGTATATATTTGGAATAGAACAGATTAAGTAAATAAGCAATTAGTTAACTCAGGAGCGATAGTGAGACAGGTATGACAAACACGGAAGAACGAATGGAAGGAATTGTAAGCCAAACTCACTTCTAAGTTGATGAGGTTGAAATTGAATAAATAACGAGATAATAATGCATATATATATATATATATATAATATCTCATAATAATAATCTCTTAATAATAACTCAGACGAAAATATTAATAATATAATTGCACTCCTCAAAGAAATCAAAGTGTGTGCCCAACTACGAACAAACAATTATATATATATATATATATATATATATATATATATATATATATAATTTATTTATTTATTATTTATTTATTTATTTATTTGTTTGTAGTTGGGAGGTAGATATATTGGATATATATATATATATCCAACTACAAACTACAAACTATCCCAACTACAAACAAATAAATAAATATATATATATAAATATATATATAAATAGATATATATATATTTAGATGGAGTTTGGCAATATATATATATTGGATATATATATATTTGTTTGTTTGTAGTTGGGCACACATTTTGATTTTTTTGAAGAGTGCAATTATATTATTAATATTTTCACGTGGGTTGATGATTTCATTGATATTGTTTCTAATACAAAGTTTTTTTCTAATTTCTTTTAAGTGGCCGCGATAAATAAGTAAGTGTCAATCTGACGTGGCCAAGCATTCTACTTGTAATAACCTCTTCGACCTTTAATGCTAATAACATTATCCGAAAGAAATTCGCTTTTTCCAAACGAACGTTATTGAATGAAATTTTAACTTTATATTATAAAACATACATAGGTACACGTATTTAAAAAATTTCAGATCTTCGATATGTAATTATGTAATGTCAAAATAGTGTACGTATCAGTAAATACCGAATATTGATACATATTTATTTTAACACGTATGTCTGCTTTTGAATCTATTTCAGTTTTTAAATGCAGAATAGTTAATCACGATCAAATCGAATAATAGGAAAGTCAAGTACGTGGCACGTCGTGTCAAATTTTTCGGAATCTTGGTTGGGACAAAAAGAATAAGCAAATCGTTAATAATAGCTGGTGTCGGCTAGCTGTGCGAAACGGCGAAATGTCATAGAATTCAATGAGTTTAATTGGACACCGGCCACTATCGATCGTCGCTTTCGGCGTGTAGATTGGACCAGTTCGTCAAACCTTCGTTCCATCGGTTCTTGCTGTCTCCGCAAATAAATTTAGTCGCCCTCATATAGGACGCGGGTATTAAATAAAAATGAAAGCAATTCTTTCGCACATCGATTCGCTTGTTCATCTTCGCTTTTACGTCGCTTGATTGCGCGCTATGAAAACGATTTCCATTTATACCGGTATTGCATTTTCCGTATACTTTTCCTTTGCTGAAGCAAGTCCCCAACCTTCCGTCTCTTCATCTTGTCTAGCTTCGTATTTGTTTCGTTAATTTTTACAGGTAAGAAATTATATTCTTGTGAATTCTACGGAGGCACAACATGGTACGTTACATTATTTCCTATCTTTTATAGCGAAATATTTCAGGCTAAGCTACGTCCTCAAACTCACATCATTACCAAACTTGTACCATATTTGGTTTCGAAGCCAAATATGTGTTTTTTCATCCCTTCAAGATATTGCTCGTTATAATACTACGATATTGAATGTATTAAAATATTGCTTGTCTTAATAATTATATCTTTGACTTCCTTAAAACTTCATCGATTTACGAGATATTTTAAAAATTTATTACATCTTTGGATATCTTCTAGAGTTTATCTTCATGTCCAATCATATAATATTCTCCTGCTTAATATAGTGACATAGTTTAGTATAGTAACATAGAAATCAGGGAAAAATGTGCTTATTATGATTTTCTTCTATCCATCTTCCATCCATCTATCGTCCATAATTAGATTTACATTATGAGCTCTCTATAACATCTTTATATTATATATGAAACGAAGTCGATGCTTTGTAAGAAAAATATGAGGTTAGAGACGTCTCCTTTTAGAATTCAACGGTATGACCTTTAGTAGCGATCAATATATGATCAGTTAAGAGCAAGAAGCAATATAATCCGAAGACCTTAACGGGATCCCGTAGTCTAGGTCGTTCTTTCTTCGTTGTGTATACGTCTGTACGCGTGTGCTGTACACATTATACATTTTCTACCTACTTGCCAGTTGCATGAAGCAGTTATAGACGTAACTCATAAATTCCACGAACCGTCCAGAGGTGATATGTCAGTCACCGATATACATCGGAATCTTTTAATTACATTTAACAGTCGGTAAAATATATTGACGGAATAAAATTTACATTGATATCGAGTTATATGTATTTGACATACATATAGCGCGATATTATATGATATAATTAATTACGATTTTTAATTATTCGTATCGACCTTCCGTATAACAACAATTTTGAAACTGTTCAATTATTTTAGGCTCCATATATCGTAGAATTTAATCACTCGTATTTCACGAATACACGCGCAACAATTCTGAAATTGGCATTTAACGTATTATTAAAACATCGAATATTAACATTTTGTTATAATAACATATTATGTACTATTAATATTTTATTATAATATTTATTATAAAATCGTTGCTGAGACCAATATTCGTATATTTTACACTCTTCAAGAACGTTTCGTGCTTTTCTGAGCTACATGTAAATTCATTTAAACGCGTCTTTTATGCGTTCAATACTCAAACTCGATACTCAAACGAATCCTATATTCATATCGCGTCTGCTTATGCTCAAAATTCCACATACATTGCTGAATATTTAGGACGCATTTGGACATACATACATTTGTCTCGCAGCAAATCCTCACATTCAAAGCAGCTACTGTGTCTCTTCTCAAGCACTTGTTATTCATAGCCATGGTTTGTGAAGTTCGTTCGCTTTTGGAGATCTGTTTACGGCGTTTTCAGATGCTTTCGTCGTTTGCTGTGTACGTAGAGCTTCATTAATCCTTCGGCGAAATTTCGTTGCTTTTGTCATAAACTTTTTTGAAATATTTAGACGTGTACTTTTTGCCGAAAGTTAATTTCAAAACTTTCATCTGTGTTTATACGTGGCAATGTTTGTGTTTGAAAATAAAATTCTGGTTACTCGCCTTTCCTTGTTTGCTCGCTTTGCTTTGCTTGTTATCTGGTTACAATGGTTTTACTCCTTGAGAATCGAAATGAAATTCTGCCTGCAAATATCTCTGGATTATTTAACACGTTTTAAAGCAATTTTCCGAGTTGGTGTAAAATATACATTTACATTTTAATGATCCTAATAACTCCATTTAAGAAAATAAGAAATGGCAATAGCATGGACGTTAATGCGCTAGGAAAAAGAATCCCGCTAAGTTTATACTTTAATTAAATGTTCCAACAACAATAAGATCGTTTTATACGCTGCTGTGTAGATCACAATAATTTAAATCGCCATACACTAGAGATAAAAAGAGACTATTCAAAAACCGATGAACGATCACTTTTGTGTGTCTCAGCGTCAGCATTATTTCTTAAAATTTTTCATTCCACGTATTCAGCGATCCATTAAGGATCCTTATAAAAGCTCGATTGAATTCGCTTTTGCAAATGTCGAACAAAAGGAACAGAAATGCGTAGAATATAAAAAATGGCTCTCCATTTTTTCAACGGACAGTGAAACAATGGTAATCCGTTCATCGATTAATCCGAATAAAAATTCAGCCGTATTAAACATATAGAAAAGAAAAAAAGAGAGAGGGGGGGAGAGAAAATGTCAAAAAACCCACCAACAAATATTATCAAAAGACAAACCAAGGTTAATCACGAGAGAAAGAAATCAGTTGAAAACTGCGCTGCTAAGACGGAGCAAGAGGAAACATTTCATAAAGTTCTATAAAACACTTACAATACAAACATAAAACTTCTCTACGACAAGTTTACAAATACTTTTGTGAACCCCTGAGAGCTATGATAAGAGGACGACTAAAACGCGTGGTTTTCATCGGTATAAAGTATTCAAACGTTTCAACATTGTACGTACATCGCGCTAGAGTACAAGGTTACGAGGAAAACAGGAGGTCGTTTACGAGAGCCACGTAAAAACACGGTGGAAGTCCATTATTGTCAAACGTTATGTAGCGTTGGAGCAGCCGTTACGAGAGGAGAAACGAGGCGGCGAGCGTGAAATTTCGACAGCGGCTACACGAACGATGTTATTAATTGGTTGGCTTCGAATATTATGTTTTGCGTATTGCGTGCTTCCTGCTACGCGTTTCAACGTCCACTCTGAGCGCCGCGGCGTTTATGGGCTCGCTCGTCGTGCCACTCGCTTATTAAAATCCTACGCTTGAGGTGATAGCGTCGTTTGACGCGTCCCGCCGTGTCGTTGTATCACGCGCTCGTCGCTGCATAAATACGAGAATGTGCACGCCGCTGCACGCGTGTACACGCATTTCCGAAAGGTATATCTCGTGCGCGCTCTTCCCTCCTCTCACCTGGTTGGCTTTTTCGAAATTCGCGCACGCCGCGATGGCAATATGTCATCGTGCTAGTTGCGCGGTTCCTTCCGGCTGGCGCGATCTGTCCATGACTCGAGCGCGACATATTTTTCACGTGGCCATTTTTAACGATTTCTGCGCGAATTGACATTCGTAGCCTGTGTGTTTTAATACTCGACGACTTCCTAATGGCGTTGGCCGATGCCTGTCGGACACGCGTTGTTTCAGATGCGACTTTTAGCAGAAATGCCGCAACAACGGCTCGCTGGTTATTTATTTCGACGTCCATTATCGGAATCCAAACGCTTTTCCCGTGGATGATATTTATGACGGTACTTTCGCCGATGAAACGCGCGCTCGCCGTTGACACGGCCGTCGGAAACGCGCAATGATTCTCTCGGAATGAACGCATCGAGTTCCGAATTTTGTGCCCGAGAAACATCCGCAATTCGACGATGCTTTTCTATAGTGCATAAGCTGCGTCTTAGAGACATAAAGCGCCGCGAATAATTATAAACTGAACGCTGTTTTCGTAAGACTTTTCGTAAGATCAGAATAAAGATTGGCAAAATCTTTTATATAATCTCACGTTGTGATACGATAAACAAAGTTGTCTTCTTTCGAAGTGTGGAAGAAATTAAATTTTCTCTTAAAATTGAACGGTGTTTATAGAAAACACTGTAAGTGCCAAAAGTGACAAATTTTGGTTTTTTATTGGAAGAAGTTATTATGTACGTATCAATGAAAATATTGTAGTATTCAATTTAAGATATTACTATTAATCTAAAATAATATAAGATGTAGTATCTTTAACTTAAATTTCATTTTTTAATAATTTAAGTGCAATGTCCCTTTCTAAATATTATTCTAAATATTATTAATCATGCTAGAGGAGAAACACTGTTGCCAAAATTGACAAATTTTTGTTTTTTATTGGAAAAAGTTATTATATACGTATCAATGAAAATATTGTAGTATTCAATTTAAGATATTAATATTAATCTAAAATAATATAAAATGTAGCATCTTTAACTTAAATTTCATTTTTTAATAATTTAAGTGCAATCTCCCTTTTTAAATATTATTCTAAATATTACTAATCATGCTAGAGGAGAAACACTGTTGCCAAAATTGACAAATTTTTGTTTTTTATTGGAAAAAGTTATTATGTACGTATCAATGAAAATATTGTAGTATTCAATTTAAAATATTAATATTAATTTAAAATAATATAAGATGTAGTATCTTTAACTTAAATTTCATTTTTTAATAATTTAAGTGCAATGTCCCTTTCTAAATATTATTCTCAATATTATTAATAATGCTAGAAGAGAAAACACTGTTGCCAAAATTGACAAATTTTTGTTTTTTATTGGAAAAAGTTATTATATACGCATCAATGAAAATATTGTAGTATTCAATTTAAAATATTAATATTAATTTAAAATAATATAAGATGTAGTATCTTTAACTTAAATTTCATTTGTTAATAATTTAAGTGCAATCTCCCTTTTTAAATATTATTCTAAATATTATTAATAATGTTAGAAGAGAAAACACTGTAAGTGAAAAAATTGACAAATTTTTGTTTTTTATTGGAAGAAGTTATTATGTACGTATCAATGAAAATATTGTAGTATTTAATTTAAGATAGTAATATTAATCTAAAATAATATAAAATGTAGTATCTTTAACTTAAGTTTTACTTTTTAATAATTTAAGTGCAATTTCGCTTTCTAAATATTATTAATAATGTTAGAAGGTGGTGTGGCAACATTGCCTCTATAGAAAAAGATACAACTGCCAATAAACATTAGTTAATTACTTTCTGGCTTTCGCCTATGCCACCTATCCAAACGAGTTGAGTTTTGTTTACAACTGAAAAATAACATACATAGGTTTTTCTAGAGGTATGTTTATCTTTTTTAGGAATTTGTAAGACTACTGCCTCCTCTTGATAAACTTATTTATTACAGTGTTTTCTACAAACACTGTTCAGTTGTGCCTTTGGCTGTGAAAAAACAAAAATAAACACAACGTTGATCTGGTTACGTTTTCATTCTATGTTTATCGAATTTTCTGGCCATGGTAATAATTCTATTGTAAAATTTTGAAAGCACTTTTTTGTAGTGGCGGCTATACGAATAGAAGCTTTGTCTCGTTAAAATAAATTGTCCCTTTGTCCTCTATTCCGATTATGATAGACAATGGTTCTCCATGTAACATATCCAGACATGATCAATGGAAATATTGGAAATATCTAAGATCTTGGAAATAAAAAAATAAAACAGAAAATGTGTTTGAATCCATAATTATCCTCAGCACTGCCTATATAACGAAGTATGCCATGTCCAAAGCAATACTGAGAAAAATGTTTTTCAGATTGCAAAAGGATAAATTATAGCGAGAGATACAAGTACTCGTGCACTTGATTCGTCGTAGAAATAAAAGGAGAAACATCTATATCGTTAAATGCACTCAGCTATACATAATATGTAAATAATTGTATAGCATACACATTTACAGTAATTAATACAGACAAACAGACGTTGAATGATTGGGAACTTATAGTGAGACAAGGTACGCGCAACGGCAACATTTTATCCAGACAAAAGATATTAATGGTAGAAATATTCTGAATAAAGAAAGCATAACGGAATATTTATTTTATTATATGAAAATTCAATTCAGAATAATAATATAAAACGAACTTTCAACGATAGCCTACTAATTTATTTTGAATAAGTTTATTCGATTTTGCATATTTCTAATCAGATTTCATCGTGGTCTACTTTACACCTCGTACCTATAGCAGAGATTGAACATTTTAAAACGAATGTGTAGTTACGAGACGCGATGTAGTTTGATGAGAGAGGTCACTTCGTAATTCGTATATATCATGCAGTTAACTGGAAAATGATCTCGTGTTGAGAACGCTTTTTCTCAGCTTATATCCTGGTCGATATATGTACGTAAACCTTCTTACTGCCTTATTGCCTGCCGATTCGATAATTAATGAGTCTTTTTATTCCATTCACTGAGTGAGAATACTGCGGCTTGTTAAATGCAGCGAACGGCTTCTGTAAATCTCTTGTGTGCAATTGACCGTATTAGAAGATGGCAAACAAATAGACGAACCTCGTTGCTGTTTGCGTTTAACGGCTAACGCAATTATTCATGTTGTAAATTACTGTAGAGCAATGCAGGATGTTGAGAAAATAGGAGACTAAAACTTTAACAGCTCACAGTGCACGCTAAGTATACAATGGAGATTTAGAAGTCTAATCCGATTATAAATTCTTCTAAATATAACTCCTTAAAAAATACAGATTAAAATACAGATAAAATATCTGAAAAATAGTTCACAAGACAATAACATGCACGAATTGTTAATTTCTATTAAAATTATTTCATGAATTAGTATCTTCTATTTATTTATCGTTATTACAAAATAAAGATCCTTTTTAAATTCTATATATTATTTCTATATATTAATTAAGTACTTCGCGTTTCTCTCTAGCGACCATTATAAGTCGTTAAAATCTAAAACCCTTACTTTTCAACGTTCAGAATGTAATCACTCGAATTGCACGTGATAAAGCACGATTGTATAATCTGTGTTAAAATCAGCGTAATTGTTTTGGATATCGAGTGAAGCACCGCTCGAAGCAAAACATATCCGTTTACATTGACATATAAATGTAATATTTAGCGTTACAGATTACAATGTGATGAATCATTAGTGAAATAATACATCAGAATCATCGTTTATGCAATAATTTTTGCTAACATGTCTGTACAATTTAGAGCACGTATCTTGATATTTTTCAAATTTTATTGGCAACTCGTTGATTTTGTTCACTTTATTCGTATATATCATAATTCCAAATTTAAAAAAAAAAATAAGTTTAAAAATTTCTTTCTTTATCTTTATTTATTTATTTATCTTTATTTATTCTTTTATTTAAAATGGAATCTTTATTTATTAGTTTATTTAAAATGGATTAAACAGGAGACAATGGTTGTTTAACGTGAACTAAATACAACAACGTACTATAATTGTCACCGTTCGCTGAGAGACGCGATCGCTAGGAAACGCGTCAGCCAGAGGCGTTAATCCTCGCTACGATTTTGATAGTCGATGCCGCAAACCAGTCGTTCCTCTGTTTCGATTAGGATAACAGAGGTAGTTCAAATGATCGTAACGCTGAATTAATAGGGTTAATATAAGCTTCTATTTTTAACAAAATTTAAAATTATAATTAACACGTTGCAAATGATTCAACGATGATACAACTAGTTTATTATTATAATTCGACTCGACTTTATTATATTTCTCGACGTGTTCGTTTGACCAATCGACCTTGATTTTATTTCTCTGAACCTCTAGATGCATTCGATTTGAGTCCTCGTATGATACTGATTGCCCTTCGATTTCTTCCTTTGTCTTCTCTTGGAGAGGACCTTCACCACGCTCGGGTCTCGCAACCGTCGCGCCTATGATCACGTATGCCACCTTTTTTGTCTAGGTAAAATAACGGACCGAAGGCGAATCGATGTTTTTCAGAACTCGCTGCATGACGACAACAATACGCTTGCTACATTGTGTATATCTCGCCGGTCATGTAAGACGGTCTGTCTGCGACACCGTAGTACCAAGGGAGACGGTTAGGAACACGGCCTATAGTCAGCCTCGGGGCGTAACAATAATTAACACAACTAAATAGTTAATTTGCAACTCTCGTCACCGTGGTTCCAACGCTCTCTCTCAGGCGGATCATACTCTCTTGACAACGCTGTGCAACGTCAAACACATCAGAGACCAGGCCGCACGCCGAGGGAAGATGACAGTCAAATGTCTACACATCCTTGCCGTGTACCCTCAATATTTTTAAGGACCATAAATCTTGGCGTTTTCATAGTTAAGATCCTTCAGACCAAAAACAAGCATCTTTTATTTCAAGCGTTCTTTATATTTTTGCCTACTACGGAAAGATACGGGAAAGTTGGTTTTCTCACGTTCGGTATCTTCCGTTAGCAACCTGCTCTCAAGGTCGGTTAGCACCCTTCCTCACCTACCAACCTAGAAAATCAGCCAATTGACAGCAAAGTCTATTTCCCTCACTCTCCTAATGAAAACTTGTCCTTAACAAATCAGCTCTTTTCGTGTCCTTAGACCCACCCATCACTAGCTTTTCTCCGCCATAACATCGTCACTAAATTTTACTGATTTTCCAACTTTCGAACAGTCAATATCTTTTTACCGTGTTTCTACCCTTAGATCAGTTGCCTATTTAATTTATATAAAGTTTAATTTATACGTGCCAATTCAGTGTATACTCAGTTGTGATTATTAAGTGCATAATAAAGTGCAATAAAAAGGAAAGTTAATAGTTGTGTTTCGCCTCAACTTTCTTGTTTTTTATTATAATCTGAGTTGTGACTTGTGATTTTACGTGACACTGGCAACACTCTCGACAACGTAATTCGCACTCTCTGACTTCTCAACTAGTAGTCTCTGTTAATCCATTTGCATCATAGCTCTAATTAAGAGGACTGGTGCCTATCACCGCGCGCAATCAGTCGTAAGTGCAGTGAATGACATCCGAATTCTTCATAGAGTTTATCGAAAATGTACTGTTCAAAACGATTAGTAGACAACGTTACTTCGCAAACATCGCATCTTACATTCTTTATAACAGAGGAGAAAGTAAAAATTGTTTATTTAAAAAAAAATTATTTGGATTAAAATGGAAATAAAAATGGACTCTCTGCCAAGACCGGGCCACACGTCGCGGGCAGGATGGCAACTAGATGTCTTCACATCCTTACCGTGTACTCTCAATAGTCTCAAGTACCCTCCATAAATCTCAGGCATTTTTTATTTAAGATCCTTCAGACCGACCAAATATTCTTTCACCGAATAGTTTATTGTCTACTACGGGAAGATACGGGAAAGTTGGTTTCTCTCACGTTCAGTATCTTCCGTTAGCGACTTTCTCTCGAGGGCGGCTAAGACCCTTGCTAGTCTACCAGCCGTCTATTATCCAATCAGAAGCAATGTCTATTGCCCTCACTTTCCTAGCCAAAATTGTCATCAACAAATCCGATGGTTCCGTGCGCGAGACACACCCATCCTTAGCTTTCCTCCGCCACAGCATCGTCACCGAACAGCACTGATTTTCCATCTTTCGAACGGTCAACACCTTTGACCAGGTTTCCACCTTTAGATCAGTCACCTACCTAACTTATACATACGCACCAGTGTAACTATATTCGTTACAAAGTTGTTGGAATAAACTGTAACTTATAATTTGTTATATCAGTGTCACATTCAATTTAACTACCTCTATTATCCTAACCGAAATAGGGGATCGATCGTTTCGCGGCCTCGATTGTCTAATCGTAACGGGAATTTACGACTCCCGTTGACGTGCTTCCTCGCGATCGCGTCTCTCCGCGAGTGAAGGAAACAAAAACAGTCGTCCGATTGCGGAATAATCCGCGCTTGGTGATAGAAGACAGTCGCAGCATCCCTTAGCATCCCTTTGTCTTTTGTCTTAGCCCCACCACGCACGTGTCACAACCGCTCGTGGCCAGGGTGACGCAGGCCTTTTCCGCGTGTCTATTCGATTGAAGGACCGACGAGACTTTGTTTATAGTTTGCCCGATATCTCTTAGGCCTCTCGCCCAGGATACATTATAAAATATAATAATTATTTTTAAAGAAAGAAACGAGATTTTCGGTGAAGGAAAATAAAGCGTAATTTTAAATTAAAACGCATAATACTAAATAGAGTTGTTTATAAACTGAATCAAGGGTCAGATCACTATAGTGCCTATGAAACATATGATCATTTGTATCGCAGATCATATTCAGCAATTATTTACAGTCGAATGAATTCATACTGTGTTACGATCTTACAGTATTGAACAGAATTTTCTCTCTTTTTGTAAAATAGAAAAAAGTACATAAACAATTAGATTTAAAATATAGAACGCTGTCTGACACGTATAAAATGTCAACTTTTATATTTTACATATTCTAGATGATATGGAATTAACAATAGACAATCAGATAATAGCGAGGCATTTTGCATTGTACATTAATTAATCATTAGGCAAATTATTTATAGGAGAAATGTTATGAAGCAACGAATCGCGTATTGTTAGCAACGTCATAGCTTTTGTATAGAAATAACGTGACAATAGTTAATATTATCTGTGATGAGAAATTGTGCATCGGGTAAAAATACAATGTTTCGCTGGAAACTATTACTACATACATAGTATAGTCTGCGGTTAATGCCAGTAATTGAATTCGTCCTTCATTTATTTATTATTATTGTATCGTAATATAATCTGCTATCGATACTAATATCAATTAACGATTCTGTTTATGTTCGTGCCGTGATAGATATATCTACGAAAATCTAATTAATCTAATTTCTAAAATCTAATTAGTCTTATTATCGTAAGTATTTTTAGACGTTTAATACTTTTATTCAATTTCTAATCGATTTTGTAGATAAAATACATGTTATAAATTTAGATGTATTTCACATAAAATTTATCTTATAATCTATTTATCATACGAATCAAAATCTGTCATATAATTTGTTCAACTATAATAGTTATAATGAAACACTATTTTGACCAATTTTCAGCCAAAATCTGTAATCCTATTTTATACTATAATCGTCTTAATAAGAGTTTCATTAACCTTTTCGAAATCGAATCATTTTTCATCTGCGAGAGAAATTGTCTTTTATTAATTACAGAAAATAGGAACATTTTATTGAATGCTTCTCTTAACAAACAGATTTCTTTCATATGTTAAATATTGTACCAAGAAGTATATGTTAAACATTTTATGCATTTTTACATCTTTAAATTTCGCATAAATGCATAATTTAATTCCAAGCACTATCGCCACATCTGCTAATCTCGTAGAAAATTTGCTTATAAATCCAACGACTGATCAATTGGAACTTTTTATTCATAAAAAATTGTGATTCGATACATGTAGCGGAGACGTATTGAAACCATTTGTACTTGAGCAACACGGAATTGCGTGCCACAGCATGAGACAGAAAGCATTATTCTCACTATCGCGACACATCGAAAATTGTTTGACATTAGCTAACGGAAATATCGATTCATCCGACCAATAATAGTATTTAATGATGCATCAACTTTTCACGCTCTCCTTTCTGTTAAATATGGTCGATCTATTCGTGAAAACCGTACAGTTTAAAAAGGAAACAAACGCCTGGTGACAGTGCGTGTTTAGAATCGCTTTGAAGTGTATAGCTCTCGGTAAAATGTGTAAATTTGCTGGAAATTGAAACGAGCATGAAGTACGTAAATCGCATAAAAAAAGCACATTTTCATTGGTCACACGTCGGTTCGACGATTCCACAAATAATTGGATACTTTAGGCCGATAATGAGCCCGCATTTGGCAATGTTGCCAGAGAATGGAAAACGAAAAACAATATCATTACGTCGAATTGATTGTCTCATTCCCCAGTTGAGAATCTCCATTAATAATGTATGGGTAATAATAAAGCAAAAGTATCAAGGAATATGCGTATTTCAAAATTGGAAGCGTTAATTCGTTATGTATAATTGGGAGATAAGATTGTTATCTGCAACATACACCGAAATATGGTAAAATGTTTTCAAATCGATAATCATTAATCCAGAGCATTATCAATTATTAACACTAGAACTACCAATAGTTAATACGAAGCTATTTCTACCAAAGCCAGCCAAAATGTCTGGTCTTTAAAAAATACGTAACAATAGAATATTTTTATATTCATTGATTTATTACTTTCTTACAGAAAGAATTGTATAATTGTATAAATTGTATAATTTTCTGTACATTTTTTTCTCCAAGGGTTGATTAATTAATTATTATACTCATACTATATATATTACTATACTCATATTTACATTATTATATAATATATAGAATAAAATAATACAATATAATAATTTAAATAATAATATATATAATTAATATATTAATATATTAATTAATAATAATAAATAGCAATGTAAATATATAATATATAGAATAAAATAATACAATATATTATATATTGGACATTTATTCATATTAAAACACTATACTACACAATAAACATAAATACGATATCAATATATTATTTGTAAATGCTATTAATTCATATTTAGTGTATGATTTTATTCTATATATTATATATTGGACATTATACACTACAAATGCATTAACACTAGAACTACTACTGATAGTTAACACCAAGCTATTTCTACCAAAACCAACCAAAATAATTTTATATGTATTGATTTATTACTTTCTTACAGAAGTAATTACATGTTATGTAGTACATTTTTGGTATTATTAATCCATCTGGGACCATCATCCCTAAACGAAGGTCGACACATTTATAAAATTGTGGAAATAGTCGTTTTGACTGGTATGGTATTTCTAGTGTCAGCATTTGGCGATCTAGCGATCGATCCGGAATTTTTCTGATAACTGATATCGTCATATCGAATGATACGTAGTAAAAATTTAAAAAACGCGTGGGAAGTTGTACAAAACGAGGAAACTGGTTAATTGTGGTTCGATAAACAGATCGTAGGATCCTTTTACACTTTGACAAATGTCAGTCATTTTTACTGCGATTGGTTTAAGTAACTTTGATACAAACTTATTTTCAGTTTGAATACATAAAAAACAAAACAAAATTCATTATATTATTGTTTTATTTATCGTTGAGAAAGTCATTAAAAATATAATATAACATAAAGTAGGAATTTTAAAATACAATTGTAAAACCAGTTAGTTTGACTGGTGTGGTAGTTCTAGTGTTGAGGCAGCATTCTAGTTTAGAACATCAGTTTCTGACATCTCTTTTCTCAAAAAATCCATAAGTATTTTTCGCTTACATCAGTTTTTCTAATACTTATATGTTAGACAGACAGTAATTACAAAGTCAAGTTGAAGAGGTCACACGTGGCCGATCAACGAGGTCGACTATCCTCTATAAACACATAAACTCGAACTTTATTCCAGACATACTTCAACGTCATTCACCTATCTCGTATTTTATTTTTCTACCGTTCTTCTTCGCGAAGAACTTCTCAACAACTCACTTTCCACGTTTCCATCCACTCTTAACTCGTCTTGTAATCAACAAGATACATATCCGAATATTCTACTAAGTTTCAACATCTACACACGCTCTTTCCTCTCCAACTTAGTCTCTTCTCAGTTAGTCTTATTTCCACCAATAATCTAAAAGGATTAATAAAATTACGAAACGACTAAGCTTCTTGCGAACGAAAATCGAACAAGTGTTGTTCTAGATTATGATCGATAAAACCAAATTAAATCGAGTCAAAGCGAACTAAAAAAGTATCAGAATAGTAAATATGTGTTCTACACAAGATAATTACAGAAATCAGAGACACAAAGAAAAATTTCTGTGCTTTAGTATCTTACATCTTCTATATTACGTGCATACATATATATTCCCACGAGATAATAAATAATTTAGAATATTATTGTGTATACTGAAGCTTCAGGTGAGACTAATGATGAGAAGTAAATTTACAATGTCAAAAAGCAGAGTTTTATAAATGAAGAGTGCTTGTGTAAAACACAAGAGACAAGAAGCTTTTTAAAAGGAAAAGGAAGCTTATACATTAACGTAGTCCAAATTCATGGAAAAGAAAAGTGTATTTGTAGAAAAGCTTATATATGCCACCTCTGATTTGTGAAGAATTGAATATTCTATTCATTTATATAGATGGTATACTAAATAATCGAAAGCAATTGATTAATGTTTATAGATACTTATATTTTTGTCTATAGAGACAATGTTGTAATACCATCTTCTAGCATTGTTAATAATTATTTAGAAAGGGAAATTGTCCTTAAATTATTAAAAAATAAAATTTAAGTTAAATACTACATTTTATTATTATTTTAAATTAATATTAGTATTTTAAATTAAATACTGTAGTATTCTCAGTGGTATGCAGAAGATTTTCCAATAAAGATCAAAGTTTTTCTATTTTGCCACTTAACAGTGTTTTTTTACAAGCACTCTTCAAATATAAATTGACCGAAATTGCGAATGAAATGACACGTTAACGCAACGTTGGCCCTTGGGCAATGAGTTAACCAACTATCGTTAAATAAACCAACGCAATCCAATATAATCGACATTCGGCGTTCCCATCAGATTTCGTGAATTGACTAATTATTTCCTGCAAATCTTTCCATCATTTAACCTTACAAAATAAAATGAGATGACACAACACGAAATAAACACCACGCTACTGTACGTTGCTGGAATATTAGCAGAAGAAATGCAAATGCGATTGGCTATGGCGCAATGCAACGAATTTCAGTCATTAACAAAACGCATAACTTTCTGGAATCTAGTGGGCAGAAGTATAGCGAAGCTTGGACATTTCACACGGACAAAATAGTATTCGATAAAATCTATTTCAACTAAACCATTGCGAATCATCGTTTATCATCTGTTTCTGCAACACGTGATAATTTGTGACATCTCGTATCTACCGACGTATCAGTCGTTTATCATTTCTAATTTTGATAGAATCTAGCAAAATCTTCATCATTTCACATGGACAATGTAACATCGAGTAAATTTTATTTCACGTTAACCATTACGAATCATCATCCACCATATCTTCTCTAATGTGTGGTAACCGATGACGTCTCTGCCCATGCATCAGTCGTTTGTCATTTCTAATTCGAAAATGGGACACATGATTCTGGAGTGAAAAATAGGATAGACTTGTGCGGTAAAAATAGCACGATCAAAAACTGCTGTAATACAGAACCGAAAAGGCTGAAAGGAAGAAAAAGACAGGGGACATTCACCGTAACAACCAACTAATTGAAAACCTTCGATACCTTCGATGGGGAGCTAAATGGGATGAATGTTTTCCAACGTGAGTAAACGAACGACTGAATAATCATTACAATTACAGGAAACAATGGATAATTGGACAAAAAAGATCCTCTGTATAAATGCACAGTCGTCATCCCCACTACGAGAGGAAGATTCCCCTGATGCACCACGAAGCTTAATGGCCAGCAGCTATCGAGTGGTATAACGTGATCCAATGTCGGATACCACTGAGACAATATATGTAGATACTAATTCCAAAGTGAAACTTTTTTATCTTCGATATTTTTGAAATTAAACTTTTACCGACGTATCTGTAAAATTTTTCTGATAAAAACAAGTCCAAACACGATATAATTTGAATTATGTTTACTTATCGATATGTATTTAACACGTTCACGCTGGCGTGTACCACCGGTGGCTCACACTTGAATGTTCCATCAGACGGTGCGTACCACCAAAAATGTAGTTCGTTTAATAACTAGAAAACATTGCCATATCTTTGAAAGTTTAAATACTGGAAATTTAACATAATTAGTTGAAAAAAATAGGATTTATTTAAAAACATAACAATTCAATATTATAAATTAATTATAAACACGAATACAAGCGCCGCATCATAGCGAGAAACACAAATAGCAGCGTCGGCGTGAGCGTGTTAAATATCATTTGTCAAGTAAACAAATATGCCGCGAATTATATCGCGCTTGGTGTCATTTTAATCAGAAAAATGTAAGAAACGTGTTGATAAAAGTTTCATTGATCACGGAGCAAAAATAAAACATTCTGATTTTTGAGTGGAAGGTGTCAGCTTGTCGCGAGCCTTTAATATTCGCCTTTTTCTATGTTCCTTTTCTATGTTCGGTACATCAAAGATCTCGGCCTTAAGAAATAGAATCGTTTCCATAATTGGAAAACTTGGATCTCGATTTTCGTGCAATCAGCGAATGTAGTTTCTAATATCAATAAAAGCAAAGTGTAACTAACAAGGAAGATAAATAAATAAAAGAAACTTTGGTGCGTTACCTGGACGATTCGACGTCGTTAGATGCCACGGAATTAGCTCGATCTTCCTTTAAAACTGCGATATCGTCGACGTTATACGCGAACAATTTCTATGCTGTGTACTGATAAGAGGGAACTTTGATTTAGAAGCAATTGAAATTTCGTGAATGTCGAGAGAGCCTGAAGAAATCGAAAAAGAAGGACGTAATAGGGCGAATGGAATGGAAAGACAGAAAGGATAAGGAAACGGAAATGTGTGTGTGTGTGTGTGTGTGGGAAATGTGCGGAGAAGAAGATATAGTTACCTTAGGTCTCCAAAGGAAACTCGAGGAATTTCGAACTAACGACAATGCAATTTCGCAAAGTAATCTTACGGAAATAGTACATTCTCGCCACGTTGATAGATAATGTTTGTGTTAGTAGAAATTCGAATTAGAATAATTGATAACTTTTGAGTACGAATTTTATATGGGAATGAATTTGATAACGAACAATTTTTCTCGAGAAAATCAGATTTGTGAATTAAAGTTCATAAATTGTGCAGTTGTAAATATTCCTTAACATTAATTATGAGATCCACGATTATTTACGCAATCTGCTTTTGACAAATAACCTTGTAGTAGTAAATTAATTTTGTTTTTGAAATTGGCAAATTTATTTAAATTTGTCAATTAAATTGATAAATGGGATTGATCGATTTTGCTTGCAAAGGCGTCATTTGTTTCTTTCATGTGTGTTGAATTGTTCACATAGAAACATGTTGGTGCAATGTATAAAAATTAACTAAATTCAATATCACGCCCTTACAAATGTGAAATAAACGCTTGAAAAGTATTTTTGGTCGCATAATAGAAATACAAACACAGATAAAATAAACGAAAGCCAGCAAGTGTAAATGTAAAATAAAATAAAATAAATAAAAGCACAAAATAAACAATGTAGTATAGAACGATAGAATATTTAAACAATCCTTTCGACAAATGCAATATTCTATTACTCGTTATTATTATTTCGTTCAAAAAATTAAATTAAAATTGTAATGCCACACAAAATGCAAATTTTATAGCATCTTCCCTTTGATAATTATAGCTTCCTTAGTAAACAAATTTTCTTTCTTTCGAATATTTTGATCTGATTTATTTCAGATTATAATTCATTTATATATATACATATGTATACATATTATATATGTATTAATTAGTGAAAATTTAATTAGTGAAATAACACGTAACAGCTTCATTGTCCCTAGTTGGTAACAACCTACATTTTACAAGCTAATTTAATTTCGGCTGACTACGTAATAAAACAGAAATATTTATAATATTCTATCTAGTGAAATTGAAATTAAACATAATAAATTTATAATTACGTAATTAGCTTTTTTATTAACACTGAACTCAGGCATTCAATTTTACAATACATAATTCTAGCTAAAATTTTATGAAAAGTGCAACGAACCACGTAAATGTGGTTATTCATGAACGAATTCGCGGAAATTAGCAATTTTCAATTTGAAGTTGAAATACTAGCACAAACTATAAATAGAATTTATGGCAAGAGTTGAATGACCAATTTCAAAATATTAAAGTCCATTTGGAAAATTCTTATTCGGAAGTTTGCCAGCAGAATGTAAGCGCTGAGTTACACTTTTCAAAACTTTTACGTTAGTTAACGAAGACAGATTCAAAAAGAATATGAACAAATAGACTCTCGATATTACAACACGCGCTCTTGAATTTTAATACAAGCAATTGTGTTTTCTTTATTTTTAAAATTTATTAGAATAATAATAATAATAATTGAAACGGTTTATTTTTAATTTGAACATGCCATAAAACCAAAAACATTTCATTTACTACTAATGAAATATACGATTTTGAAATTTCTTTTCGAATTATTCTGCTGGAAAAAATGAACATTTATTTTGTACATACATATGCATTGCAATAGAAATATTTATATAATATGGAATATTAACAATCGCAAAATCAGTATCAAACACAATTTTCGAAATAAAATGAAATTTTTCAGAATATTTATTTTATTATTCAACTTTGAAAGTCTGTTCGTATCTTGCAGAATACACGCAATCTAGTGCTTGAAAAATCTTTCGAGGTCAAAAGAAACATTGTTGACACGCATGACATACATTTCAATTTTGTGCTAAAGTGTTTCGTAAAATATTAAAAACGTTCTTGGTTTCTTCGAAAAAGTTCTGACACGCGAATTCGAAAACTGCAGCAGAGTGAAGAATATAAAGCGACGTGTAATAAAGAAGATCAAAGAAAACAAATTTGAATAATAAATTCAGCAGATTAAACAAACAAATTATACAAAATACACGGTCGTAAGTTAATACATACGAATGTACGCTAACGTTGATAAAATTCAAACTTCCATAGGAAGGAATAACAGCGACAGTTATAAATGAAATTTCGCAAAAAAGGGGAAAAAATATTCGTTTAATGCCTTCGTGTTGCGTAACTAGAAGCGGGAAAGATTTACAGAGAATCGCGCGAGGGTGTGACATAAAGATCATTTGTATGCACACGAGTTGTTTGCTACGTCGCACAGTTAATTCGCGCGAAGGAAAAATTGCCTCTGATTCGAGCCGATGTAGCGTGTAACGGTTTCACAAGAGAATTTTGTACCTGTCAAAGCCATTCCCTCGAGTAGTCTGTCAACTTTGCGTTTTATCGATTGCTGCGACAGGGCATTATTCCCTCATGAATCCAAACGTGTATCTGTAGTACGCAACGAAGAGGATGATATTTCGTAGGTTTCGTATCTGAAAACTGCCGGCTTCCGGTTTTCGTGCACCGGAACTGCTAACTGTTAATTGAACTGTTCAGAAAGACACATCGATCAACCGCGTAAATTGAAAGGAGAAAAAAGTGACGACACTGGAAATAATATAGGTTGGTCGACGAGTTTCATATCGAATATCGTCTTATAACAATTGCCTGTTAGCTATCATTTATAATACGTCGTTCGATTCGTTTTCGTTTTCTTCGTCTACTATATCATTCTGTGCCAATAATAAAGTGATTAATTGTTCGAGAGAGATGGTGGTTAACAAAAACGAATATTTTCGACGTGCTCGCCCATTTGACGAAAATGGTGCTACAAAATCTTGCATGGCAGGTTCTCCAGCATCCTACCCATCTCGTTCCAACGGATTATCATCTTTTTCGCTGCCTCCAAAACGGTTTAAGCGATGTTTCCTTCCACAACGATGCGCAACTCCGAAAATGGTTGGGAGATTGGTTCGTTTCGAAAACCGCGGAATTCTTCAAGCGACAAATCCAAAAAAGTAACGGAAAATCCAAAAAAGAATTAAAAAAGAAGAACGTAAATAATGGTGGAGAAAATACACGGTGGATGAATTTCTATGAAATATTTGAGAAAAGAAAGAAACAGGATTTTTGACATTCGACAAAACTGCACCAACTTATGGATCAACCTGATACCGTTTTTTAAATTTACATTGCGTTACTTGCAATGTGCTATTACCTGTATTGCCTTCTTCTAACGAGTGGATTCAGGGACGTGAGTTGTTTGCTTTTTGAAAATTGAACATTAATCGTGTAACTTAGGCCAACGAAGTTGAAAAATCGATAGAAGGTGAAGTTGATCAGTTTGGCTTCTGAGAAGATCAATTTGCGATAAATGATCGATACATGTATAATGTATCTGGCGAATATTATCGCTATCGATTTCGAAATTTACGGTTCTACCAAGTTTCTGTCAACTGCTTCATTGATTGATTCAGTACTTGAGCTTTCAGTAGCAATATACTATGTTACAAATTTTTAAGTATACTCAGGAGCTTCTTAACCTGATTAAAAATCGTGATGTTAAAAACATAGGAATTACATAGAAATTGTAATAATTTTTATTGTAACCCCAATCTGTTGTGAGCGATTATCGAGACGTGCGAGTATCTATGAGTTATTATCGAGTTATCCGCGAGCGATTTATTTCATCTTGTTAAATACTTTGTACTAACGTCTATCGACGTTATCAGTTATTTAATTAATTTATTCGAAATACATTTCGACGGTTGCAACAGCAATCACTCTCGTCATTTCATTATTCCAAACATCTACACATCATCCGCTACATTTGGTATACTCAGGAGCTTCTTAACTTGATTTAAAATCGTGATGCTATAAACATAGGAATTATATAAAAATTGTAATAATTTTTATTGTAACAGTACATTGCTTCTTAGATGTCTGAAATCACCCAATACGTTGTCATTGGTATATAAACGATTTATCCTTTTCTTCCTCAAAAAGAATGGATCATATTTTATGGGGAAAGCTAGTTTCCTATAACTGTAGAAACAGAGAATATTTTATTATACAAAACCTAAACTGACTAAAAGGATACACTAAAATAAGACTATAACAATACTTTTATAGGTCTACAGAACTGTTTGATTTTGCATACTATTAAACCAATTTCATTGTTTTGTATTTCGTACTTTGTATCACAATTAGCTCTAACATGGTTTTATAGTTGTGACATGGCATTATAAATTTATTTAGTGTTTAAATACGTCTTCTTTTCTTACTAAGAAAAATATTTTTTAAAAATGTCAAAAGTAAAATTAACTTTTATCCTAAATAAGAATAGTTGGATAAAATTGGGATTCGAAATTAAATTGTTTAAATGTAAAACATCTAGTTCACCGTTACTAGGGATTCTTCGTTCTTGAATTCTGCAAATAAATTCTTAAACGCGCACAGTTCTCAGGAGTACGTAACGTAACGCGAAAACAAGTCTACACTTTGTTACGGACTCCTGGGACTCACCACCTCGCAACGCAATGCAATCAACTGTGATTCTAGCTTTGGACCTTAGCATCCCGCAGCGAGGTCAAGCAGATTTTTTAGACCAGTGGCCCGTGAAGCACGTTTGAACTTTCGAACTCTCGGCTGAAATTTCGTTAAAATCGTCAGACGTTCGTTTGGAAAAGGAACCTGCTTTTCCAAGTACCCTTATAAGAAACGTACTTCATCTACTATAAGATGAAAATAAAAGCTATGCTTGATCCTGATTCGTGAGTACTAATTTCATTAATAAATTTTCTACATTTAAAGACAATTCTCTTTCCTTTACCGCGATGAAGAATTGATACTTTGAAAGGAGAATACGATATGTTAAACCGAATTTACACCATTTCACTTTAGAGGAACACTGCGGATGAGCTCCGCTTTCATCTCAATGTCTTTACATACGAGTTACATTCTACACTCCTTGCCAAAAAGGTAGCCCGGGTGTGTTATCTTTAACACGTTGGTTGCCGCGTCACCCACATCTATGTGACGGGTTTACTTCCGTCGGTGCCCGTCACCCAAATATGGATGACGCTCTTGTTCGAATTAATTAAATATAGGATATACAACATAAAAATATTAAAAACACATTATACCATACTTTTTATTAATTTATATTCTGAATAAAATATTACATTATGCTATATCGTATGGTATTTGTTAAAACATTCCAAACACATTTAGGGTGATTTTGGGCACTTCGAACAATAGTTATAGACTTCGTCATCGCTACTTTCCTCGCTTTCAAATATACTTTCACGCTGTTTACTAAACATTTTGAGGATGAAAATCACTGATGTATGTCTCATAATTATGCTTCTCAACTAAATGAAAGTTCTAAGATATCTGGCATGAGATCCCTCGGAATATTCCACCTGGAAAGCTTATCGCTTTCTCCATTTCAGAACTAAATAATCTTTTCCTTACAATGAATCGAAGGCGATAAACAATGAATTCCCGCTTGTCGCTCTATTTACGTTCTGCGTACCGGCTGTCGGATTTGGGCACCGCAGGAAACTTAGTCGAATCACGCTGAGCGACCAACGTGTTATTTTCTCAATGACGCGTGTAAAGTTTTTCGTCTGTACGTATAATATGAAAACACTATGAGCTGAGAATATGCGGCTTGCTGAAAATAAGTCACAGTGTCGTAGATGTTTCTATACAACAAAGAAAGACTGTTCCATTCTAAGGTCGAAATGATAGCACACTTCGTTAATAATATTATTTTCATGATTGTAAATTTAAGTAACAAACCACTATATTTCAAGACAATCCTCTTTCTTCTGCTTTGATGAAGAATCGATGTTTTGCAAAAGGGATGGGACACGTTGAACCGAATTTACACATCATCCGTATACGAAAGAAGGATGAAAGCAGGGTTCATCCGCCGTGTTGCTCCAAACAGCCTAAGTTTAGCTGTAGCGCTAGCGTAGTTTCCTTTGGATCTTTTTTCGAAGTCATAGCAACCTTCGCCTGTCCTTGCGAACGAAAGGACACCGTTCCCGATCAGCTGTATATGGTAAAACCAGCGACGTGTCTTTTGAAACAGATACATCCAAAGGGACTGTGCCAAGAATTATGGCAATTTAGCGCGACGCAATTTGGACTGACTGAGCTTGGATTGACTTAGCCGTAGAGAATCTCTAGCTTTAGCCCTACCATAATTTATGACTCGACCAAAGGCTCAATAAGGACTTGGGCAAGGTGCTTGAATGAATGTTTGGGAAATCGATAGCCTTCAGGTCGCCAGGCTATGAGGAGCCGATGATATGACTGTTCAGGGAATTATTGAGATAGTTTACCAGTGGCAAACGACGTTGCATTGTCAGAGTAGAGGCTTCGTTTAAAGCTCAAAAGATCTGGCCATGGAATGGATAAGGCAGAGGTGCCTCTTCGGTAAGCGAACTGTGAAGAACGACACTTAGCCCAGAACTTGGAAAGACCTAAGTCTTCTAGAACAGGTTATAACAGATACGTAATGTAAGACATTTGTTCTTTCTTTTTTTACATACACATTTTAAAGTTGCATATCTTGTAAACGTACATACGAGCTGCTTTATTATACTTGCTGGTTTATTAAAGAGACGAGTGAGAAATTCGTGATTGTCAGTTGTATTAAAATCACTTTAAATACAAGTTCAGAGGTAGTGTATGCTGGTCGTAATGGTCGCTCCCTCAATGCTACTGTTCAACTATACGCTCGCTATTCGACTGTATGTGACTCGCTATACTGACTGTCCTAGAGAGCACATTCGTCTATTTGTATCAACCGGTGTTATTATGAAAAGTTTGAACGCAACTCCGATTGATTACAAATAATGTTTTGTCCGGAGTTCGTTTACCTTTGAACCTAGCAAACCAAAACAACGTTGGCATTCCAAGGCACAATAATACGAGTCTCTCCTGATTCAGATCTTCCGTTGACTCATGCGCCGCTACACATACATTGTAAGATCGTATCGTGTAATAATTATCCTAATTTTAAAGTTATTTAATAATCAAAAAAATTACAGAAAAATGATGAAACTAGCACAGATAAATTACAAATGGGTTCGAAGGAGAACAAAGATCGATTAAGAGAAGTTTCGCGAGGAGAACGTGCTTGTGTTTTCAATGTCCTTTTACGACTCCCATTTCTCCGCTTGTTCGTCCCCTTGTTCGTCTTTTCTTTCCGTATGACATTGTCGTGAATCCTAAAAATTCTTGCCCCAATATATCTTAAAATGCACAAACTTTTCACTTACTCAGAATGATAATGTGCAAATGGTTAGAATTTCTAAAGAACTCTTTCTTTTCTCTAAAGTTCCTTGGAAAGCTATATCAAGTTTCTTTGCATTTTTTAAAGATTTTTACGTGTCCTGTCCCTCGCAGAGATAAAATTTCTTAAAAATTCAAACCATCTACTAGTTATCGATTTTGTCAGTATCGTATGAGTCTTATCAAGCAATATAGCTTTCACACAAATATTTCGTATAAAATTATATCCAAAAATTATTTTCTTTCGTCCCAAAGATGTTCTCGCGCGATTATAAATGTAAATAGGCATTCAATTTAGAAAGAAATAAAATATGAATATAATAAATCAAATATGAAAATTGTACACGACAAGGATTCAAAAAATCCATAATATATTCCAAGAACAAATTCGTGAAACGTCTCATTTTAGAAGTAATTCGTCAACTTTTTAATCAGAGTCTACAATATAATTGAAGAAGGATAATACTTTTAGTAATTACTCTTTCAATCATTTCGACAATCGCTTCAGAAGATACTAGTAAATATAAATGTAAAATTTTACATTGATACATTTTTGTATATGTGATAAAAATTAATATTTTGGATGACTTAACAAAGGTAATCGTAAATCCTTTTATCAATACACATTCGAATTACCAAATTGGCGGAAAGAGACGTAAAAGTGCTTCCTGACTATAAAGGATTCATTTTTTACCCTTTGAAGCAACAAAATGATAGAATAATTTTTAAATTGAAAATTATATATCGAACGATTTATATTTTACATAACGTTCATTAATATTATCGGGACAAGAACTTTACGTAACGCGCTACTTGCACGAAGAACAACACGAACAGCAGACTTTTTCAAAGGAAAAAATCCAACATTCTTTAGAGATTCATATTGATGTCGGGATAACTTTAACATTTTTCCCAAGCAAGATGGACCAATGTGTTTTGCAAGAAAAACGTCGACTGTGCAATGCGCGAAGGAAAAAACCATCTCAACTCCGAGCATACACAGTTCCATGTTACGCTCGATAAAAGTGGACAGCACGGGTACTAAATCTCTATCTGAAAGCGCGCACGTACATAGAAATATCAAAATGTTTACACTGAGATCGCTCCTTGCAGGAAACTGTTCGCTATGAAAGAGAATCTCAGCGCATTTATCTCGTGATGCATCTCGTCGATTTATTCATCTTTAGTATTAGTCGAATAGGAGAGTCGAGTCGAAATTGGCACAACGTGAACGTTCAAGTTAACTCTTCTGTTTTGCTCATTTCTTCGCGTTTTTTTTTTATTTTTTTTTATTTTATTTTGGTTTTTTACAATTTGTTCTTATGGACATTTGGTAAAGTGTTATATCTTATTGGTGAAAAAAAATAAAATAAAAATAAATATAGCGTGTGGGTGGCTACCCCCAGCGGGGTGCCAGCTTCGTTTTTTCTAAGTTATATCTTTTATGATATCTTCGCGTTTGTATTTCTTTAAATATCTTTTTGTTTTGGGATATTTTATTCATAAGAAACATGGACCGTGCAAAAGATAGTAAAATTATATTGAATACTAAAACCAAGTATTTAGAAATTGTCTATTATATATTTTATGTTATAAATTATATTATAAAGTATTATAAATATTATATATTTATTGTATATTTTAATAATATCTATCTATCTATCGAAATATAACGATCATTTTGATTCGTATACATCTGAGGAGAACATGAGAATTATGGTATAAAAACAGCACAGGATAACAAAAACGGGATTACATCAGAAATAAAATAAAATTATTTTTATATTGATTAATTCTCTAATTAATTCTGATTAATAAATACCTGGCAGAAATATTCTGATTCGACGTTAAAAGTATTTACACTATTGTTTATAAGTGTCTGGAAACTTTAACTGATTTGTATAAAAATAATAAAATGTATAGATTAATAAGAAACTAATGATTAGACAGTGGATTTTTATGGAAATCCGTTTATTCGAAAATATAATTTAAAAAATAGAGCCTCGGCAGAAAATTGTTTTATCTACCACATATTATACGAAGCACTATATTTTGGATATTTTATATACTTTTTCAAATTTCCTACAAACAATGATCGAAAGCAATACGTATCATCTTCTTATGGAATCAATAAATAATAAAATTTGATTGTTTGCTTCGAAATGTGACCGAAAGTATCTAAAATTTGAAACGCGAGTCGATGTTTCTCATATTTTAATTTTATTATAGCATAAGATTAGAAAAATCTTTCTTATCTGATCCGAAATTTAGAACCTGTATACATACATACTATGAATAACATTTTCGTTACAAACTTTGCTCACGAATTGCTATTGTATATCGTTCGACAGGTTATTTCAAATAAATTGTAATGTATCAGAGTACCACAGTAAAAGTAACAACACAGAAGGTAAACACTATTTATCAGATTACAAATCTAACCCAAACAAGATTTTGATGCATGCACGATATCTGATGCTGCACTTTGTTCATCCGTTCATCCCTCTACTATTTTAATCGAGCGGAAAAACGAGACTGACGCAACATTCATCCCCTTAATAAAATCGAAATCACACTAGAAGCATCGAACGCATTGTCGAACACGCGCCGCTACGTGGTAAACTATTTGCAATTTATTTTCCCCTCTAATAAAAGAGAATAAGTTTATTTGTCGTGGAACATGAGGCCGGATCGTGTGTCGAGCGAGCGAACAAAATGTTTTATATTCCTACGAAGGGATGTCTACAAACCCGATTCACGTTTACCCCAGATCGTGGAATCATGGGTCGTACTGGTGTTCATTATTTGCGAAGAGGATTGTATTTGCGAGGAACACGGTTAAATTGTTTGTACGAGGAAAAAAAAGGATTGAATAACACACTGTATTGATAGCTATTGATGGGAATATATTGGAAAGAAAGAAAAAAAAAAGAATCGAATGAATGCCACGTTTTATTCGACTGCCTGAAAAATAATGTTTTGCTCAATTATTGCCGATTCAATGGAATATCGCATCGTGAAGGAATTGATACGCGAAAGCACTGGAAATAATAGTTCACTTTTACCATGAAATCCAATGAGCAACGTAAATATTAGCGTTGCTCTTAAAACGCGCATGTACGTGTCCCAGATCACAGCCTGTACAATTTTCTAACACTTTAGGGAACTTGTTTTTAATTATTTCAATGACAATCGTTCTTTATGGACAGATTATTCTTTTCTATTATTTTTATTCTAGTTAATTTGTACGCTTCAAGTAATTTCATTTGTAAATTTAGAATAATTCATTTTTGCGAGTGTTATTCGTCTTTTATCTTATATACTTTGTTTGGATTGTTTAAATCTGGAATTTTAGTAGAATTGCATTTCCATATTGCATAAACAGTGCAAATTGTTTCCATTAATGATACGAACAGCTTGTTTCATTTCACAAAGAAGAAAGTTCCTTTAATTGAGTTTTTAATATATTTTATAATACACGTGAACAAATCTTAGAATATTTCATTAGATTACTCATTTTTAGGAATCGAGGCTACATTTAGGAATTTCGTCGTGCGAATAAAAAGAATTTATTTCTCAAATGCAAGAAACATCGTACGAATTACAAGCCTTTATATGATCTGGATAATATTCATATTCATATTTGTTAAGGTTATTGGATGTATGTGAATACAAAGGAACGCGTGGATAAATTGTAAGGTAGAAAAAAAATATATATATATTTTTTGAATATTAAAGTGCAAGTACAAAGTTTGGAATATAATATGAGCTAAATACCCAATAGACCTCATAAAAGATATAACTTAGAAAACACGAAGTTGGCACCCCGCTGGGGGTAGCCACCCACATGCTATATTTATTTTATTTTAATTTTTTTATTACCAATGAGATATAATACTTCACCAAATGTCCTTCAGGACAAATTGTAAAAACCAAAATAATCTATTAAAAAAAAAAAAAAAAAAAATATGAACTGGTCCAGATCCGCACGCTAGTGTCACGGATAGAGTTCTGCTTGCCATGTGTTACTCCAAATGCGATGGTCTTGCGAGGTTCCTCACGGTCTGGCCGCCAAGACCTACACATTGTTACACTGACCCGCAACAAACCTAAGGAAATACCATAAACCGAATTTGTTTAGTTTCATTCCTATTCATATAAATATTTTCGGTTTATGGATGGTCCTTACGTTTTTTTGCACGCTCTTACCAATTACGAAGAAAGCAGGTGTCTAGCGAAATAGCAGGCTTTTCCCATGAACAAGGATGCCAATGAGCCACATCTGCTTTTCTTTGTCTTCATAGTTTCATTTATTAACCAATGGGCATCGCGGATCGTTACCCTCACTTTTCTACCGAAACATGTGAACGACGAATCCGCGTTCTTAGTTCAAAAGGGCACACTCACACCGAGCTTTCCTTCTTAATGGTACGAGACGGGTCTGCGACAGTTCTTGTAATCTTCGTGTAGTAAAAACTTAACTGTGTTACCAATAAAGCCAGTTAAATTTTACTGAGTTAATTGGATATCATTAAAAAATTACGCGACACTAGCAGCGTTACCCTATGACTGAAAAACCCTGAAGCCAACGTTGAATGTGTACCGTTTATGGTTTGCCTTCTTTTGTCTACCAAATGTAGATCACCAGATGTAGAGTTTTCTTAGAAATAGCAACCACTTCAACTATATTCAATAATTAAATTCACGTAGATAGCCTTTCTTAACTCTTCCGAGGATAACAGAACTGTAGCTGTTAATGCTCTTGAATGCTAACAGAACTGTTAATGCTCTTTTTACTAAAAGCAACATATACTATATCACACCATCAGATATATTTCTATCATACTATGACGAATTTATATCATGTCAATCGACATAAAAAAGTATCTGCAAGTTTTGAAATCTTGTCTAGTTTTATAGACTGCACGTGTGATTCTACGTGCCACTGCAATTTCGTCGTTACATGTGACCGAGAAACTGAGAAAAATGCACCTCAAATCCAAATATCCTGCAACTTCCACGCACACTACGGATAGGTTTCACGTTTTCTCAATACGATCGTGTCTCATTACAGCGATAGCGGAGTTCGGAAATGTTCTATACGACGCATATAAAGGCTTTTCATGGTAAGTACTCAACTATTTTCGCAAGCCACCGTAGAGACGAGGCAGCTATAAACGAATGTAACAATTCCACACGCGCGTACGTTCGTCAGAGAAGTTCCGCTGTAGAACATTTCGTACAAAGCAACGGCTCGTTGCCGCGGAAATCGCGTGCTAAATTGTACAAAGAAAGCTGGACGCAACTAGGGACAGAGGCTAATGATCGGACTTGCATTCTGACGCAGTACGGCGCGCCGTATCCCGTCGTTAAGGCAAAGTTGATAAAAGATATACTGTCAGAGCGATTACCTCTGACGTTCGACTCTATTCATCCGGCCAATTCGTTGATTCCCCTAACTCGGTATCGGGGCTTCCACTTGAACAAAATTCGAGCAGGCAGCAGGCCGCAACGAAAAGAGCAGCGACCCCTTTTAGCACGCTCGTTTTATCCCTGATTCACCCCAGTCGAGCGTCCTGCCATCCATGACTGCCTTTGCCAGTCTGCTTTCTCCTCTGGCCACCAAGAGGCATTATACCGGTATTATTTTTCATTCGATAGAAACTCGAAGCCTTAAAACGACCGTCTAAGAATCCGTAAGTGGATTTGCACTTACGCGTTTAAACCCTGGCGGATCTAACTAAGGCGAAACTAGACGCTGTCGTTATTTACACGTGATTTTCATAGCTTGTAACCCTAATTCCTTCGATTTCTTCTGTCAATTTAGGATAAATTTATTCTTGCTGATTGGCAATAATAGACACCTATGTTTTTGTAAGAAAAACGTGATGTCTCTTTTTAAGGAAAAACACTAACGTTTGATAAATTTAGTTAATTATCGCAATGGAGTTTGAGTTTGACTGTCACTTGGACTTGCATTTGTTCCGAATTTGTTTACCGATAGAAACGTCAAAATGTTTCGTTCATTTTATGAGCACGTAAGATGAACAAGAGTTTGTATAAACAATACAATAAGAGTGTAATACATTCTACGTAATGGAAGCTGGAAATTTCATAAAACCACTAACGAAATTAATTCGTCGTTCAGGTTGAAATATTACGCTGTGTACGTTAAATCTATGTTGAAGAATGGAGCAGGAGGGTAGAGGCGAG
Source organism: Bombus pascuorum (assembly GCF_905332965.1). Taxonomy (NCBI): domain Eukaryota; kingdom Metazoa; phylum Arthropoda; class Insecta; order Hymenoptera; family Apidae; genus Bombus; species Bombus pascuorum. The sequence goes on from NC_083494.1 coordinate 3,247,439, forward strand.
AGCCGCGTCTAACGACCTGCGATTGTTTACACTTATGATCGAAGAGCAAGGAACAGGGATTCCGCTTAAAGCGAGGATTGAAAGCGTCGTCATGCCCGCCCTTTCATTCTGGCCTCTTGTCGAACCGCCACAGGCGTTTGCAAAGGGCGTACGTGGAGCAGGGTGTACTTGGTGAAAAGTAATTTAGATACTCGTAAGGCGGGTATTCAGCTGGAAAATTGCTGCGCGGTTGCGTGCAAGCGAAAGCAGTCAGAAACGTTTAAGACCGCATGGTTGGATCGTTTCGCGGACTCTACTTAATCCGTTCTTTGTTGCGGGATTAAAAGGTTGGAATTATGGGCCCTTCGAGGAAACACTCTGGCGAATGGTATCTTCTCTAGAGCTCTTTCTACCTACAAAATCGGCGTCAGACATTTACAGACGACCGAGAGTTCCATCAAGAGGCGAGGAAAAACGCGAGCAGGAGTGGAGAATACCTCATTGTCTCTTTTTTTATAATACAGAAACCGTAAACGCGAAGAAAATCAGAGAACGTCGCGTGTTCTTCCCTTGCAAATACGTAAGCCAAGTTATAAGATTGAATGTGGTCGTATTTCTTCTCCTTTCCAGAGATTTTTATTTTAGAAAGATACTACGTAGCTAAAGGAATATTTAAAGTATTGGCTTTTAAAAATTTTGTTGCAAAAGCCGGAAAACGAAGATATTTAAAGTTATGGAAAACTGAATACAGCTGAATCAAACACAATTTGTTTAAGAAATTAATATCTTGGATTTAGAAAGGCGTTGGGGTGACAAATTTTTTTTTTTATTTTTTACAATTTGTCCAGCTGAACATTTGGTCAATTTTTCTAACTTAATTGCTAAATAACACGTGGATGGCTACCCCCAGCGGGATACCATCTTCGAGTTTGACTATTTTATTTCTTCAGTGAGGTCAGTGAGGTGTTTTCTTTTTAGTTTTCAAGGATGACAAATGAAACGAGAAATGATGCTCCTTAAATTTTTGAAGGATAAACCTAGGAAATCGTTTTCGATATTTCGACTTGACTGGTTCTTGCAAGAAATATTAAATATTAAAAACATATTATACCACACTTTTTATTAATTTATATTATGTTATTATATTATATATGTCGCATGGTATTCGTTAAAACATTCCAAATACATTTGGCATGATTTTGGACACTTCGAACAGTATGTTTCAGTCTTTTTATATTTTTTCTCGCTTCTTGGCGTGCGACAATTTTCCTCTTTTTCTCGTAACATAGGGTGCACATCCTTCTTATAGGCTTGCCCTGCTGATTCTTCCGAATCTCCAAATGGTGGGACGCCTTCTTCGTTTTCTTCCAATAGTTGTCACTTCATAAAAGATATAACTTAGAAAAAACGAAGCTGGCACCCCGCTGGGGGTAGCCACCCACATGCTATATTTATTTTTTATTTATATTTTTTTTTCTTCACCAACAAGATATAATACTTTACCAAATGTCCACAAGGACAAATTGTAAAATAACCAAAATAAAATAAAAAAAAAAAGAATAGTTGTCACCCACAGTATTTTCTGAGAACACGTCGGACCATTCGGAAACGAGAATTTCTTAGCCGACTTACGCTGGGCGACCAACGTGTTAATACGCAGTTTTGAAACTAATGTCAATAAACACTCGGTTAGCGTGAAAGTAGTAAAGTAAAAAGCTTCTGTGATAAATTAACCCTTTGCAGTCGAGAGGCGACTCTCAGTGACCACGGCGTTCCATGCTGCAACTGCAGTGGCGAGCGAGAGGCAACAGTCCCTGTTTATGATAGATTTCGACATTTCTAATTGACGAGAGTGCAATATTGGTTCGTAAATTGGTTCCTTAGCTGTTTGTGTTCTTTGTTAGGAAGTAAAGTGTTAGAATTTAAAATGGCAATAAAACATTTAATCCCATATCTCACTATGGTTCTGACAACGTCTCCAACGTCAGATCGGTTTCGTCGATCATGATAAAGGTATTATAGTTTAGAAACCCTAAAAATATGGTTTTCAGAAGTGAAATTAGCTCAAATGAAAATGACCTTGATTTTGAACTGTTGAAAAATGAGATCAATTATATTCAAGAATGCATCTTTGGTGAATGCTTTATAAATTATCATACAAAAGGAAAATACAGAAATTAATATTACAAAATCATATTTTCAACGATATAAATATAGATAAATTATTAGAGTATAATGTCTTTGTAAGTTAATTTGTATATAAAATCATTCTACGCTAGCTGTAAGACACGCGTCACGTATGCGCTAAATCATCCGGAGTAGCTGCTACGGCCGATCGAAAAAGTCCTCGAGTGCAAAGGGTTAAGACCGTGGCGAGGGGAATATATTTACTTAAAAATAGAGGTATAGGAATCGGGAAGCGGTTAAAATAATAGATAGGAGCGCTGGTGGTGAAGCGAGGACTATGTCTGCAGCGCGAAGAAAGCTCCTGTGTCAGCGGTGCACGAGAAATGCGGGTGATGAACTATCGCGTTTTAATAATCTGCAAGAAACGATCGCTGAATCGGTAAAACTGGCCGCAAGGAAAAACGTGATATATCGTGACGTCTGTTCCGTTTGGAACGAAAGGACGTCGGAAGAAGCAGTTTGGTTGAACGTCGATTTAAAATATCGGACGAAGGTCGGAGAAATCGGCGAATGAAAGGCAGCAAAAATAGATAAAGATTATTTCTGCTAAGAGAGTCAGCTAAATTTTTAATAATATATTGCACAGCGTTTATACGTATGCAGACAAAGCGAAAGAATCAGGAAATTTCATATTCAGATAGTCCACAACCCTGAAGAAATGTACATTTTTTTATTACGATGAGGAAGCAAGGTAAATACGCAATGAGATATATTTGATAAGAAAATATTAAGTGGAAAGAATTTACGGATATCATCATGGGGAATGTTCTGAATATGATATAACAATCTTTAAAAAACATTACAACGATGAAAAGTACATAATCAATTTGCAAAACAATCTTGTAATTGTATAATTAATTTCAAAATTGAGATGTACAAAGAATTTAGTAAAAGTCACTTTTTATTCCTGTTAAAGCATCGTACTACACAATAAACGTAAATACTATTAATACTAGAACTATCGCGACGGTCAAATTGACTGCCTTTACAATTTTATTTTAAAATTCTTACTTCATGTTATATTTTTTCCCGCAATGATGTAATTGACTTTCGCAACGATAACTAAAAGAATAATATAATGAATTTTATTTTGTTCTCTATGTATTCCAACTGAAAATAATTTTGTGTCAAGGCTACTTATACCAATACCAGTCAAAATGTAAAAGGATTCTGCAATTTTTATTTATCGAACCACAATTAAACAGTCTCTTCGTTTTCTACAACTTGCTACACGTTTTGACAATTTTTATCGCATATCATTCGATATGACGATATCAGTTATCAGGAAAATTCCGCATCGATCGCTAGATCGCAAGATGCTAACACCTGAAATACCACACCTGTCAAAATGATTGGTTCTACAATTTTATAAATGTGTCAACCCTCGTTTAAGGATCATGGTCCCAGATGGATTAATAATACCAAAAATGTACTACATAACATGGAATTCTTTCTATAAGAAAGTAATAAATCAATACATATAAAAATATTTTGGCTGGTTTTGGTAGAAATAACTTGGTGTTTACTATCGGTAGTAGTTCTAGTGTTAATTCATTTGTAATGTATAATGTCCAATATATAATATATAGAATAAAATCATACACTACATATGAATGAATGGCATTTACAAATAATATATTGATATCGTATTTACGTTTATTGTGTAGTACAGTGTTTTAATATGAATAAGTGTCCAATATATAATATATGTCGGAGATGAAAGGACACCGGGCCTCCTCCCCCCGTTGGAATTCCTTGGAAAACCACCAATACTGTAGCCTTTACAAAATAACCCAAACACAATTGTTCGAGACTTGAGATAATGAGCTTAGGCTCGAGGCGACAATTAGGATGAACGTTTCACCTAACGGAGGTATAGAATTACATAACTCTCCTTTAAAGAATTAGCCGTACCGACATTTAACAGTAAACATTCCAACGGCCCCGTGGCTCGTCACACACAGATCCTATTCTTCGGGCAAGATGATTGCCAGGTGTCCATGCATCATTCATAGTATATGTTCAGCTAGCCTGAGGACCTGCTATAAATCTTAGGATTTAGTTAACTAAGGTCTTTCAAATTAACAAACAGTCTTTATTCTATCAGTCCGTAAATCCGTCACCTATTACGAGAAGATACGGGAGATCTGCTTTCCTCACGTACGACGCTTCCCGCTAGAAACTTTCTCTCAAGGGCGGCTAGCATCCTTTTCTAACCACCAACATAGAAATTAACCGATTAACAGCAACGTCCATTTCCCTCACCTTCCGAGCGGAGGCTTTCGTCGACGAATCCGATGATCTCGTGCCCTTAGGCACACCCCATCATAGTTTTCCTCTGCATCGTCATCGTGACGGAAAGTCATTCCCTTTCTCGCAGTCTCATTAGTCAGTTATCTAGTGTCTGTACGATCGGTGAATAATCCACGTTTCAATAAAGAGTTAGTCAAGTAATCCTTGTATCGCGAGAAGTAAGTCGAGTCCGACTTAGACTTTGGTGCAAAGTACATCTGTTATCCCGTTGACTGCGGATTCGTTACCGAACCTAAGGTCATTGTCATTAGTGTCTAATTACCGCGGCCACTTGCCAATCTTGTAACATCCATACTTGTGTTAATAAACGCTATCTCTATTGTGTGACAACGATGAATAATTCCGGTGAAGATTCATTACACGCCCCTAACCCAAGTCTTAACGATAATCCGACATATATAATATATAGAATAAAATAATACAATATAATAATCTAAATATGAGTATAGTAATATACATAGTATAAGTATAATAATTAATTAATCAACCCTTGGAAAAAAAAATGTACAGAAAATCATACAGAATTTACGGCAGTCAATTAAATTTCCTGTCTGATGTTCAAAATTTGACAATCTTACGCGTCGTCGATTCTCCTCAAATTTTGATGTAACACGCGTTTAACATTTACACAGTTCAGATAATCTTTATTAATTTAACGTATTCATCGTCGGTCTCGACTCATTACGGCTACGTCTAAACTTGTTATTTCAAATGCAACAACTGGAAAGCCAATAATTTCATTGAAAAGTAGGTAACGTATAGAGACAGTAAACTACTACAACACAATAGAGTGAAGTGGATGAGTATTTGAACAGCTTAAGAACCGGTTTTAGTAAATTTCATGCAGTTCTTGTGCTGTGCTACCGAGCCACTTTATCTCTCGTCGGTATATTGGTATTTGCTGATTAAATGTAAATATCTTTTACCTCCACCTAGAGTTCTGATGGATTGTTGAAATTAATTTGGATCAACTATACAGTAATTTAATTTATCGCCTGTGTCAAGGTTGACACAAGCATCTTTAGAGAAGGAGTAACTATGTACTTAAGTAAGTACTTGCAATACTTTGACTCTCAAAGTTTTCTGCAAATCCAATCGTAACTTTGATTTTTCAGTCGGAAATATTTTTTTCAGAGATGTGACGATGTAGAGTGCAGGGTTATAGTCGTAGCAAGATAAACCGGAAATTAAAACGATTCTCTCACGGTATAAAAGCTCCGTTTTATTCGCATTTTGCAAAAAGCATTTTCAGTTCAAGCGTATATATGTCTATATAAATCGAATTTACCCAAAAATCGATGAATATTTTTCGAGAACAGTTAAAATAAAAAGTTGTAATTTTTAATACATTACTTTATGAACTTTTGAAAAAGCTTTTTGAAGCGTCATATTCGTCAGTAGATTTTACGTGACAAATCGATTATACAATTTTGCAATTTTTTACATTATCTGCAGGCTAACATCAACAAAATAAGAGAGAGCAATTAAATCATATCTCGACTACAGTATATTTACGTATTTAATAAAATAATATTTATTTCTCATTATATATAATATCTCCTTTTACTATGCTGTTATCAACATTCATTGTCATCAAAAATCTTAGAAATTAATTGTACAAAATTGATAAAAAGACATTCGTATATATACTTAATCCACTTAATTCATACAGATACCTAAGCATCCTCGTGAATCGTTTAAATCAATTCCCCGTAGAAGTTAATCCCGAGATATAATTATAGAGATAGGAACGAAGCTGTGGAACTTACGGATCGAACATCGAATGGCTGCGCGTGTGGAGAAGCACTTTCCGAAAATTACATTGTGGCAACTTTCGTCGTGTTGTCGTTTAAATAAATTAATCTTCCCCCAGTTTACTTTTACTAGGAGGTTTAATTAAGCAGGTTGCCAGAAAACGGTCGTTCGAGAGTTCTAAGACAATTTCAATTCACACTTTCTGGTGACGCCTTTACTGCGCTAACTATGCTTACGATATCGTAGATAAACTGCGTACATCCAAACTATCCTCCAGCATTTTCCTTTAATGGGCCAGAAAACAGTGCTCTCTAAGTAAACGCGTTTCAGGCGAAACAATTCGCAACAAACAGTTCGTTTTTATTCCGTCTCCTCCTTCGAATAAACGTTTTCTTGAATAACCCCAAGGCGATAGTTAGAATTTTCGAATAGTTTACGAAACTTTAATTGTACAGGAAAGAAAACGGCTTATTTACTAGCGCAAATATATTTCCAGCAGTTTCTGCTAAATTCGACGGTGGTTTCGAAGTTCGATGTTTTCTAGAATTTAAAGAAATTCTTTCCAATCGCACGTATACCGTACACACGAAATAAATACAAAAAGATAATCAAGATTCTCATTTATCATTCGGTAGAATAATAATAAATGCATGTAACTATAGCTACAGTTGGAAACCGTGGATAAACCAAATGTTGCTGAGAAAAGCGTATTTATACTTTATACATATGTATGTATTTGTCAAATACTTTCATCCAGCTATGTTTTGTTTGTTCGCTAGCGAATAATAAATGCAAATTTTGATCATACTCTCCGTATTTGCTTTATATCAGACTGATTTAACGGTGCCGTGTGTATTTACGACACGTTATATCTGGAAAATTTTCATACTTTCAGTCAGCTTAGTATTAACGCGTTTGATTGAAAACTTATTGCCAAAAGTGGTACGATATTTCATGTTTCTTGGTCGTGGAAGATTTCACCATTCGATTAATTAGTTCTGTTCTGATTCCACTTGTCAAATTTACTTCGATGACGGACGAGAAATCCAGCACGGCAAAATACGAGATGATGCGATCGTTTGTGAAATGTAAATTTTCAGTGATTGGTTGTGATTAACTTAATTAATCCATTGGGTCGGCCAGGGACGCGAATCGAATTTTGTTCCCGCGTGTATCCTCTGTAAATACTGTGATATATTGGTCACTGGGAAGAGTCGATATTTCAATCGACGATTTAAAAATTTCCAAGAATAATTCGATGGAACGGTGCACAGTTCGCTGGAATAGAAACATTTTCCACTTTATGCTCCACTTCACGTTTCAAGTTACCTTAATGATCTTTTTTTAATCATTTTTACTTTACTCGGGATTTTTTAATTCCTTCGAATTAATTTGCAATCTAGCGTAACAATTGCTTCGAGTGAAAGTGGAAAAGATAAAAAATGTGGCTAGTTTAATACGTGACGATCAATTTTCGAAAGATGTGAGGGCAGAAAAGTGAGTCAAATGCAAAAAATTCGTTTGCGATTTTTGTAATTAAATTAAAATAGTTTTGCTATAAAAGATATTTCAATCGTATAACATCTCGCGAAAATTAAGCGGACGAAATTAAGAATAGTTTTTTTACCAAATGAAAACCTCATCCTCTCACATATATATTTTTTACTCTGTGTGTATTAACTTTTACAAAACATTGATTACAAATCTTCAATGGCAATTATACAAAGTTTACCAAATGAAAACCTCATCCTCTCACATATATATTTTTTACTCTGTGTGTATTAACTTTAACAAAACATTAATTACAAATCTTCAATGGCAATTATACAAAGTTCACCAAATGAAAACCTCATCCTCTCACATATATATTTTTTACTCTGTGTGTATTAACTTTTACAAAACATTGATTACAAATCTTCAATGGCAATTATACAAAGTTTACCAAATGAAAACCTCATCCTCTCACATATATATTTTTTACTCTGTGTGTATTAACTTTTGCAAAACATTGATTACAAATCTTCAATGGCAATTATATAAAGTTCACCAAATGAAAACCTCATCCTCTCACATATATATATATTTTACTCTGTGTGTATTAACTTTTACAAAACATTGATTACAAATCTTCAATGGCAATTATACAGTTTCTCAGACTGAAAAATCGATTTAGTTTGGGGCAAATGCTGGGGAAGCTTTCGCGGGATGAGACTTGGACAACTTGCCCTAACAACTTACTAGAGACAAAAAGCAGAGAGAGCAGCGAGCCAACATTCAAATCAATACAAAAATGAATACGTGTTTCTCAAATTTAAGCAACTTTTTAACGACACGATAGTATGGAAAATGAAGCAAAGAACGTAGGAGGGTTAAGCCATAATTAAATACCTTATGTCAATTCGTATTAAAAGAATCCTATCGACTTAAGCATTGTATGTTAATTAGTTAAACCTATTAGCTAAATTCTATCGATTTTGCAATCAAAAAATGAAAAGAAAATTGCAATAAAAGCAACTGGCACGTATGTCTCTCCAATATTATACTCATGCAGGTTATCCTCGGTTTCTGATATCCTTCCTATCGTATTTCGCTAGGAAAATCTGACATAACCCAATGTTAAAACATGGTTACGATAGTTATAAACATCGATCACTGTCGTTATCACGACTTTTATTCGGAAGCGACTTGCGAGTTGTGATCGCTGCTGCTATTGCTCTTCTGATCCTTCAGTTTGCTGAGCGCATGAGGCTGAAAACCGGAAAACCGTTGCACGAGCTTTACGAGATCGTATAAATGACTGTAGAGAGGGAAGTCGATATATATATCGATATATATATATCACATTGAATTCACGGCAGCTCTTCGTCATTTCGTCGGTTATTACCCGATAAGCTTCGATAAGTTTCAGAATCGATTTTCGAACGTCAGCCTGGCTGACAAGGCTGCGTGGCAAACGAGACGATAGCGTGTCTCTCTCTCTCTCTCTCTCTTTTGTTTTTCACGACCTGTCTCTGTCGAGGGAGGACCCGCGATATCCACCTTGTCGATTCGATTACGATCAACAACTTCACTCGTGACGAACGACCGGTTGTGTTTCCGGTCGATTTGAATTCCATCGTCTGTCCCGAGTCACCAGAGTAAACCACTATTCTATGGAGATCACGCTACTTAACCGTTCACGATATTTCGATCGTCGTTTATTCATTGAATACGAACACCGCGTTTGCATTGCACGCCGATTTTCTTGCAAGTTGCTCCTTCTCCTTCTTCGCCTATTTCTTCTCCTTCTGCCTCTTCGTCTTCTTCTTCTTGCTGTTGGAAGTTTCGCCTGGCATAGGAAACGAAAAGCTTTTATTCCGTCGATACACGATTCTTATCAGGATCGAATCGATGAAAGTTTTCAACTAGGGCCGGAGTTCGAATGGAAATTCAAATGGAAACTGGACTGGCATCAATTTGGATATGAAAGAATAACTCGTTTGAAAGAAACTTTGTCATCGACGAACAAAAGTTATTACCGGACGAGATCAAAGAAAGCGAGTTTCAATGCGATTCACCGGGTCGCTTCTATTTCTTTCATCCACCGTCCGCTCATCGTCCTTTTTCTTGCGCCGCGTGCCACACTGCTTTTCTCCTTTTGAACAGGATACAATTAAGAGCGAGCTAAAATTGCTAAATCGAATACAATCGATGAATTAAAATTATGAACGACCGGCTACGATATTAGCGATGAAAGGCTATTTTAATCAACAAATACTATAGCGATTGTTCTGTATTGGAGTTACGCACTAGAAACTAAAACTCTGTTTTTTAGCCAACATTTCGATTGTTTCAATTTCATATCGAACGTTTGGTACACACTACCTTTCAAAAGTACCAGATTATTCTGAACTTTGTATATACCGTACGGCGCAGCTGAGTTTAATCAAAGGCAAATAATATTTAATATACTTGTGTGTCTGCATATATGTATATTTCATGTGTGTGTTATATAACACAGTATAATACGTAATATAATACAGTAAAGCTCCTCTTATCCGAATATCTAATATTCGAATATAATATGATTATACGAACGTAGTATTTCCTGGTGACGAATGCCTTTTCTCGTTTCAAATATGTAGACATCTCATTAGTGTTTGATAAATTTCTTTATTCGGTAGAGTGCATTCTGATTGGAAGAATTTACTATGAAACTATTACATTAAAAATAGAATTATAAAAATAGAAAAAATAGAAAAAATTATAAAAATAGAATATTAGATTAAAAATAGAATGAAGAACTCGAAAATGACATAGGTGGAACAGAATTGGCAAAAATACACTGTGTTGGCAAAACCACGATCATAGGCATTGGAAAATAAAATGGTATTGAAAATTATACGAAGCACGTAGATTTTTCTGGTGTTGGAAACAGTAAAAATCCCCTAAATATATCGACATGATGAACATTTATCGCAACACAGCCGACAATAATGACGATTTTATTCAAATAGAAACAGCAAATGAAAGTACTAATGAAGACATGGTATTTGAAAAGGAGCTTCGATGGTTCAAAATGCAAAAAGAGTGTAACTCTATGCAGTTACTTATGTCGACAAAATTCTGTGACTTGACAGCCAAAAGGTACGCAAGCCATAAATATTTCAAAAACCTATGAATTAATTTTAATTTGTATTTTAATAAACGAAATTTCATATCAGTAAAGTGATTGTTTTATTATCTGAAAATTCCATTCATCTGTAGAGGATGGTTTGGTCGTGTGGTTTAAATGACGAGATAACTCGATGTTAAAACTGTCAAATGTATTTAAAAATAATTAATAAATACAGAAAATGTTCGCTAAGACGCTCGGTACAAACTCATTCGCTAAAGACTGTGTATAGATCGCTAATAAGATCGCTCGAGACTGAGACTGATGAACTGATCACCTTACGATAGTGTTCGTTTATTTATACTGGTCGGGGTAGTACCGAAAAATTGAAATTTGACTTTTTTTGACGGCTGCACATAGCGGCGACATTGCTTTGCCCAGAGTTTATTTATTATTACATTATGTATGTCCCAACGATGTTGATACTCCGAGGCAAAACAACATGATTCGAATTGTCCTCTATCTCGTGTGTAGCTACACATCAAACAATCTTGTTTCCATATTAGTTCGGATAAAGGAAGCTCTACCCTAATTACAAAACTAGTATCGCAATTTATTGTAAAAAAATTGAACTCTTCCATGCCGAAGTATAGTAACATAACAAGGAAGTAGAAACACTGTTTCTCAGTGTGCATTTGCGTATAGTATACTCTATCTGATATGAAATAACAATATGAAACAAACGACGATACACGAGGATTGGGAATTCTGAATTAATATTATTCCTTACCTTATAACTTTCACACTACGAAAACAAACTTGCCCACAGGTTACGACAAACAATATACCTATTCTAAATAAAGAGTCAGTCAGATATCTGGGCATGACTCTGGACAGAAGATTGACATGGAAACAACATATCTTAGATAAAACCAAACAACTCAAAGCAAAATTTAAAAAATTCTACTGGCTTATCGGCTGACGTTCTAACTTAAACGCGCAAAGTAAAATTACATTATACAAAGCCATATTAAAACCTGTTTGGACTTATGGAATCCAACTATGGGGAACAGCAAGTAATTCCAACATAGAAATTCTTCAACGATTCCAATCGAAAACCTTAAGATCCCTAACAGATGCACCTTGGTACGTCACCAACGAAACGATACATCACGACCTCAAGATACCCACAGTCAAAGAAGAAATATCCAAATTCAGCAAAAGACACAGCACAAGAGTTAAGAACCACCAAAACCCTCTAATTACTCAACTACTCGACACCTCGGAACAGATCCGCAGGCTAAAAAGACATTACACCTTAGACCTAAGCACTAGATTCAAATAGAATCAAACATACTATAAACACTTATTAATCATGTCGTAGTACCACGTCAGATAAATTTACTTAAAATTCTCTAACGAGAATTGATTGTAAAATAAATACAAATACAAAAAAAAATTTCTTATCTTAATTTTTTTCTATTTTTTTTTTTTTTTTTTTTGTTTTGTTTTTCTAACGATGGAAGTATTTTGAAGAATCTATAATAAAGTACAGCTGGTAGAACAGATTTATTCTGCGCATAATGTCCTGCTATTTTAACAAGACTCTTTCGTGCAGCTGCCTGCAAAAATTAATCCTTGTAATTGTTTGGAGTTAACTACAACAGTATCCATTGTTTGAACTGTGGTATTTTAAGCGCCGGTTTACAAATGCTGCCTAAATTGCGTTGAACTGTTATATCGCAGACTAAGTAGAGATTCATCGACAATGAGAACCTACTCATTTTCTCCCGTTGAAACCCGTTCTTTGTATGGATGGAATGAAATTATTCGATTTAATTAAAATTTAATAGACTATTGTGCCAAGGAACGGTTTGCAGAGATGTAAATCACTACAGCTGTATTACGAGAAAAGACGAGAAGATAACAATCAGTTAATAATATTTTCTGTTATTATGATATCTCTAACAGCAGCAATGTTAATAATCTACGTGACGAACTCTTGAAGCTTGTTATGCATATTTCATAATAAAAATTCGCTCTTTTTTTGGTATTTCTATATCTTATTGTTAACGCAATAAAACAAATAAAAGTGTTGTTATTTCTATATTGAGAGGTAGGATCACAATAGCTATTATTTTATTCTTTGGATAAATCTATCACACCGTTCTGAGCAGAACAACCTTTATTGCACATTTTTACATGGACTAGGAATAAAAAGAAAAGAATTTAAGAATCTTAAACCTATCGATTGTATCTAGAACAATCTTCTAGTTACTGTTTATTGTAACTAGCGCATCTGCATATGGATGGCGAGCACGAACTCACGTTGTTATTTTCAAGAAAAAGTAAAACTAACTTTTTTTATTTCAGTGAACGTTCTTCGAAACTTGTTAGGTGAGTATCTCATTCGCGTAAAATTCTCGCTATATTCAGAAAATTTTCTCTTAAATTTCCTTCTGTTAAAAATCATGAAAAGATTTCCTTAAATAGAAAATTTACATAACGTTTCCTACATACGTAAATAACAATGTAAAAAAATCATATAAAATCTTAACATTCTATATTCACATCGCATGCTGTATTTGACAAGATTTTGTAGTGGTTATGTAGAGGTTGGTTGGTTTGTTCGAATAACGAGATATCTTGCTGTTGAAAACCGTCAAGTATATTTAAAATGATAAATAAATTAATACAGACAATAATCGCTCGTACTAACAAATTCGCTAAGACAGTGTTTAATCGCTAAAATAATCGTTGATAACTCGTTGATAACTAATAGATACTCATTCGCGCGACTAATTGATAACTGATAACTGAACTCCTTACGATCGCGTCCCTTTATTAATAATGGTCAGGGGAGAGCCGGAAAATTCAAATTCGTCTTCGTTTGACGATTGCACGTAACGGCGGCATTGTTTTGCCCGGAGTTTATTTATTACTGCATTATGTGTATCCTAACGGTATTGATACTCTCAGGCAAAATAAAAACATGATTTGAATTGTCCTGTAACTCACGTGCCGCTACATTTTTAACATTTTTAAAATTATAAATAGTTTAATACTTTAATATTTGAAATTAATTTATAATATAAATACATAGCGTTTGTAATAGCCTGTATAAACACGTGTCTCTCTTTAATTTAAATATCATAGTATATAGTATATAGTAATAGGGAAACAGGGAACATTACGAAGGTACAAAGAACATAGATTTTCCGTATAGAAGGACAGGACCAAATTCAATCAAGTAGGTAAGCAGAAAATCGAAAACACGTTCTCCACAGAAATAATGAGTGAACGTAGGAGAATCGAGGAAACGTAGTGGCTAGTAAAGAAAGGAAAAGAATATAGGTAGATCGTCGATAGGTTCCCGAAACTACAATAAGTTCGTGTCCATCAGAGGGTAGTTTCAAAATCGAATCTCAAAGTAGCTAGCTTACTTCGTTCTCTCTAGATATTTGCATTTTGAAAATATTTCCTATTTCAAATTTAAACTGCTGATTTTCACCACGTACCATGGATTAAAAAAATATTTAAAAAATACAATTTATAGGAATATAATATTTCGTGTTTAGACGGTTTTATTAAAATCCAAAAATGATACTGTACGTTCAAACAAATGTGATTTTAATTCATTTCGATGTGAGATATTTGAAAAATAGATAGAAGAAAAGTTTGCATTTATTACGTTTTGTAATAATATTTGTATTCGAAACAATTTAGCAAAAATCTGTACGAATTATTTGTTTTACAAATGTTGAATAATAAACTAATAACTTTTATAAATTTTTTTTTTAAATCCAATATCTCCCACAGTTGCTTTAATATTCCTATAGTTAGATAATATTTCTCTTAGAGAGAAGAATAAATTTATTATTTATACAAAATAAATAAAATTCCACGGCCGTTAATAATTTCCATTGCCACGTGCTCGAAGGAGGAAAATTTCTATTATGCAGTGCGACATATCACGCACAGGATGTCCAGAAAATCGATTTTACGACGAATATAAATTTCCGCGGAAACTGCAGGTAAATGCGTAATCTTGTTAGAAAAATGTAGCGTTTCGTGAAATTGCACGGTGGAACGCGAATGTTTCTCGAAACGATCATGATCCGATCGCGACCTCGCGTTCCACGATACGGACACGAAAGCTCTATAAAACCGAAAATGAATAGCCATCAAGTACGCGGTCGCCTAATTTTTCCCGTCGGCTATTGTTTTCTTTGATGGATAGGCTGGACGTCTAGCCAAGAAATAAAAAAAAAGGAAAAGGGAACCGAACGAAAAAGCGCGGTGCATCGACAATTCGATACACCTTCAATACACTTTCGAATAAAGGCCAATACGCGGACGTATTGTTCTCCGAAAAGCTCGACTGCCGCGAACAACAATGAGCCGCGGCGTTTTTTCTCGGCGACGAGCATTTTTTCACGCGCTAGCACTTTCGCGCTTACTTTTCGCTAGGAAAAAATTGGGCGAAACGAAAAATTCTCACGTGCATTATTTAAGCGTCGCCTGCAAAAGCGGCTTGGAAAAAACCGAACGCGTTTATTCGTTCCATCACCGTCGTTTCCAGTTCTCTGCGTTTCCGATGCAATGTCTGGACACATTGAAAAAAATCGCACGCCCCACGGCACTTTGTTAACGATATCGAGCTCGCCATTATTGAACCTATACCTGCCCTTCGGTTTCAAGCGTCAACGAAAAACGAATAGCCCGACAACTCGCGTTTGCAAACTACCTTTCCATCGGGATTATTAAATTCCTTCCTACATTACTGGCCGAGAAGAAACCTTCGACAGAGGCGAGTATAATCTTGCCGCTAACCTGCACGCCCACGTTGCTCTTCGATCTTTTTCCACGAGCTTCTTCTTCCCCAGACAAGAAACGCTAGAGGACGACAGGTAATAAATACTTCCGGACAAATTGCTCCGGCTATTTGACATTTCCTGTCGCTTCGGTGCAACGACCTAATAACAATCAGGTACAGGAATGTGCGGCATGTAGATCCACCGCCTAGCAGCTTGCGACCCGCCCTCCTACGTCCTTTGACCTCTCCTTCGTCGTCGATAAATGAAAACTTGGCTTCGTAATTACATAGCAAATATGTTACGAAAGTGTCAGAACAGGGTGTCTCAGTAATCACGATAGAACTCGAAGCGAGGGACTGATTTTAGGTGAAAAAGTTAATAGGAAACATAGAATATGTTTCTTATTATCTTTTCATGGGACCATTCGTTTTTGAGAAGCTCCAGTTTGCGAGTTTGTTAACACTAGAACTACCATGTCAGTCAAATGGACTGGTTTACAATTTTATTTTAAAATTCCTACTTCATGTTATATTTTTTCGCGATAATGTAATGACTTTTGCAACGATACAGAATACTATAATGAATTTTATTTTATATCAAAAATAATTTTGCATCAAAGCTACTCATAACAATACCAGAAAAAATGACTAGTACTTGTCAAAGTGTAACGGGGTCCTGCAATCTGTTTATCGAATCCCAATTAACCAGTTTCCTCGTTTTGTACAACTTCGCATACGTTTTTAAAATTTTTACCGCGTATCATTCGATATGACGATATCAGTTATCAGGAAAATTCAGGATCGATCGCTAGATCGCTAGATGCTAACACTAGAAATGCCACACCAATCAAAACGGCTGGTTCTACAATTTTATAAATGTGTCGACCTTCGTTTAGGGATGATGGTCCCAGATGGATTAATAATACCAAAAATGTACTACATAACATGGAATTGCTTCTGTAAGAAAGTAATAAATCAATACATATAAAATTATTTTGGCTGGTTTTGGTAGAAATAGCTTGGTGTTAACTGTCGGTAGTAGTTCTAGCGTTAATTCATTTGTAGTGTATAATGTCCAATATATAATATATAGAATAAAATCATACACTACATATGAATTAATAGCATTTACAAATAATATATTGATATCGTATTTATGTTTATTGTGTAGTACAGTGTTTTAATATAAATAAATGTCCAATATATAATATATAATATATAGAATAAAATAATACAATATAATAATGTAAGTATGAGTATAATAATTAATTAATCAACCCTTGGAGAAAAAAATGTACAGAAAATTATACAATTTTTTCTGTAAGAAAGTAATAAATCAATAAATATAAAAATATTCTATTGTTACGTATTTTTTAAAAACCAGACATTTTCACTGACTTTGGTAGAAATAGCTTCGTGCTAACTATCGGTAGTTCTAGTGTCAAAGATGTCTAAACTTGGCTGATTCGTGATAATAGTACGATTGGGCTATCAGCAGGTGTTAATTTACACGAGCAAATAAATAATAAATTTAATAATAAAATAAAAAATAAATAAATAAATAAATAATAAATTCTTACAGGTATTTAAACTTGGCTAATTCTCGATACGATACAAATGGACAATCGGCAGATGTTATTCTAAGGAAATAAATAGAAAATGTGAAACGAAATTTCGCCTAACAGGGCTTCGTTTCCAACAAACTAGAGTTGGAATGTGTTCAGTCAAGGATTAACTTGATAGACGCAGTCTCGATGAATTTTTAAATTCGATTTTCTCGGGAACTGTGCTTCAAGCGAAATAGTCCCAGTCTACAATTCTTTACTCACTTTCATATGTATTGTAGTTTCTATTCAGCTGAGAATTAACCAAAATTCGCGTATGCTTGTTACCTTTCGCTCATTTCCACATGTACAATGAATAGTTCTTCCTACTATCCGTTTCCGTGCAATTGAGAATTAGCAAGTTCGTGTACGAGCAAGCTTATTAATTTTTACTTCTTCTCACATATGCGACAGTTTTCTCTCGGACAATTCGTCCCTGTCGAGTCTGAAGCTCACGTGTGACTCTCAAGTACGCAGACAAATGAAACTCGACTTTCTGGAAAACAGAACGTCGTAGGCAAAAGATCTCGTTCCACATTTTCGACTTACTTTTTCGTTTAGAACCGTCGCTTTGCCGCTTGTATTTTTAGATAATAATTAAATGGACCATACTGTGTAATCACTGGTAACTTCCGCAGACGACGATGAATTCACGATAATGGCTCCGTCGAGCTTAAGAAACGATCGAGGAAAGAGAGGAAGGGAAGGAAGAGTCCGAGCGGAAAGGAATGAAATTTTCCACACGACAATTCCGCAATTCCTGAGGTCAGGTTTGGTCGGACGATGACGGCAAGCGGGCGGGCGGTCTTCCGAGGCGCCATCGATCCCTCGATCGATAGACGGCCATTGGCTTCCGACGTAAATTCCAGACAGACAAACCCCATTGGATTCGGTACATAGCCGCGTATCTACGTACATGCAAGCTCTAGGAGCTTCGATAGCCGCTACTTCGGCACACAGTGACCGTGTGCGTTCGAAGATATCTATGACCGCGCACCAAGCTTCCCTCGTTCACAGAACGCCCTTGTTCCTTGCTAGAACCTACTGGCCGTACACGGTATGTAAACAATTAATCCACGCGATTTTGAGGGTCGAGATTGCCGCTCAGCTTTAGGGGGAATCGCTACTTTCTGGGTGCGCACCGATAGCCTCAAGTATGATAGGTGTACGCGATAGTTTGCGGAGGGTAATGGCGGAGAACAATTGGATTTATGGCTCGGAAAGGTAAAATTGCCCCAGATATGTATATATATATGTATAGAAATGGCAGGCATTTTTGTCAGTATAGCGATATTGCAAATATTGAAATGAAATTCGAATTTAGAAGCAGTCGAGTTCATGTTGATTATTGCGTGTTGGATTATGTCAGTTTAAATTACGGTTTTTGTTTCATTCTATAATCGATCGATCGTTGTGCAATAAATATGGTAACCGAATGTAAACTTGTCTCATGAACGAAAATTTGTGATTGGAGAAATTAGCTGCAGCATTTGGAAATCTTTTTTGCGATTGCATATGTTTGTTGGTCGTAGTTGTGTAAAAGCTCAGTGTTCTTGCGACGTTAGGACAATCTGTATGTTAAAAGTGGCCTAAAACCAGAAGTTTTGTACGTTGTATATTAAAAAGACTTGAATGTACAATAGAATCTTGATTGTCTGATTGACAGTTTTCTATGGTGTTTGTAAACTTTTTATATTAAGTGTTCACGTAGTTTTGTGAACCAGGGAAAATTGAAAGTCGAAATTAGAAACTTTGTTAAACTACTTACAATTAATCAATGGTTTATATTTGGTAATTATTTTTTATTTACTTTTAGCACTTTCTTAACATCGTTAGTAAGACGATATTGTCATTTTCAAATATATAGTTTCTCTCGAAAGTGAATTGTCCACAATTATCTATTTGACATTGAAAAGTAAACCTACTGGTTGATCAGCTATCATTTATTGATTGAACGTGCAGGGTCGTGCAACTACCGCTGCATACTAAATTCTATCTATAACTTCATTCTATTCTAATTTTCGCAATTGCTTTATCCTATTGTGAATTTAAAAATGTACAAATTTCAGTCATTTAATTCTACCAATTTTTAAATATACTTTGTGCTGAAGTAATTATTTCAAGAAAAACTCTACATCTTTTCTTTTGTATATCTGTGACCTGGAGACCGCTGTTACGAAGAGAATAGAATTTAGTGAAACAAAAAGTTTTGAAATAAGGAGAGGTCCATATTATTGTGCCCTCGAATATAAATTTTGTTTTGGATTACAAGGTCTAGAAACGAAAGATCTATAAGTAGCTATAGCTACACACCAAGGTTAATTTTCTGGTAATGTTCTTTGCTATAAATATATGAACGTGCTCCTTATCATAGCTTCTTCTGTTGTATTGTAACATTGTAAGAGTGAGCATCTGGATCAGCATACACTACACCTGTACTTATACCTATACTTGTTTCAATATATTCTTCTATTACAAATTCATCCACTAGTTCTTTTATCAGTCAACTTCAACAGGTGTTAAAAAAGATACAGAAATTTTTGGATTCAATTAGAAACTTCTAAATACTATAAATTTTCTTTTTATTATTTAATTTGTACTTATCATAGCTTTTTCTATTGTATTGTAACACTGTAAGAGTGAAGATCTGGATCAGCATACACTTACTTATTTCAATATATTTTTCTATTACAAATTTATCCACTCGTTCTTCTATCAGTCAACCTCAGCAGGTGTTAAAAAAGATGGAGAAATTTTGAGATTCGATTAAAAACTTCTAAATACTATAAATTTTCTTTTTATTATTTAATTTGTACTTATCATAGCTTTTTCTATTATATTGTAACACTGAAGATCTGGATCAGCATACACTTACTTATTTCAATATATTTTTCTATTATAAATTTATCCCCTCGTTCTTCTATCAGTCAACCTCAACATGTGTTAAAAAAGATGGAGAAATTTTGAGATTCGATTAAAAACTTCTAAATACTATAAATTTTCTTTTTATTATTTAATTTGTACTTTACAATTTGTCCAGCTGGACATTTGGTAAATTTTTCTAACTTAATTGTTAAATAACATATGGATGGCGAGATACCATCTTCCAGTTTGTCTATTTTATTTCTTTAGTGAGGTCAATGGGGTGTTTTTTTTCAGTCTTCGAAATTTTAATGTGACATTATGAATATTGTATTGTAACACTGTAAAAGTGAGGATCTGGATCAGCAAACACTATATTTATACTTATACCTATACTTATTTCAATATATTTCTCTATTACAAATTCATCCATTCGTTCCACTATCAGTCACCCTCAAAACTTTGGATAAATTTATGTAATAGATATTACGCAATATAAAAGAGTGGAATACTTAGAAGCAGAGTAAGTTAAAAATGAAGAGTGCGCTAAAATTGAGCAAACGAATGAGGTTTTTGTTTGTATGCAAACAAATGGAAATAAATATAGCGATATTGAATTTAGTAGACTTGTTATAAGTACAGGATGAGTTTTAAAAGTAAATAAATTATGATTTTAATTAAAAATACCACGAATGACAATATTTATAAAAGAAAAGCAAATTAACTTCTGTATAATAAATTTACTTATCTGTATCATCGATATCAAAATAAATTTCTCTAAGAATAATTTTATCCACTAAAAGCTTGGAAATTTTCAAATTACAATTTTGAATGGATGCTTAATCTCTTTCGCGTATATGGAAATATGAGATTTATTAACACACACGTACCACATTTTAATGTTTAATACTTCAAACAAAACAAGAACGATTTTAAGATAATATTTCCAGTTAAAAATACACGACGGAGCTGTTCAGAGTGTAAACGTTGAAATAATGAAAACGTACTAACAATAAGCGCACTTAATGCAAGTCTTCCATCTCTCACGAGAATGTACGATTTATTTTTCTACAGATTTGCATGTAATGAGTTAACCGCTTCAGTTAGCTCGTATTTCATTTCATAAATCTGCGAGAAATAAAAACGAGCAGCGCTGGATGACGGTAAATTTGAAAAAATCATCGCTTTCACCTGCAGTTTTAATAATCTTGTTGGACACAATTGTTTTATTCGCACAGTCAGTCACAAAAATCTGTCGACCGAAAACTCCACCGAATTGTATATAATATACGACACACATGCACATCTATCCGTTGAAACTAAAAATGCACTTTGTTACAGAATTACGTACTTACAAATCACCGATAAATGATTGAATTTCCTCGGTCTATTAACGGATTTCCAGGAAAAATTGCACAGATGTAAAGCATACGTGTACGTAGATCGAGAAAATGTGGAAAGAGAAAGAAAACCATCAACTACGAAATACTTTATCAACTCCAAGAAATTGTGTATATTACAGGTTTCCACTACGAGATATTAATATAACGTTAAATCTACCTCATTTTCATCGAACTTCATAATTTTTACGCCTCGTTTATACGACGTCTGTCTTTGTTATAATGTGTATCGAATTAAAATCGAAGGGATACAGGACAAGGTGTCTAAATTTCGTCCCACGAAAACGTTTCCGCCATTTACCCAAAACTAAATCGATTTTTTAATCTGACAAATTTGTATGATCACCTTGAAGATCTGTAACTGTTTTATAGAAATTCATGCAGACTAAAAAATATATACATGTTGAGGTTATTAGATGTATGAACAGAGGAACACGTGGATAAATTGTAAAGTAGAAAATATATTTTAGTACAGAAGTGTAGTACAAGTAGGAATATAATTTGAGCTGGTCCAGAACCGCACGTTAGCAGTGCTACCCCATAGGGTCATAACTGAAAGCCCCGAAGCCATCGTTGCCTGTCTACTGTTTATGGTTTGCCTTTGTCTCGGTCTATTGTCTATACGTTGTCGATGGCTTCAGTGCTTGAGAAAACTAAAAAGACCAGATGTAGAGTTTTCTTAGAAGTTCTGACCACTTCAACAATACATAAAGTATGCGTTCATCAGTTGGTGAAAAAAGTGTATCTAATTTCCTTAACCTTTACTTTAGTGAGGAAATGTTTATGTTATTAGCCTTTTATGCGCATGAAATCTCACGGTCTATACAAAATGCACATTTCACATGCAAATTTTTTCTCTATTCGTCTATCTTCGAAAAACTAAAAACTTGTTAATTTCGTCCTTGGGAATCTACGTAGGGAGACGAAATTGGGCACAAGGGCATCTTTTAATATAATTGCCATTTCTAACGAAAAACAGAACGAGATGGTCACTTCGGAATACGAAAATAAAATCAATATACTGCGCATCATCAAAAATAAACAAATCACGTACTTCAGACGTTGAAATACGATTTCGAATATTAAGAAATAGTCGCGAAACAACACAGCGTTACAGAAGACTCCGGAAACGACAAATACTTTTGTTTATGCTGTCGCTCAACTGGCGGTATTTCTATTTTAAATTCCAACTGCCGGACAAACAGACTGGTGCACTTAACAACAAAGATTGGTCAGGAAACGAAATTTAGCCCGTGTAGACTCGTATGACCAATTGTATGCCGGTAAGAGTTTACTGGACGGAAATTTGATCACAACGATATTCATGGAATAATGCAGAATTTTCCATTTATTAAAAATGTCTGCATGATACGTAGATCTTGAATTTAATAAATCGTTGAAAACACAACGAAACTACTGTCGTTTCTATCGAAACACGTATTGTATTTCTCTTCCACGAGTAATCAAAGTTTTGTTCGACAAAACAAAAAAGAAAAAAGAAGAAAAAAAACAAGGAGAAAGAAATACAATTATTTTGTAGTGCTCGAGCGAACACGTCGAGTTTCCGTTGAAAGTGCTCTTTCGAATTCGTTAGCCGAAGAAGTTATTCACGCTCAAACGAATCACGCGAGTACACGTATCGGTCTCAAACGCTTGACGCCGCTCTATTTTACATGGCGCTTCGATAGAGCGAATTATTTTCACGCAAGAAGAAACACAATTTTGCTTTTACGCTATTTTCTTTGAACTCTGAACACCGTTTTAAGCGAACGTTGCAAGTTTCAAACGAAGGCATTTCAACCAACGGAATAACTCGCACGAGTAACGCAAAGTAAAAGTCGTAGCGGCGAGAAAAACGATATGGTGACTTAGAAAAATTGCTTTCAACCGTCAGAAATCCTTTCCTCTATCTCTCTGATTTACTGACATCGTTCACCCTGGATAACGTTCTACGTGTTTCTTAAACTAGCCGCTTAAACTTTTCATTACTTACGAGGTGAAAGATTACTTTTTCGCTTTGATACATCTTAATTGCTTGTATGTATTGTACGTTATCATCCATAAGTATTTGGACATCGACAAACTATTACAAGTACAATAAAATGTATCAAAATGAAATTCCTTGATCTAACTTTATCCTTTGTAGTGAACAATTTCTGTAACGTTCTTACCTAATTTGCAAACAAATGAACAATCCCTCCGCAGGGATAGGTAGATAAACAGATTGTTGCGAATTCTCGACTAAATAACAACCGGTCAGGTCAAACCGATCGGTCGATATCGCGTACCTCGAAAGAATTAACACTCAATGGATTTTTTAATATAATCGCCATTTTTAATGAAAAACAGAACGAAATGGCCACTTAGGAATACGAAAATAAACTTAATATCGCGTCATCAAAAATAAATGTGGAGGAGGTTTAATGGATCGAGTGTCAGAGTAATCTAGCAGTGTGTTTGCACTTGTTGCATAAAAGTAAAGTGTGATGTTATGAACAGGGCAGTGGTAAGATCTTGTTGCACGGTACGATGTCTGATGATTTTTTTTTATTTGCATTTACTTTACAATCAATTCTCGTTAGAGAATTTTAAGTACATTTATCTGACGTGGTACTATGACATGATTAGTAAGTGTTTATAGTATGTTTGATTCTATTTGAATCTAGTGTTTAGATCTAAAGTGTAATGTCTTTTTAGCCTGTGGATCTGTTCCGACGTGTCGAGTAGTTGAGTAATTAGAGGGTTTTGGTGGTTGTTAACTCTTGTGCTGTGTCTATTGCTGAATTTTGATATTTCTTCTTTGACTGTGGATATCTTGAGGTCGTGATGTATCGTTTCGTTGGTGACGTACCAAGGTGCATCTATTAGGGATCTTAAGGTTTTCGATTGGAATCGTTGAAGAATTTCTATGTTGGAATTTCTTGCTGTTCCCCATAGTTGGATTCCATAGGTCCAAACAGGTTTTAATATGGCCTTGTATGATGTAATTTTATTTTGCGTGTTTAAGTTGGAACGTCGGCCGATGAGCCAGTAGAAGTTTTTAAATTTTGATTTGAGTTGTTTGGTTCTATCTAAGATATGTTGTTTCCATGTCAATCTTCTGTCCAGAGTCATGCCCAGATATCTGACTGGCTCTTTATCTGGAACTGGTATGTTGTTTATCGTCACCTGTGGGCAAGTTTGTTTTCGTAGCGTGTTGCTAGATTTGCTTTCGTTGACTTTGAAGCGCCATTTGTGGGATGTCTGATGATGAACAGGTTTTTTACCAGACCTCGGAGTCATTAGGTTTACAGCTCAGGGAGGACGTGTAATTGGGAATTTTCTAAAGAATGGGATGGGCTTGTCCGTGCCATAAACAGACGGCCACTGAAAATTCCGAACACAGATGTACTTCCAGAAATGATCAAATAAAATTGCTTTGCAATTATTCTTTCTCGGAGGAAGACTACCTAAGTTCACATAGTACTATGTCTAAATATTTGGAAAACCAAATATTCCGATTATTAGAAACATATAAAAGAAATCTTGAAACGAAACTTTGTAATCTATCTTCTGTCTTTCGTGCGATCTCAAGTTCCTATACCGATAGGCAGGAAAGTGGACGTGAATCGGTTCAAGTAAAAAGGCGACGATGACGAACAGAACGAATGATTTAGCGAAACGTAGAGAAAAAGGCGACAAAAGAAAGCAGCACGCCGCCGCCTGACAGAACAAACATTGCAGGAAATCGCGACCGATTTGAATTTCAAACGTGAAGCTAAATATATTAAATTATTATTCCGGTTTGCGTGGTGTTCGTCGTCGTAACGCTTGGGATCTACATTTTAAAACGGCGGCTCTCTGTTCCTCGATTGTCTAGAAAATCCTAAGGGTATCACCCTTATCACAGCTACATATACAATCGCTGTCACTCTTCGAACGAGAACGCGCGCAAGGATCCGGACAGAAATGGAATATCAGGCTGACGAGACGGACGGATATTCAGAGGCAAGCCAGCACCGAGCCGGAGGATCGCAGAAGGATCAAACACGGACGGATACAAACGGGGCTGCGACCGGCTGGGAAACTCGCAACGAACGTGGAATCGTAACAAAGAGGGAGTAACTCGGCTAGAGCTGACGCAAATCGGTGCGAGAGGGAACACGGACAGAGAAGAGCCAGGCAGAGAAGGAGACAGACAGAGAGAGAGAGAGAGAACGGTAGGGAGGAGGCTGGGCGCAAATTACTTGAGGTTTCCGGCAACTGGCGCTAATTGAATTCCCCGATGAATCGAACTCTGCATAGTGCAGCCGAGCGGAATATTGGCTCTTTTCAACGGCGCTTCAAATGGACGGTCGCCGACGCGGCCATCGGATCTCGCTTTACTCGACCAACCCTTCTGTGTTTCAGCCTTTCGGAGACCAGCAGACAGTCCAACGGTCGGATACGTTAACCGTTGCCGATCACCCTGATGCGTCCGATTCACGATTCTTTATTTCCTGGCTGTTTCTGCGCCTGCATTTGCCTCCAGAGTACCCGCGTATGATTGAAATCGGCGGATTCGAAGGAAAGTAATTCTACGTTATCGCTATCGCGCGCTAGGCAACGATTGCTTTGACCAACGCTTGGTATTGGATCGAATAATTGGACCATACGGTTAATACGCTTGAATTAAATTAATTAGAGATAATTTGTCTGTTTCGGAGGTTGTGGATGGGGAAGTTATTGGTTACGACCAATAAGTTAGAGAATGTGATAATTCCGATTGTAATTTAATTGATGTAATTTAATTGATTTTTATTTGTGCTGGATACGTAGATATTTCTGATCGAATCTGCAATGACTGACCGTTACTGCTAAACAAAAGAAAAGAATGTCTGCGTCCACACATACTAAATAAATAATTGCCTTTTCCCATTTATATTACGGTCTATGTATAAAGAAATTCATTTTCGATATGTTGAATAATTTTTATTCTCTCGTACTACACACACGCTCACTTCTCATAATAATTTCACGGGAGTCATATGATAAGAACTTTTCATGGTCATCGTGTGGTCATCATAACATCGCGTTTTTTCAATCGAGTGAATTCGGGTTATAAGAATTTACAAGAATTTACAAGAATAAGAAACAAGGTACGGCATAATTAAAGAAACTCGAAAGTGCTGCAAGTGCAACGGAATTGGTAAAACTACAAACGCTAAAAATCAAAAACACGATATTGAAAATTATCAAAAACTGATTACCGATATAATGAAATGGTTTCATCGCGACACAGACGACGATAATGACGATTTTATTCGAATAGAAACAGCAAACGAAAGTGCTAATGAAGACGTGCCTTGTCATGACGAAGCATTCGTGGTATTTGCAGAAGGACTTCGATGATTCGAAATACAAAAAGAATGTAACTCTATGCAGTTACTTATGTCGACAAAATTATGTGACTTGGCAGCCAGAAAGATGCGGGACCCGCAAATATTTCATGAGTCTGCAAATTAATTTTGATCTGTGTTTGAAGAAATAAAATTTTATAGCAGAAAAGTGATTGTTCTATTATGGGAAAATTCCATTATTCCATTATTCCATTAAATCAGACAGGTTTGTCTGTCTATTAGTTCGGATAAGGAAGCACATAAACTCGTTGTCCTTCGACAATTTCAGATAAATGCAGTTCTACTATATTTGAAACTTTACAACGCACTGTTCATATATCGGAAATTTATGGAAATCTTTAATTATTCGTTGTTTATAGTGCTATGAACATTACACATTTATTTATGTAGATCTTTCTTTTGTCTAAATATATTTCCGTCCTACAATAGGAAGAAGATGAAACGTACCATTTTCGATTAAAAGATATAAGAAAACTATACAATAATTATTCATAACTCCTAATTGCAATTCTCATTACAATTTCATGTACGAAGTCAATCCTTTCAAAAGATAAAAAAATCTTCAAAATAACCACGAAGAGCGGTTATATAACCGTCTCATTGACGCATGATCGAAGTTCCAAAATTTAACGAAACGTTCAAAACTTGAAACTGCAACTCCACAGAGGTGCACTCGCCTGCGCTACTCATTTTTGCAACGAGCTGTAGGAAGTTCTCGGTTGAAATTTCTTATCAGAGGACGATGCGTAATTTCAGCAGCTGCATGGATTATGCGGACTCGCGTCGCTCGGACCACGGCGATCACGGAGACAAACAGAGAGAGAGAAGGGCGAATGTCGCAAAAGCGGAGCATAGTCGCGTCTGCGGCATAGCAGATAAAGGGCCGTCGCCGGATAATTACCTCCCCTTTAGTCGGTAGCGAGCGTAATCCTCGCCGGGGTTGGGAACGAACGACCATACCCGCCATGCAGCGTGACGTTCTTCGTTCATTGCCTGGATATTTCGCCTTCGTTTCTCCTTCGTCGTACCATCGGCCATGGCCTCTGCACGTCTCTGTTTCTTCTTGTCGTCGCTGATTCTCGCAGCTCGACGAAATTAAATGAACGTGGGGCCTCGGAAGGATCGCTTTGATGTCGGCCCGCGGACGCAAGTAATTTATTTTCCGCGGATACGGTCGGTGGGAAACGCGGCAACAACCGGTGCGGTGGCATGTTCTTTGATTACATGCGTCGGACACGTTAATTTGCGCCGGGGCCAGTTTCGTCCAGCGTCAAACTCAGACCGGGATCCTGTCGCCGGCAGAAAAGCCGGAACCGCGTTTTTTGGACAATTCGTCGCTGGGTGACGCGCGCGTGGCCCACGCTCCACCTGCATCAACCTTTCATCGCCTGGAATTTTTTCTCACCGTGACACCTTTTCCGAGAAGAGTGACGGATGTTGCGCGTCGCTTTCCTTGCTATGAGTTGCGATCCGCAACTGTTGCAGATGTAACGAGCACCGGACGAATTAACGCGATGGAATTAGTTTCTGGAATTAATCGGCCAACGAGTTTACATTGACACACTTTCGTGGCCAGATTTTTTGAAATCAAGAACTTTAGGTGAACTTCTAGAACTGTTCTCTCCTCCCGGATTTCAATGGTTTTTAAATATGTTATAGAGATCGACATTTTGGGCAACTTTTCCCTATACATAAACCGCCGGTCTCTCCTAGTTTCCGAGATATTCACAAAAAATTACCGGTGCCACTGCAGCCTATTTCTGACTATAGTTGTGCGTGAAGACATGTCTGTTATAGTTTGTAACTCGATTAAAAAACGATTGTTCTATTTCGCGAAATAATATCAATTATTCACTCGCCTATTATCTTTATAATTAATTTGTTATTATTTCACGCGGACGTTATTTGCGATTTAAAAAACTAGCCCGAACCAAAATTCAATACATCGATGATACTCATTTTTAAGTAAATTGTAATAGACATTTCTTGCAGTTTCGCATGTGCACGTTATGCACGAAGCCTTTAAACTCCTTTTTACACAGAAAATAAGCAGCGATCGATACTAATGCATACGCTGTAACAGGCGCACAAATATGAGCAGTCATGCACCATAGCGGTACCTGTAGTTTTTCGCATATATCTCGGAAACTAAGCGATACCGATGACTATATGTATAGGAAAAAGTTGTGCAAAATTTTGATTTCTACAACATATTCAAAAATCATCAAAATCGGAGAAGATGGAACGTTCGTACAAGTTTAGCGAATTTTATTTCAAACAAGAAGAGATTGTACGTGTTTGTAAATTTATCGAGAATTAAAACGATAAGGAACAATTTATAACGTGAAGTTTTAAGAATTTTTATCTTTAAGCTTCTAAAAATTTTCATTAGAAAATGATATATATCACAGTGACTATTTCATTATTAATTTATACGATTTGATTCAATTCAGATGTCGTGACTACAAATCGATTGAAATGTCTGAATACTTTTGAACGATAATGTACACTTATTGCAATGCCATAATTCCAAAAATGTCTATTATATATATGTGTGTCATCTTTATTGGCCAATTGTATTTTACATCGTAACGATTACGCGGCGCACCATATTAATGGAACGTAATCAATTTTTATTTGTGGTACGGTTTATGGGGTTAACAGTAATCATGAATTATGTAATTCATATGGGAGAGAATTTTAGCGTTGAAAGAACTGGTTTATTGATCATAGTAATACACGTGCATCGATGATAATAATAATTTGCTGTTTTGCAAATTTATGGAAATTTTTAGAGCTAAAAGAGATTCGATTATCTTGTTTAATATTAAAGCAATGTCTTAGGGTGGTAATATCAATAGATCAATATTCCTCGGAAGCCATATTGTCGTCCAATATGAAGCATTAGCTCTATGCAGATAATTGTAGTCATAGCATAAAATTCAGAATATTTTATCGTTTTAATATACCATCAACATTTATTTGTAGTATATTCACTGTAGAAATATTAATCTTCAAAATGATTAATTATTATGGAAATGAAAATTTGATGTGAATGGTTAAAGCGAGTGACTGACAATAAGTTTCGGTGCTAAAAATGCGAGGGGCGACCAAATGCTTAAAATTAAAGTAAAGCAAGCGTTCATATCTAGCAAAGGCTTATTATAAATAATATTGTGTAATTATAATTTCATTATTGTATAAAACTGTAAATGTACCTTTCCATCTTTCCTTTCTGAAAATAATTCAATAAAAATCTCAACATTATATATAAAATTTTGCGACAAAAAATAGTGCATTGTTTTTAATAAATCAATTTACTCAATTCTAAGGAATAATTTAGCTAGAGTTTCGCGCGTACATAGAAAGATACTTTCGCAGAAGATCTGCATTTTTCAAATTGTTACACCACCATAACAAAAAGAGGCAAGGTAGATTTGCTGTAATTGGGGTCACGATACCCCATTGTACAGAAAATTAGGGAGAAGACTTTATAGCTATGTTTTGACGACCACAGAAGGTTTCTTAATTAAGTGGTTACTACCCTTCTTGTCAATAACTTATCTTGTCGCTGTATCAAGAGAAATGAAGAGAAGTTCTTAAGACATTTAAGAATATACGGGCTCAGCTGCTTGGGATAATATAGCAGATTAATGACACGCAAATTCAGCAAGATATGTACGCTAATAAATAAATAAATTGTCGACTAATGAAATTGACGAAACGCAAACAATTATGAAATATAACATCCTTCGTTCAAACTTTCTTAGAACTTCGCCTTATGTACGCCTTCATTGCGAATAAATTAAAAAAATAATCTTTCCATTACTGTACTTGATGATATAAAATCAAATAAAAATTCAAATGACAAATTAAGAACGAAAGAACTATGTTAATTAGGCACGTGTGCAAATTTGTAGCTTTACAAGTAGCTGATCAAAGGAAAATGTATAGCATTAATTAAAGCGAAACATCTCTGTAAATAACGTTGGTAAAATCAAAGGAAATCGAGGAACGTTTTATACAAATATTTTAATCGAATAAAAAAGCAAGAAACGTTGGAAAAATTGAACAACTTTCTCCTCAAAGTCGAACGACATGCTTCGAGTCAAACTTGGAAATGAGTTTCTGTGAAAGTTAACAATATATTAAGAAGTTCTTTAATGCTGGCAAAGGAAATATGTTTACAGCTCTTTCTCAGCTGTGTTTGTGCAAGCTCTTCTGATTTTCATGATCACAATTTTATTGCAAAATGCGCTATAGGACATATACATAGATATATGTAATTCTCAACTCATCAATGTACATATTGATGTATTTTAATTACGTTATAAATAACTGCAATGTAAGAACTGTATACATAGAATGAGTAAAACTAATTATCCTAATAATTATCATAGTAAATTATAGTAATCGGGTAGGTTTATTTTTACATCTTTTGATACTCATCCAAAACTTCTTCTTACAATAAGAGAAATAAATTCTTTAACTTTATCGAATAGGAAAAATAATATTTTATGTATATACCCTACAGTTAGCGTCTGACCATACACAAACCTAAACTACTGGCAGTCACGTTCACAGCTAAAACAAACAGCTTTTAGTCCAATAAAGTAATTAAAAAATATCCATTTTGAAGAGAACGACCTCCAATTTTATATGTATTTTTAATAATTAATCACAGATAAACAATTGCTTTCATGTTTTTCTAAAACGTTCGGTTCTCGGTCGATCAAAATGTCGCTGCTATTGAACAAGTGTAAAACTTGAATAGGTTGGAAATTTGAATACTATCTGAAACTTTAATACTATCTATATAAAACTTTTGCATAAATTTCGACGTAAAACTGTCCCAGGAATGAGGATACAACACGATTATTTGATGTCACAAAAAAAAAAAAAAAAGAAGGAAATGGAAGATTTCGAAAGAAACATAAAAATGGATATTCGTTGCCCTCAATAGAGTTGAACACACATGAGCAAACGCAATCTTCGCGTTCCTCAATTATGATAAAATATATATAAGGTCTGTAAGTATGAAACCGGAATTTGCCTATGGCCCTAGCTGATAATGTTGTAGTATATTAATATATATTAGATAATGTAGATTATTGTAAAATATGTTTCTCCAACGCAAATAAAAAGAACATCTTGAAGAGATATATTTCTTGTTTTCATACGAGTTATCAAGGATTGTTATTCTGATAAGTTGTCCCGTACAAAAAGGATTATTGGTACGGTACTTGCGAATTTAAATCAATTGAACATTGAAGTCTTTTCTACAACTAAGATGCACAGGCTCCTCTACTAATACAATTCTTTCTTTGATGAAACGTCCGAAAGGATTCTTTCGTTTTGTAAGGAAATAATGGATGCACAACATTTTCCGTTTTATATTATTTTATCGAATTACGTATGATCCATTTTGTTCTATTAAAATAAAAATTACAACGTTCGACGGATTAGGTTTTATGTTTGTATAAAGATGCGTCGTTGTAAAAGACGTGTCTGTAAAAGAAAGACACTTTCCGGACAACTTAATATATTGGTGAAAAAGGATAGAAAATTTTGTAAGATCTATTTTTCTGTCTGCCAGAGAATTTGATGTTTCAAGGTTTCCCTGTTTTACGTTTCTTCGTCGATTTACACGCATTTTACAATAGAGACAGCAATTTAAATAATTGTCCTTTAAGAAATATTGTGCGTTTCTTACGTATTGGTCTGTAAGTATGAAACTGGAATTTGCCTATAGATGGCCCTAGCTGATAATGTAGTTATCACTAAACTGCGTCATTGATGCCAAAAGTCTTTGTTGACATCTCACAAACATTTTCGACTTACAACAATACAGGTTTCATACAACAGCATAGTTTGTAATAGCGTTGAACATGTCGAATTTTGTGCCTGGAAACTACGATTTGCGGACAGCATTGATTTTCTATTACCATTTGAAGAAAACTGCTGCAGAATCGCATCGAATGCTTGTCGAAGCTTACGGTGAGCATGCTCTTGGTAAATCACAGTGCTTTGAGTGGTTTAAAAAATTCAGAAGTGGCAATTTTGACGTGAGGAACGAAGGACGTGGAAGACCACCGAAAAAGTTTCAAGACAGAGAATTGCAAGCATCGTTGGATGAGGATGACGCTCAAACGCAACAACAACTCGCTGATCTATTAAACGTGACAAGAGAAGCCGTCTCCATACGTTTGAAAGCCATGGGAAAGATCCAGAAGGTGGGAAAATGGGTTCCACATGAACCGAATGAAAGACAGCAGGAAAACCGAAAAACCACTTGCGAAATGCTGCTCGCTAGATACAGAAGAAAGTGATTTCTCCGCCGAATTGTGACTGGCGATGAAAAGTGGATATATTTTGAGAATCCTAAGCGTAAATTATATTTCCGTAAATTGAATCCATTATAAAGCAAAAACGATGGCTTATTAAAGAAATTCCTCACCACGAGCCAGATATTGTTACGAAGCGGGTATTGAATTATCAGTGACTCGCTCAACGAACAACGAAACAAAAACGAACCGGGTAAAAGCCGAGTCGAAAGCGCATTCTCCTTCAGAACCTGGAGTCGGATAACGATACGAACGCTCGAGTCACATGCAAAAAGACGACGAGAGAGATCGCGACGACAAATGATTCGATAACGGCATCGTATCCGGCAAAGCTAGCGATTATTAACGGGTCGAAGCGGAACATAGAAGAAATAACCGGCGGAGAGAACGAGAGGAAGCGACTGGTAAGAGGAAACGCTAACGGTGGACGACTGCGACAACGCGCGGAGGCGCAGTATGACGAGGCATGGGTGGTGAAAAAGCATAGGAGAAAAGAAGGGTTACGGATGAATGGGAAGGCCGGGACTTTTCAAGCGATCAAATGTGATTGAACAGACACGGATGCCGCGTATTATTGAGCGAGCGACGCATTATCCAGTAATACGGCCGACTGCATCCGGCATTATCGGAAACTCGTTGCTCTGCCTCGACGAAGCCGTATTTAACGGGATCCTGAATGAATCTCCCGGCCAGAAGCCACATTCACCGACGAAATGACAGTGCGCAAACGGGGTGACCGATGGATATTCGAACACCCGTACGCGTCGTATCACGTAGACGAGTACACGTTCGAAGACACGAACGATATCGATTCCTCAGGAAGCGTATGTAAACTGAATCGATATACGTCCTTGTTCGATTAACAGACTCGCTGGTAGGTAGTAAAATACGAGTTAATTAAATGGAAAATGGCATGCCTCGTGGATTTCGTGGACCTTGATGTATATTGTCAAGGTCAGCGTTCTCAGTAGTTTAGCTTGTACATACGTACCTATACAATCGCAGCTTGGGTCGAGATTTTGAGATACGGAAATTAGTAGAAACAGATTTTGTTAGAATACTATTTTGTTAGAAACAAATTCGTTCGTTCTCGACTTAGTTTTCGGGAGAATCGAATTTCAGAATTTATCGAGTTGAACTAATTCTGCACTGAATAGGATTAAATAATTGGCAGCAGATCGTTCTACGTATAAAAATAAATCGAAAGTGTAGAATAGAATTTCCTCGCAAGACGCTTTGTTTCCGAGAAAAATAAATTTCTAAAAACCATGTATTAGGTCGTCCGAAAAGTTTCTTTCGTTTTATAAAGAAATAATGGATGCGTTTTTCGTTTTATATTATTTTATCGAATTACGTATGATCCATTTTGTTCTATCAAAATAACGATCACAACATTCGACAGATTAGGTTTCATGTTTGTATAAAGATGCGTTGTTGTAAAAGACGTGTTTGTAAAAGAAAGACACTTTCCGGACAACCTAATACTAGGTCGGTTTGTAACTAAATATATTCAAACTCTATTTTCTGGATCCTCAGAGGGACAAATTTTATTCCACATTTTCGACCTTTCTTCACACGTACATTAACCTCCTGTCGATTCTGCCAGTCCGCAATTAACCACGTTCAAGAATACTTGATAAATTTTCAAACTCGATTTTCTCGAAGACTAAGCTGAGAATAATAAATTTCATTCTATAGTCTTTCTTTAGTTTCCCAGAAGGAATTACGTGGTGCCAGCTTTTACGTGTTATTCTGTATGTATGTAAAAGTATTTTTGATATTACAGTAGAACTCCATTTATCTGAAGCTGTAGAATAGACAGTCAGTTTATACCTTTTTATATACATATTATTTACATATTTTATATACATGTCGGAGATGAAGAGACGCCGGAGCCTTTCTTTCGGAATATTTGGGAAGGTCCCCAATACTTTAGTCCAGACTTTTTATTATAGTCGTACTTAAACAATACAACTGAGAAATAACTGTTTATGAGTTGAGTCAATTATGATTATCCGAGATTTATGACAGTGAGCTTGGACTCGAAGTGACATAACGGGTCACTGAACGTAGTCACGGTCACGGGAGGGACGTGTACCTAACAGAGGTATAAAGTAATTAAATAACTCTCCTTAAAAACAGCGATTGACCTGAGGAATACAGAGAGGAGTATATAAGGGCAGTTCCACCTGGACCGAGGTGCAGTCCGATAAGTTCGACTAGCCCAGTGAACACGTACATCGAGTTTCTAATCGCAATCGTCATCCCGTTGATCGTGTATTCGTTATGGAATCTAAATTCATCGTCATAAGCATCTCGAGCACTCGATCATCGATATCACTTGTTAACTTTTGTAATACATTCGCATAAACAAACATCATCTGGTATAAGACAACTATGGACAACTCGCAGCAAAACTCATCACACGCCCCGTTTTCCAAAGATGATCCGACATACATATATATACTTTACATATGTAAATTCTATAGAATTCAAACTACCCGTCAACCGACATTTTTACTTTTGCTTTGTTTTACCGCCAGTTATTTTGCTGAATAGATGAGGTCACGAAAAATGAACGATAATTTAAGACTTGGAAAATCGATTCTCAATTTTCCAGGTAAAATTTGTAGTAGGTTTGTTATTAACTCTTATTGTGTTTAATTTCATTATTCCCAAATAAACTCGATTTTTCAGAATCGATCGTCCGATTTACTCTAAGAATTTACGTTATTATATATAATTAGAGTTCATTGATTTTCCTCGCTACTTATTACTTTTCGTTCATATAATACCACGTAGTTAGCGTTCAGGCAAATCAATTCACTATTGTCGACGACGGATCTTTAATTAAACAGAGATTAATTAAAATTTCGTTCCAATAAATGAAGTTCTACCATGCAATAGCTTTTAGCATTAGATTCAGGTTTGGTTTGGGTTTGGTAACGAAGAAAGAAATTACAAAGGCAATTACAATTTACATGGAATTCTATGGTAATTATACACAACAGACGCCTATCTTTGATGCTGAATTCTTCTTTTCATCAGAAATACCTTTATTTCAAACACAGTATTCATAATCTGCATTTCCTTTAGCTTTCGTCAGCTTTAGAAATACGAGATGAACTACGCTTTATTAGACAATGATTTATATTACAGTGGATGCGTGTCCTGACAAACTACTCCTTTTGTAGAATGAAATACCTGAACATCGAATTCCATACATTCATAAGAATTTATGTATACTATCTTCCGCGTAACTGATAGGAAATCAGAACTCCTCGGCGATGAGTTATCACGTACGATGTATACAACTCGATTGTATGTAATAGAAACGACTCAGCATTTTGCCGAGCTTAAAAAAGGACAACGCAAGTGAACAAGAAAGAGGTGGGGAATAGGCTCGGTGGAAGGAAATATATCGGTCAGACAATGTTAATGCAACAATGGAACTTTTTTGTTTGCAATTTTTATCGAATAAAACTTTTACCAATGTTATTGCCAGGTTTGTCTGAGTAAAACAGGATCAAACACGATACAATTTGAAGCATATTTGCTTATCTACTGACATTAACTTATTTTCTGTCGTCTATTAAATATACATGTAAATGTGATTTAAACTATATCCCCGTTGGGCTCATTTTAATCAGAAAAATTCTACAAATATGTTAGAACAAGTTTAATTAAAAAAAAAAATAAAAAAGTTTCTTCGTTGTCTCATGGATGATTAGTAATTTGTCAGGGATGATTGATTTTGCATCAGGTTACTCTACTCAACCATCGAACTTTGCTATGTGTCAAAGGAACGACCGATCAATTGTGAGGAACATAGTGACGAACAATTTGCAGGAAAATGCTGTATGCGTTTGATTTAATTCGTCAGAATAATAATTTGTCAGAACACGCATCTGCTATATCCATAGCCTTATCCAAACCATAGTTTGCAAGCGTAATTTCAGTTATATGATCACGCGTTGAATGCGGTACAGAGGCAACTGCTCAACTTCAGTTTTCCGAACATCAGCTCCTACTTGTTCGAACTAATAATAAGAGCTGCAGGTTGTAACTAATAAACCGCCACCATAGAAACTATTCCATCAATTGAACAGTTCTGCCTGCCAATTAATCCAGGTAAAGCACGTTCTTGATAATAATATTTCTTCTAACATTCTATCCATTATCCTATTCATTTTTTGAGCAATTTTAAAATATAATAATTGTGCAAGATGCAGAATTCATTAAGAAATTCAATCGACGCACCACATGCGTCAATAACAGAGAATGTATTGGGAAAGCTGGTTGAATTCGTTTATTAAAGAAAATTCTGTCTTTCGTATCATTTCAAAGAAATTTTACATACCTTGCACGATCTTATTTTTGAAATTATAGAAATCTGAGCTCTTAAACCCGGCCAATTTCCTATGAAAATTTACGCAAATATTTATGTCAAACACTTCTATTGGCCACTAACAAAAGTTTATTAATATAATATAAAGTTTATTAATTAAGTAAAATTCCAATTAAATGCGGGGCAAGTCGAAAATTCGAGTCAAAGTTTATACGAAAAGTTGTTTGCCAATGCTGTAAAAATTTCTACGGTAAATTCCAGTTTTCGAAATGGAAGCTGATATGTTTTATGATCTTGACTCACTTTTCTTCGACGGAAAGTATAACTTTTCCATCGCGAAAGAATCG
This sequence comes from Bombus pascuorum, assembly GCF_905332965.1. NCBI lineage: Eukaryota > Metazoa > Arthropoda > Insecta > Hymenoptera > Apidae > Bombus > Bombus pascuorum. Next base: position 3,285,366 of record NC_083494.1, read on the forward strand.
TATTATAAATGAAGCAATTAGTTCGCAAGATAAAAAATGCCAATTTTATTACGTTTCAAACACTGATACGTTCTTTGATATAACAATAATATTTATACTTTAAATGCAAGTTACATTTTACAACTTGTGGTCAACGTAGATTGCACTTGAAACTGTGATTCCGCCACGTTATAAATTGTAAGAAAAAGAACGAGATTACTAAACTAAGATTCGCTCCTGCGTTTTCTCTTTGCCGGAAGATTAATGTATCAATTGAGTTGCCCAGACTATCGAGTGTTCCGGGTTTCCGATTTTATTTTATTTTTCTAAGTTATATTGGTTTCCTTCGAGTTTCTCTATCCGAGCTTTTATTTCTTTAGAAAATAAGAATTTACAGTTACTTTTCGTTAGATTCGACATGACTTCACGATATTTATAATTTTTAAATGTCGGACTCACATTGTCATTTAAATTTTGAATGGTATTTGACATAATTTGTTAACAAGCAACGTTCCTATGTTTAAATATTTTATGTATTTCGGATTAAAAGAATGTTGTTGCAAAAAAGATGATGCAAATTACTTCTGTTGAAAAATTTATGTGACTTAGTAGTGAATAAGATATCACGCTCATGAATGTTTAAAGAAACTGTCAATTAATTTTAATCTGCACTCAAGCAAATGGACATTCATTCCACACAGTTGAATTAAATTAATTAGAGATAATTTGTCTATTTTGGAGCTTGTGAATGAGGAAGTCATTGGTTACGGACAATAAGTTAAAGAATGTAATAATTCTGATCGTAATAATTGTTTAATTTAATTAAGCTGGGTACGTCTATATTTCTGATCGAATCCGCAAAGACTGATCGTTAATGCTAAAAAAAAGAAAAAAATATCGGCGACATATGTACTTTTGTTATTATTCATTTATATTTTCTCTTATATCATACTATACGTACTAGTGCAATATTTAACCAATATTTCATTTCAAAACCGTTTATGGTGTAAATATAGAGAGAAATATTTCAAACGCTAAAATATTAAACGAATATAGAATATCAATATTAATATAGAATATTAAACGAATGGAAAATATTTCTTAAACTAAATTTTAGTCGATCAAATAAATGATATGCATACGTAATTACTTAAAACCACACGATTTTAATGAAATTTTTTTAATAAATAGAATACTCTTGAAATTTTAAACAAAATCTTCTCAACCGTTTGCATGTTTGCAAAATGTTCGGCATAGTTTCATATTTCTGAATATTTAAAAAGCCAAGTTTAGTGGAAAAAAAAGAAAAGCTTTATGACATAAAAATAATGAAATGGTTTTATATTATATTTTTTACATCTTAAAATCTTTGTTTCTAAATTTGTATTATATAGATCGTCGAAATACAATAATTTATGATTTTCTTACAATATCCTTTCAGAATTTAAATTGATCGACTGCATTTTTTGTTTCCTTGAAAATCAAACTTTTATAAATTTATTTATCGCAAGCAAATTATACAAAATAAAATTTTCAAATAAATTAAACAAAATAATGTTTGTGCCATCATATGACTTTCTGTACTTTCCAATTTGCAAAATTTATTAGCATCGTAAAGTGTACCTAATATAGCTTATCAAATTTGAAATCGTTCTCAAGCAAAGGGTAAGACACAATTTTATATGAAATTAGTCTCAAACGAAAGAGACATCATTTGTCTTTCACGTACATAAAATATGTTTCTTTATACATTTTCGACTACGACTTTAATCCCTTGTTGATTTCTGGTGATGCTTTTTTTCAAAATACTTGTTATGGGCGATAGAAGCATTGTCTCATATGTGTGTTACCACAAACAGCAACACATTAATTTATAACATTTTATTTCTCCAAATAGTGTCACCATGTAGCGTGTGTAAATTTTTAAATTTATCTTAATCTATACAGAGTGAGGCGTTAATCGTAGTACATTCGGGCAGGGGTTGATACTACTTGAAAAAATACGGAAAAAGTTAAGTATAGCATTTTTTAATCTGAGACTTCGTCTTCGAGAAAATCGACTTTGAAGATTTGACAAAATTTACTTAAATGTAAAACGTTTGGTTAATTTTGGACTAAACGAGAGTAAATAGTCGACAGGGATTTAAAATGCATTTGAAAATAAATAAGATGCTTCATTGCGAAAAAGATGGAAAGTTCGAAAATGTATTATGCGCGTGTACGAGACCAGTTCGTAATTAAACATATTTGAATTTGATTTCCTCGAATATGATGCCTCAAACGGGAAAGTTTTATTTCACATTCTGTACTTATTTTCACGTGTACAGTAACCTCCAATGGCTTGTTCGCCTAGTCGCCACTTAGCCAAGTTTAGAGCACATCCGACGAATTTTCAAACTCGATTTTCTCAGAAACGAAGCGTCATATGAAAAAATTGTATTCTACATTTTCGACTTATTTTTTCACGCAGAATCAACCTCTGATCGATTATACTACGATTACCGTTACACTCTGTATACGCAACTCGGTCAATCTCTTACTTTTCTTTCTAATATATCTGCAAACTGCTACTGTTGCTTCGTATACATAAAAATATTTACAAATTTGGGAAAATAACACCACATAAATATATCATAATTCGGCAAACAAGAAATAAATCAATAGACCTTTGAAAATCATCCAGCCGGCAGACGTTTCCAGTCCAATTACACGCGTACGTGCGGTGTCGTATTTGAATACATCGTTAGAACGTGATTGACGCGTATTCGTGAGCGGGCAAACGTTGCCCTTTGAGTGATCAATCGTACACAGAGGTGGTTGCAAACAAGTCTGCTTTCAAAAACCGTACGTACGCCTGTACCGGTACGTTTTATTAGCTTTTTTACGCGTTCGACGCGACGCGAATATCACCAACGAAAAGAAGCATTTATTTCGAAGAGCAAACCGTTCGTTGCGATTCATCTCTGACTTGACGCGACAGCGCAGCAATTAGAGGAGAAAACACAGAGAAAGAAAGAGAGAGAGAAAGAGGGGGGGACGATACAACTATATCCTGGCCTCGGTTCTAGATATTCTAATGTTCTACATGGCCGGCATAACGGTGACACGTGCACAGCAGAGATCGTAACAGGTATAATTCAAATTGAAAAGATCATAGTGATCTTTACTATAATTAGTTTATTTACAATAAATTGATTAAACAGGAAACGATGGTTGTTTAACGTGAACTAATCACAATGACGTACTATAATTATGACAACTAAATAGTTGACTTGCAACTCTCGTCACTACGGTCCCAACGTTCTCTCTCACGTGGACCACACTCTCTCGACAACGCTAGTAGTCACGTAAAATAAAAAAAAGAAATCGAAGATGAAAATAAACAAAGAGAGAATTTACTTGCTAATACCTTGATTACACGAATGACAGTTTACTTCTGAAGTCCAGCCGTCACTTTCCAAGACTGAAACTCTTACAACTCGGTCACATCCCTACACAAGTGATTATCTTATGAAGTAGGGAGGACCCCTGGGTGTTGGGTCTGGGCCTTGGACCTGCTGCTGCCCTTGCCGTCAGGTTGGTGCCGTCATCAGCCCATCGGTTTTGAAGTGTGCCGGTCGTGACACTAGCAACAATATCTTCCTGACTTCTGGATTCACACTCTCTGGCTTCTCAACTAACACCGACTATTATTCGTCTTTGTCCCTTAGCATCCCTTTGTCTTTTGTCTAATCTTAACCCCACCACGCACGTGTTCCGCAACCGCTTGTAACATCAACCACATTTCAATCCACATCAGAGACTAGGCCGCGCTTCGGAACCAATGGGTTGATAACGGAAATAAAGACCTGGCGGCACTCGGCGACAATGTATACAATGTATGTCAGTTTATGAACCCTCAATATCCCAACGGTCCTTTCGCCGAATGTTCGAGAACGCATAACAAACGCATAGATAGTGGAGATATTGAGGGATGACAAAGAAACAGAATCAGATTCCGCCGAAAGTCAAGTTGTAAGAGCTTCAGTCTTGAAAAGTCTCGGCTGGAGTTCAGAAGTAAATTGTAGTTAGTGTAAACCAAGTGTTAAGAAATAAATTCTCTCTTTATTTTTATCTTTTATTTTTCATCTTTGATTTCTTTTTCTTTTTTTTTATTTTACGTGACACGCTCGTGGCCAGGATCACGCAGACCTTTTCCGTGAAACTGTCGATTGAATGACCGACGGTACATTGTTAGGCTTGTTGGCACTTCGGCTTTCTGGCGACATTGTTTATAGTTCGTCCGATATCTCTTAGGCCTTTCGTCCACGATACTACAATAGTATATGTCGAGATTTTGGCTAGGAATAATGATTATAAACGACAAAAAATGCAAGTCTTATTTTCAGGAATTCAGAAAACAGTTTAAAAGTTATGTAAAGTTGAGCGTTTTCGGCGTATCTGACGGCTCGCTTTGACGTTGGCGTTTCCACGATTATCTTATACAATTCAAGCGTTGTTAATTTACTGTTGCCGACCTATGGTACAAATAAATGGACAGCTATGCACATCTGGTTCGATCGTATGGACAAAATTGAAAAAAGAGAATTTAAAGACTAGAACGTCTAATATAAAAAGAATAAAATGAGATTGTAATCACAGTGGAGTCTCCGTTAAACGAAATTCCGTATTATACGAGGTGCATTGGACTTTGTCATAACCTGATTTTTTTCGAAATTTTAATACGAAACGTAGGAAAGTGTAAATAGTTAAATAATTAACTCAATCTAAATATACGTACAATATTACATTATCAAAATGTTTTCTACGATTTTATTATACGATTTACGGACACTAATATATTTTCTCGTATTATCGGAGCATTCAATTATCTACTGCATTATTTTTTGCCGAATATTCTACTGTACTGGACTACGAACGTTCCATTTACAGGAAATTTCAAGGTGGAAAAATTCGCAGAATGCGCGTGATAGTCGAAAACATATAAAACAACCTTATAAAATAGACAATATATAGATACATGCAGCTTACATTCCTTTAATTACGTGCGGCTTATTACCAATTACGAGCAGCTCAAGCGTTCGACGGCTTAATCGTCCAGTACAATACATATTATACACGTCTGAGTATGAAGCTGCTCTATTGCCTGTGCGAACGATTTACAAGTACATAACGCCATTGATTAACTAAACTCTGAACAATGGTCCTCCTCAAATATTAAAGTCGGCGCAATTATATTGAACAGTTTCGTTCGACTGATACGAACGAGATTTAAGGACGTCAATTCCCTGGAAAGCAGATGCAGCTGCGCCGTTGCTACGAACAATCGGAGCTTGGGATAGAAAATGGAATGATGGCGAGAACGGCGAAGAATGAACGAAAAGGGGAGACAGTCGTGGCGAGTGAGCAAGTGACGCGCGAAAGGTAAACAAGCGCGCGTGCAAATAAAGTAACAAATCCGAAACGGTGGCGGATATGGGGGTGAAAAGTGGATGAAGCCGGAGGACAGGAGCGTCGAGAGAAAAAAAAAGGGCGAAGAAGAAGGAAGAAACGAGGGAGAACAACGTTCCTTCCTTTGCTTCCGTTGGAAAATCCGTTTCACAGCTTCGCTAAGATATGCGGTTTTCTGAGAAGGGAAAAAAGGAAGAAGAGGAAGAGGATAAAGAAGAAGGAGAAGGAAAGTGGCAAGACCCTTCGGTGGAAGGTTCCTGCTTCCCCTAACCGGAACAAGGAAATGCCCCTCTCTTCTCTTTTCCTGCTTTCGTATTTTTCGCGCCTTATTTCGTGTCGTCTTCCTCGATCTTTGTTTTTGTGACAGAGATAGACGATATTCGACTAATTGCAAGTAAATTCAGCGGATAATTGAAATAGATAAATACAGCAAAATTTCCTTTATTCGAACACCCACTATCAGGATAAAATCTATATATTAATATATTCTATATACTATATTATAACTATATTATATATTATTATTATTATTATTATAGTTATATTGTAATCTATATACTATATATATACTATATACTATACTATAATATAACTATAATATATATATTATTATACTTATTATATAATATAGTTATAATATATATAATATTATTATAGTTATATTGCAATCTACATACTATATTACATATAACTATATTATATTATTAGTATAGTTATATATAGTACATTGTAGCTATATTATATATACAATATACTATACTATAATATAACTATAGTATATGTATTATTATATTTATTATATAATGTAGTTATAATATATATATAATATTATTATAGTTATATTGTAATCTACATACTATATTACATATAACTATATTATATTATTAGTATAGTTATATATAGTATATTATAGCTATATTATATATACGATATACTATACTATAATATAACTATATTATATTATTAGTATAGTTGTATATAGTATATTATACTTATATTATATATAACTATTACTATATAACTATACTAAGAATATAATATAGTTATTATATAACATTATAATATAGTATAAAGATTACAATATAACTACAATAATAATATATAGTATTGTATATTATAATATAACTATACTAAAATATTAAAATATCCGAAACCAAAGTCTAACATAATATACAAATGTTGTATCATTCGAATGCTTTGCTATCCGAACGTAATGTTTCTCAGTAACGGCGGATGTTTTTTTCCATTTCAAATATGCACATATTTTATTAATGTCCATATGAAACGTAAAAATTCTATCATTTTTTCCATTGAACGAATCCCGGTCGTAATAATTTACAAGAATGTACAAGAGAAAGGAGAAGCAAAAGGGGACGTAAATAAAAAACTCGCAAGTGTAAGTGCAACAGAATTGGCAAAAATACACGATGTTTTGAAAGGCATGATCACAGATATTAAAAACCAACAACGCGATATTGAAAATTATGAAAAACAGGTAGATTTTTCAGATGGTGTATACAATAGAGAAGAAACCCCAAGTATACTGACGTAATGAAATGACTTCATCGTGACACAGAGGACGACAATGACGATTTTATTCGAATGGAAACAGAAAACGAAAGTGATAATGGAAAGATGCCTCGTCATAGCTGAGCATTCGTGACATTCGAAAAAGATTTTGATGGTTCGAAGTATAAAAAGAATGTAACTTTATGCAAATTACTTATGTTGAAAAATTTATGTGACTTAGTAGTGAACAAGATATCACGCTCATAAATGTTTAAAGAAACTGTCAATTAATTTTAATCTGCACTCAAGCAAATGGACATTCATTCAACACGGTTGAATTAAATTAATTAGAGATAATTTGTCTGTTTCGGAGGTTGTGAATGGGGAATTTATGGGTTACGGGCAATAAGTTAGAGAATGTGATAATTCTGATTGTAATTTAATTGATGTAATTTAATTGATTTTTATCTGTGCTGGATACGTAGATACTTCTGATCGAACCTGCAATGACTGATCGTTACTGCTAAACAAAAGAAAAGAATATCTGCGTCCATACATACTAAATAAATAATTGCCTTTTCCCATTTATATTACGGTCTATGTATAAAGAAATTCATTTTCGACATGTTGAATAATTTTTATTCTCTCGTACTACACACTCGCTCACGTCTCATAATAATTTCACAGGAGTCATATGATAAGAACTTTTCATAGTCATCGTGTGGTCATCATAACATCGCGTTTTTTCAATCGAGTGAATTCGGATTATAAGAGTTTACAAGAATTTACAAGAAGAAGAAACAAGGTACGGCATAATTAAAGAAACTCGAAACTGCTGCAAGTGCAACGGAATTGGTAAAACTACAAACGCTAAAAACCAAAAACACGACATTGAAAATTATCAAAAACTGATTACCGATATAATGAAATGGTTTCATCGCGACACAGACGACGATAATGACGATTTTATTCGAATAGAAACAGCAAACGAAAGTGCTAATGAAGACGTATCTTGTCATGACGAAGCATTCGTGGTATTTGCAGAAGGACTTCGATGATTCGAAATACAAAAAGAATGTAACTCTATGCAGTTACTTATGTCGGCAAAATTATGTGACTTGGCAGCCAGAAAGATGCGGGACCCGCAAATATTTCAAGAGTCTGCCAATTAATTTTAATCTGTGTTTGGAGAAATAAAATTGTATAACAGAAAAGTGATTGTTCTATTATGAGAAAATCTCATTATCCGAATAATTTTCTCTCTCTATTAGTTCGGCTCTAACGTAATTGCAAAGTAATAAGCAATATACGTTATCTAAAATTTTCATACGAAGAATATTCCGCACAGAGCGTATACGATAAGAAGGTCGGGACATTGCGAAAGCTGAACTAGAAGGGGTGCGAAAATATCTCGAAGAAAGGAGGGAAAGTGCGAAGGGTAAAAGCTCTGACAATTTTGTAAGTGGGTCGTAAGAAGGATTTTGTGCCAGCATCTCGAAAAGACCAGGAACTTCCTACGTATTATTATTATACATATACGTAGGCATGCGAAGGGCCAGTCACGTTTGCCGAAAGTGGTATCGAGGTGTTGCCTAAGCTGTATATATACACATAGAAACTTCTTACAGACAGTATATTTTGATGAAATGATCATTACCAACATTGGAAATCTCCAACACTACATATCTTTCAAATATAAAATACCAAATGAAAAGTTACTTCGTTCGATAGCTCAATATGAAACGATTGGAAGAAAAATCAAAATTATTCAAAATATTGGTTTGGCAACTAAGTGATTGCGGATTTTGTAACTACCACGTAATGACAAAATCCGCAATCACTTAGTTGTCAATCCAGCAGTACCTAAATAGTCGAGATAAACAATATATTCATTAAATAATTTTCTTCTTAGGTATTTTATTGAAGTAACTCCCATGTTTGCTGGGTATTTTATGCTTCAAGAATGATCAATATTATATTAGAACATCCAAGTTTCATTATCCAAACAATATTACGCGGTAACGAAAAACAAATATACATAGTAGAATTTCGATTATCAGGATACCTACTACTGACGGAATGATTGCTTCCTGTAACATCGAATAACGAAACATTCAATTATCGATGCTTAATAAGTAAGGAACAAAAATATGTATTTAATTATGATTGTACAGTATCTTAATTTATCCTATCCTTTCTGTATATATATAGTATATATTTCATAATATAATATATATTTCATAGTGTTTAAATCGAAAAGCTCGTTTACTATATGTTGGAATACAACGATATTTCACGCATAGGCACAAAACCCTTACACAGGCACCCACACAGGACACTTACACAGGTCATACTCATTACTGTATAGAGAGTGGGGTTCAAAGTAGTTAAGGAATCATGGGTTACTACCTAAGTCTAGTCTGAGAGTAACTGGCCAACAATCAACAATTCTTGCATACATTGTTAATTATATCACTCGCTTATATACATTTGGTTCTGTAGTTCTGTTTAATAAGCATCACTGAATATTATTTCAACATAAACATTGTGTCTTCCACAGATTATTAATCTTAACTTCAAGATTAAATTCTAACACTATATATACTTGAAGGAACAACTTTCTAGAATTTAATTTAATATACATTTAATATAGTATTTAATTTAAGAGTAATTGAAATACAAATAGTTGTTTTTCTAGAACGTATATGAACTTGCCAATTCCATTCCAACCAAAACTTCCCATATAGTTCAATGAATATCGACCAATTGAAATTGGCAGTCATCTGGAATATTGGAGTTTAAGGCGAAATTATCTAACGGTTTGAATAAATTGTTTCCTTAAAATCATCGGTAAAAAGAAGATTTTACCTAGGATCAAATCAATTAATCGCTTTTCCTTTTTACACATACAAAATCATATTAGATGAATGAACAAATCTGTTCCAAAATTAACTTAGGAATCGACTTGATAATTAAATCTCAGACTACAAATAGCTGCAAGTATTTAGCTAAAATGTATGAACGATTGAAATTTAGAAAGAATTAATTGTCTTTCCTTGCGATTGCACAAATTCCTTCGCAATAGATCCAGAGATTAAAACATTGGAATTCTGCCAAGATAGAACGTTTAGACGTAGAAGAGAAGCAGAGAGAATCACTCACCAGTGCGTGTGGCCAAAAGACAAATTGCTAGCAACGTCGCGAGCTTCTTGGAAAACCTGCAAGCAAAAGAAACGTGTTGATTATTGATTGAACCTTCAGTCAGTAACAGTGGGCAAATAAAACAGTCACCGTACTATAATTCCAGTTCCACTCGAAGATTAATTGTTTGATTTCTTCGAAAGTATTTGCAATTGATGGCTAGATTCTGTTCAGGCCTGATAAATTACAGACGAACTTCGTCTACCTCGAAATAGAAAGGCCAAGAACGTAGAAAATTTATCTGATTCAAATAAAGATGCAATACGATTCGAATTTGTAGAATCGATAGATACGATCAAATATAAACATAATTTAGAATGCTTTTAAATGTTATTAAATGGCAAAGAAATAAAAGCTTGACAAAAATTTGCTTCGCTTGCTAAGAATTGTAATAAATTATGGATATTTTATATATTTTTCGTATTATATAAATTCTATATTGTGCCATTTATTTCTTTTTTTTTTTTTTTTTTTTTTTTTTGCTAGAGCAGCAGATGAAAGTCTTCGGCCAAGTCAGAAGAAATCAAATTTGGAGTTTCCTTAGTGTAATCTTTAGGCGGTTGGTTAACGTTTAAGGATCGTAAGTTATAAAAGCATTTTTATCTAAATAAATTGATTCTATTATACGCTATACTATATTATAGTGTATCTATCTCTATCCCTCTCTATACATTTCTATACTCTATCAAATATCGAAAACTTATTTTTAATTTGCGCAACAACATCTTCGCACCTGAAATTCTCCTTTACAATTTGCAGAAAAAAAAGAACTGTTAAAAATATCGCTCGTTTAGAGTAAGTCTATGGTTGGTCAACGTTTCAAGTTGTAAATTATAAAGGCATTTTATCCGGATGACTTCACCCTCGGTGTGTATAATGTACTATGCTTTAACAGAAATGATACTGAAATATAAATGAGTACGGGAGCATAATGTCATACTTTACTATGGAGAATTCTTTACGACACAGTACAACGCAGTAGGTACTCGTCTGTTGCAGGAAAACAAGTCTGAAAATACAGGCAACTGTCGTGGTGCATGCAATGAATAAGGTACATAACTAATCAGCCACACGAGACCATCCAGTCATGACAAAAACTGACAGAAAGACTAACAACGAGACGATCCACGCTTTCCCTGTTAGTATCGCTTTTCACCTCGTTTATTCAAAACTTGTAAACTAGTTGTAAGTACCATTCCTAACGCGTGTTGACGAAATGTAATGAATGAGGTTCGCGTGCAAGTTAATGATGTTCCATTTATCTACATCTCGCTATAAAAGAGAACCTCAATTTGGTAAAGCAAAACGCTCCGCGCTCAACCAATTAAATAACATCGGTGTAGGTATTCGACAATTAGAATTAACAAGATATTTACCGCGACTATAATATTTCGTGGAGGTCATAAAATTATTTAAACAACCAATTAGTTTCATTAATTTTATTAATAAACCTTGATGTTCAGTCGGGGTGTATTTAATAGTTGCACGTGCTTAAGATGGCTGTTTATGCTGTGTACTAATTTCTTATTAAATATATGTTGGCAATAAATATTCTGTGATTTCTATGCACATTTTCTGATCGGTTTTAAACTTGACTAATCACGACGATCGTGTCTCCTTCGTGTTTATTTCGTAGAAACCACAAAATTATTTACATGACCAATTAATTACATTAATTTTATTAATAAACCTTGATGTTCAGTCGAGGTGTATTTAATAGTTGCACGTGTTTAAGATAGCTGCTTATGCTGTGTACTAATTTCTTATTAAATATATGTTGGCAATAAATATTCTGTGATTTCTATGCACATTTTCTGATCGGTTTTAAACTTGACTAATCACGACGATCGTGTCTCCTTCGTGTTTATTTCGTAGACTCACAAAATTATTTACATGACCAATTAATTACATTAATTTTATTAATAAACCTTGATGTTCAGTCGGGGTGTATTTAATAGTTGCACGTGCTTAAGATGGCTGTTTATGCTGTGTACTAATTTCTTATTAAATATGTGTTGGTAATAAATATTCTGTGATTTCTATGCACATTTTCTGATCGGTTTTAAACTTGACTAATCACGACGATCGTGTCTCCTTCGTGTTTATTTCGTAGACTCACAAAATTATTTACATGACCAATTAATTACATTAATTTTATTAATAAACCTTGATGTTCAGTCGGGGTGTATTTAATAGTTGCACGTGCTTAAGATGGCTGTTTATGCTGTATACTAATTTCTTACTAAATATATGTTGGCAATAAATATTCTGTGATTTCTATGCACATTTTCTGATCGGTTTTAAACTTGACTAATCACGACGATCGTGTCTCCTTCGTGTTTATTTCGTAGACTCACAAAATTATTTACATGACCAATTAATTACATTAATTTTATTAATAAACCTTGATGTTCAGTCGGGGTGTATTTAATAGTTGTACGTGCTTAAGATGGCTGTTTATGCTGTGTACTAATTTCTTATTAAATATGTGTTGGTAATAAATATTCTGTGATTTCTTTGCACATTTTCTGATCGGTTTTAAACTTGACTAATCACGACGATCGTGTCTCCTTCGTGTTTATTTCGAAGAAACCACAAAATTATTTACATGACCAATTAATTACATTAATTTTATTAATAAACCTTGATGTTCAGTCGGGGTGTATTTAATATCTGCACGTGTTTAAGATGGCTGTTTATACTGTGTACTAATTTCTTATTAAATATATGTTGGCAATAAATATTCTGTGATTTCTTTGCACATTTTCTGATCGGTTTTAAACTTGACTAATCATGGCGATCGCATCTCGTTACAGTGCTAACTAACATGTTTCGTATAACACATAAACTATGATAACAATTGAAATATTTTCGTGAGTATACCCTGAATTTATTAATTGCAAAGATTCTGTTTTTTAACAGCACGATGTCGAAAAACGTATTTGAAGGCTTGTTAAAAAATAATCTACTTAAAGGATGATATTGTTGCTTCAAAAAATTTGCCAGAAAGATTTCGTGAAGCTACCCCAAAGCTGCCAAAAATTATTGAAAAATACTCATAAAACGAACAGCTGTCTTAGAACATTTCTACGAACTTCCCGTGATCACCACCACGTCACGCAAACGCTCTAACAAACACAATTACCACATACGCAGGTATGAAATTCGCGACGTTAATGTCGCATTTCCTTCATCTGTTTTCCTTAGCAGTTGATGCTGCAATTAGCAACGTCATCCGATCAATTAGGTCGGGAACCGAGCAGGACTTGCTACCGCTGCTTACCATTGCATAGTACGCAAGCGAAACAAAATTCATGCACACAATTGGATTCGCATACGAAGCAACCCACGTTTGCCAACATATGCACCTAGCCAACCTTGCGGATAACTACGGATCAATTACGTGACGCTGGATGTCGTGGATGCATCGACCGCGAATGTACACGAGATCCACAGGGTGTCTACAACAGCACCGTCGCCATTTACCGCAAGGAAACAGTTCACTTCCGGCTGCATTCCGTTACGAGGCGTCGCCACGCGATCAACGTTGTTCTCTGTCGCGATTTCTCGCGATAATCCCTTCGTTCTCGTACGTGATTCCCGAAGGGAGAAACGTATTCGGTATTCGTAAAATGTTTGAACAAGATTTTACGCACGAAGGACTGCAAATGAGATTCTTTGAATGTTTCAGATCGCATGAACGCCTGGAATGCTTTAATTCTTAATTCTGAAGGAAATGAAATAACAATAACTAAATTATACATTTAATTACTTGTTAATTACAACTAAAGCGAATGGATTTGACGAAAGTAGCTGCCAACTTGATTTGATTTATTGTCTATTTTGTCTATAATTTTGTAATTTTGAATATGTATATTAATATCTATATGTACATTAGTGTGTATATGAACTCCCTAGAGTTCACGAGTGATAGGGACTCTCTCTGTTTACGAACAGCACTACTTTCTTTGTTTCATGGACTTTCTTTTCTTTTGTTTTAAGAACAACTATTTTGGGCGACACTCATTTACCAAACGGACGGACTGAGAGCAACATCAGAGATAGACAAGATCAGAGAAGAAAGAATAATTATTTAAAACACTGAAGATTGATGGAGAAAGATCGGTAGCTGAGGACGTTGAAAATCGATTCTCGATTTTCAGGTAGACATTGCACAGAACTTGTTATTTATTGTTTACTGTTATAGATTGGTATTAATTGCTGTTTACTCCTGTATTTCATTTAAGTATTTTCACAATAAACTCGATTTTCAGACTTCAGAATCGATCACCTGAATTATCCTGAGATTTACGATATTACATCTATATTATTACATATGCGTACTATTAGTTTATAAATATGTAAACTCCCTAGAGTTCACGCGTGATAGGGACTCTCTCTGTTTACGGACAGCACTACTTTCTTTGTTTCATGGACTTTCTTTTCTTTTGTTTTAAGAACAACTATTTTGAGCGACACTCATTTACCAAACGGACGGACTGAGAGCAACATCAGAGATAGACAAGATCAGAGAAGAAAGAATAATTATTTAAAACACTGAAGATTGATGGAGAAAGATCGGTAGCTGAGGACGTTGAAAATCGATTCTCGATTTTCAGGTAGACATTGCACAGAACTTGTTATTTATTGTTTACTGTTATAGATTGGTATTAATTGCTGTTTACTCCTGTATTTCATTTAAGTATTTTCACAATAAACTCGATTTTCAGACTTCAGAATCGATCACCTGAATTATCCTGAGATTTACGATATTACATCTATATTATTACATATGCGTACTATTAGTTTATAAATATGTAAACTCCCTACAGTTCACGTGTGATAGGGACTCTCTCTGTTTACGGACAGCACTACTTTCTTTGTTCAGAGATAGACAAGATCAGAGAAGAAAGAATAATTATTTAAAACATTGAAGATTGATGGAGAAAGATCGGTAGCTCAGGACTTTGCACAGAACTTGTTATTTATTGTTTACTGTTATAGAGTGGTATTAATTGTTATTTGCTCCTGTATTTCATTTAAGTATTTCCACAATAAATTCAATTTTCAGACTTCAGAATCGATCACCTGAATTACCCCGAGATTTACGATATTACATATATATATTTATCAATTATTTATTAGTCTAGTTATAAAGATATTAGCAATCTGTAACATAATTTGGTAATATGGAAATATCGTCGATAATGATTTAGTATATCTTCGTAATATCTTTATTTCTATTGGCAACGAAAGATTAGCGAATTATTTAAATACATTTCGCGAAAGTGTACGATCAATATTCCTTTCATCTGTATATATGGTGTTCATCGATGGCGTAACATGGTCTAAAAAAGTCCAACATCGTTAGTATAACGATGCAACTGACGATAATGCTCGTTATCACGGTGAAACGGACATGGTGATATTGTCGGTGGAAGAGGCGATGTCTGCCATTAAATCGTATGCGAAAAGCTTGTATACACGTGTCAGAGAACCAAATTAGCTGACGTTGAATATAATGGTTACATTGGAGTCGCGGCAGCCAAGAAGCACCGGAACACATTTATCCTGTGATCGTCGAAAGACACATCAGGTTGATTTACGTTCCAAATGTATAATAATAATTTAACAATACTCGAAGAAGCGAATGCCGACATCGTAATTAATAGTGTACAAAATGTAGTGGAATTATGATTAAGCGGTTAATTTCGTCTTTCTTTAACAGTCAATTCATGTTTGTAAAACGTTTCATAATTATTGTCCGTGGAAATTAAACACACATCTAGCTAAATAATATTTGACAACAATCTAATTCCAGGATATACAAAAAATGAAATTGAATTGGTAAAAAAATTGTACCATTTCGTACCTATGGCGAGTACTTGATAAAATAATTTTATTGTAATAATTAAATAGAGTTTCGTGGTAAAAAGATGTAATGTAAAAAGATACACTGAAATTTATAATTTATATTTCTGGCAGCAATTAATTTTCTTTCCATATTTATATATTCCATATTTATAATTTAATAAAATCACGAAGCTTCTTCTTCAATATCGCTTCTAGTAAATAATACGATATGCTTAAAATATCGAAATAACTAATAACTCCATTTAGTTACTATGCAACAACGTTAATAACACAGATGTGTCTTCTACTTCAAATCACACAAATTCGCTGTTACTTTCTTCGTTATTAGTAACGTCACACGCTTTCTTCTTCTCGCTGCAAATTCTTAACGACGACAGAAATTAACCCGTACTATCCAACGGTTGATATTCATGTCCTCGCTGCGAAAGTTCGATGTTAAGTTCACCGATTAATATATCTTTGTCCGTCTAACGTTTAATGTAACCGAGGCCAGCATTAAAAGCGCTAGTTTTCGTTTTCTCATGATTTATGGAGCTTTATTTCGGTGATGGATGGCCTGCGGTCGCTTTGATTCCGGTCTGCGATAATACCAGGCATTGCGAAATGGAAACCACGACACACAGCATCGACGCATTGAGCAGCGTTCACTATCAAAACGCACGTTGAGGTCGATGCATTCCAGTGGCATCAGTCTGCGTATAGCACGCACCGCAGCACGTCAGTTCTATGTATGTATGCCACATACATATATACCTATACCTTATACCTAATGAAATCAGTAAATGTCTGTCTGTCGTTTGCACAACTCGGAGCATCCCACGTCTGATAGCATTATTAAAGCAATAATTTTCATGGAAAAACGGGGAAATCTATGTTCGCGTTACATCGTGTCGTAAAAATAGTAGAAATTTATGACTTATACTACGAAAGGAAGACGAGATATGTAACTTGTGGGATATATTTGTTTGCAAATTGTTAAGGTTATTCAGCAAACTGCAAGGTATTGAAAGTATATATATTGTGAATAGTAAATTACAAAATATGTGGTACTATGTAAGCCGATCCAGATCCTCTCGCTAGCAACGTTACCCTGAGACTGAAACAACTGCCGAAACCAACGTCGGACGTGTACCGCTTATGGTCTTTCCTCGACGCATTCTTTTGTCTATGCGCTTTCGAAGACCTTAGACGGTTGAGAAACCGAAGACCAGATGTAGAGTTTTCTCAGAAGTGACGATCACTTCAACACAAATAAATAATTTAGTAATTTAACAGGCTCTAATTAAAGTAAAACAAACTCCAGAAGGAAGATAATGAATAATAATTATTTTCAACTATCAAGACCACATAAATTCTTCGAATCTAAGAAATGTGCTCCTCTCTGAATTAACCATTGAATCGCCACTGAATGAATTAAATCTGTTGAATATATAGTACATTTGTATTGTGCATGGGAGAATGAGGGAACGTGGAGCGAAGACACACACAAGTATGTATTCCCTGTCTGGTACGCATGATGGCCAAGGTCTCCGTTGAGACAAAAGAGAAAAGCGCAGTATGAAAGGCCTCCGGCGAGTAGCCCACATGGCGAGCAAAGTTATACGAATATTAGAATAAAGTTCTTTGTAATATCTCCCCAAATGCTCTGCATACTTTAACAAAATCAACTGAGACGAACGAAAAAAACTACCGATCGATAGCATTTCAAGAATAAAAATACAAAGTGGAAGATGTAAATACGTCTGATGCTAATGCGAATTACAGAACAGGAAACTTTTATTCCTTCGCATTATAATATCAAAAGATTTATTTAGAAACACTTCACTTGAGAACGTTTCGAAACGCGTTTAATGTATTAATATATTCAACGCTTTTAAAACGCCTCTGCTTCAGCCATCGACTTCGACATTCGACGGTAATCCTTCAATTCCGTTAAATGACCAACCTATAGCCGAACATAAACAACGGCGGATGTGCATCGATGGGACAAACAATGTTTGTCGTCCAATTGTCTGTGAGAATGGTACCACAGCAACTATAGAATCAGTCCCTTAACGTAACCACGTTTGCTACAACATCAGTTGTAAATAGGAACCAATTCATTAGTTGACAAACTACATTGATGATACTTTACAAAGGAGAACGGAGAATGTATTTATCGTTTACTGACTATACACAATGAGGATACACTGTAGCCTAATTAGTGGTATCATTATCACCTTGACAAAGATACTGTCTTATCTGTCGTTTCAGTAATAATTTCGCGCTATTGATCAACACTAATACAGTTCACATATACCATAACTATGTTGCGCATTGTGTTGATTATGCAACCTACCGATTGAAGTTTGTTTATTTCCTGCTGGATAGAAAGCAGACGCACTTTTGACCTAAGTTTGAAAGACATTTCTATGACTTTACCTTTATTCCATAAAAATTATTTGATGATATTAATTTTAGAAAAATTGATCGAAAATTAGTTAGAAAGAATTCAAATTGCCCTACGTGCTTAATACGTTTGAGTATAATAAAGAATCTATTTCTGACAACAGACACGAGTATAATATACATACTGAACACTCTGGAGACCAGCGGCTCTGACAAGCATATAGCCTGAATTCCCAGGTGTTTTTGGAGCGATTGAAAAAGATTCAAAGCGACCAACGTTATATCTAACATACTGATAACGGTTTTGTATTGTTCAAACATGTAATGTAAAAACACTTTCATAACTTTTCGTTTATAGCATCCATTGCTCTTTTTATTGTTTTATTTAACAGTAGTTAAAATTTGTATAGGATACCACATGAAGTATGAAAGACGCGACTTCGCGCCTCTGGTCCCCAGAGTGTTAATACGATTGGATATCATAAAAAAATATATTTCTAACAGTAGACACGAATATACTATACGTATATTAATACAATTGAGTATGATAAAAAATCTATGTTAGAATATGCAAATTATAATTTTCATTATAATTTACTGTAATTATATATTGTATTGTATATAACAATATATAAACACAGATACGAATATAATATACGTATGGGTATATTAATACAAGTGGTATAATAAAAATATCTACTTTAGAATGTGCATAATTATAATTTTTATTCTACTTTACTGTAATTATATATTGTATTATATATAACAACATATAAATACAGATATGAATATAACATACGTAAGAGCACATTAATACAAATGGTATAATAAAAATATCTACTTTAAAATGTGCATAATTATAATTTTTATTATAATTTACTGTAATTATATATTGTATTATATATAACAACATATAAATATAAATATGAATATAAATATAATATATGTACGGGTATATTAATACAAGTGGTATAATAAAAATATCTACTTTAGAATATGCATAATTATAATTTTTATTCTAATTTACTGTAATTATATATTGTATTATATATAACAACATATAAATACAGATATGAATATAATATACGTACGGGTATATTAATACAAGTGGTACAATAAAAATATCTACTTTAGGATGTGCATAATTATAATTTTTATTCTAATTTACTGTAATTATATATTGTATTGTATATAACAACATACAAATACAGATACGAATATAACATACGTAAGGGCACATTAATACAATTGGATATAATAAAAATATCTACTTTAGAATATGCATAATTATAATTTTTATTCTAATTTATTGCAATTATATATTGTATTATATATAACAACATATAAATACAGATATGAATATAATATACATTAGCTGAATGTAAAATTTATTGCAAACCAAATTGATGCAAAGTATAGTCAAACATTCTAAGAATCGACGTCTCGAATATGCATAATTATAATTTTTATTATAATTTACTCTAATTATATATTGTATTGTATGTAACAACATATAAATACAGATACGAATATAATATACGTAAGGGCATATTAATACAATTGGATATAATAAAAAAATGTACTTTAGAATATGCATAACTATAATTTTTGTTCTAATTTACTGTAATTATATATTATATTATATATAACAACATATAAATACAGATATGAATACAGTATACATTAACTGAATGTAAAATTTATTGCAAACCAAGTTGATCGGAAGTATAGTCAAACATTCTAGGAATCGACGTTTCGCTAACATCAATTGGTAACATTTGGCCCGTTCAAGTTCCCGATAGCTGAGTCGATCACCAAGAATTTTCGATCAGTAGTGCTACTGCAAACTCCGAACTTTAAGCAACCGACGAAAGTTTAATAGTTTAAGATAGAAGCTAAGTAGATCGAGATAGTAAGGTAATTAATGCACGCAGTTGGTTAGATCAGTTTGTAGTCGTTAAGTAACAATGACTAGCATAAGTGAGACGGGGAAAGTGGATGGGAGAAATATTGAAATAAATCATTGTAAAGTGCAAAATAATGATGATGAATTAATTGCAGTTGAACAAAGAAAGTGCAGTTAAATTAAGTGCAGTTGAAGAAAATATACATTGCACTGGTAAATAAAGCAAAATTGTACATAAGCTGAGATGTATGCCAATGTTTCAAGACATGTACCAAGTTGAGTCAATTATTCGAAACAGTACTATAATTTTCTATTGGCGTTGTATTATATATCCTGCGTGCATGATTAGACTCATTTCGATTTATTTCTTTCACACGGCAAATTTCAAATTAATACCTTAATAATGTTCTAAGAACATTAAAATTCCATCATCAGTGCACCTACTTAGGCTCTTATCTTAATTCTAAGAGCTAAACTCTATCGTAGAAGTGAGCTGACAAAAATTTTAGCTACACAACCAGCTTGCAAAGTATTTTAATATCCTTCGACGAAATTACCGCAACAGTGTATGAACCTTAAAATTACATTAAACAGTAAATCAAACTGGCTATAAATAACACCCGCAGTGAATCTTCCTCCCAGTATCTGTAACAACATGTGCTCTTCGGCAACATGCAGGACAGATATTAACAAAGAAAATGCAAAACATATGACAACTCTAATTAACGTCACCCGCACATATTAAACCCTTTCACTATGCGCAGCGGAGTTTAACCGTCAGTATTCTGTCGCTGTGCAGGACACTTGTGCTGCTGGTCTATATTTCACCGTAAACAGAGTATAGCAATATGCAAATTGAACACAAAAGTCTGCAAGTGTGAAGCTTTCCAGTGCAAGATTTCGACAGACGATTATAAACATTTTTAACTTTACTGCGATCGCTGAATTTTTTATCACCTTGCCTTACAAGTAACGTTGTCTCCTAATTCGCATTTTAAATTTAAGATAAAATCAAATGCTAACTACTGACACACATTTAACAAATACCATAACGAAATAAACATCCAGGCTAGATTTTTAAAGACGAGTGGTCTGCAGTTAGAAGTTTTCGTGGAAGTTTCACCTCGCCAATTATTCGCCGATACTCAAATAAAATATCGACATTTCACTAAGAAATATAAGAAATAATAGTAATAGTCATAATATAAAATAAAATAATAATACAAACGATGAAATAAAAATAATAATGAGAGAATACACCAAAGAATTCATTAGGCAAAAAGCAAATTGAGAAAAGATAGCAGAAAGCGAGAATGGATAATTTCTTTTCTTCGCGAAAGAAAGCAAACGAAAATGTTCGCACAGACCTAACACACAGTCCAAGTTTGTCAAAATAAATTTTAGCGATAGAGTTAAACCTGCAGCGAATCTGCGGTATAATAACAAGAAGCACAAAAGCTTTGAGCAAAGTTTTATCGAATAGGCGCATCTTCCACAGAGATCGGTAAATGACCGCGCGTTAATTAGTTAACGCTGAACATCGCAGCTACATCATCACCCACACACAAGAGGACGTACTCGACGATGTCACTGCACTGTAACGGCAGTGCTTCATCGCGATATGACTAAGCTAACTTCGCTCCTAGCTGGACATGTTTAATAAGGCCCGAGCTAATTGCATCAACTATTAAAGCCGCAGTTACCTGGACAACGTGGGTCGCATTAATGTTTCGCAAGGGTGTCGTCACCTGTTCAACTTCCATCCGCAACTAAATCATTCAGTGGAGAAAGCCAATCAACTGGAACACGTCTGTTCATCGATTTCAGGCAATCGTAGATCTCGTCTTTAGGCAATGAATTTGTCTCGGCTTAGTCGTTGATATACTCCGCTTAAGTTCTCTCGCTGTTTTGCAAGAGGTAAATAAGCACACTGAAGTAAAATAGTAATTAATAACGTGTTTGCATGGGATGCACGATAATATTTTAGAAGACAGCGAAAATGAGGTACGAAAGTAGCTGCTTTATGGCGTATGTTTTCATTGGTACTTGAAATCTTTGCATAAGAATTATCATACTGTATACTGTACGTTATATGTTGCCAAACGGATTACATTTACGAAATAGAGATGATTTTAGAGAGAGTAGGAAAATCAACTACAATTAAAATCAACTCCGCTCGATTAGCTTGCGACAATGTTACCTACGTCATACATCACTGCGCCTTGAGACCAGAAGGTTTGGAAATTACTTAAAGTTTCGGGGACAGCATGTTTACAACAAGTTTCAGACATGTAGTTTATGCGTGATGGAGCACCAGTCCATTTTCATTTAGACAACACGTAGACGGAAGCTCAGCTGCAAGATGGATTGGACAATATATACTTCTCGATCTTCCATACTCTTTCCTTTCAGATTTGCCTATGGTTTTAGTTAAACAGAACTCGTTTCACAGTTTCGAACAATAGCATGAAATTAGAAAATTTAACATTTGGTTTGAACATTTCACATGTTACCACAATGAACTAGTAATATAATTTTCATTTTAATTCGATGGAAAATAAGACTTGGAATAGGCCAAATCGACTTCTCTCTATAATTAAGAGATCTGCATATTTTATAGAAAAAAATTAATTAAACAAATGGTTCTATGTTGGAAACAAATGAAGCCTACGACATTCTTTTATTTTAATCTCCTAAAACCTATAAATATTTTTCGTTACTTTGAAAGTGAAAATCAACAATTTCTAAGCATATCTGTGAACAGACATTTGCATATTTTCTACGAAAGCTAAATAAAAAATGATTGCATGATTAGAATTAGCAGAACCTACACTGTAACTTCTTCGATTCTTTACTCTATTTATATACATATTTTTCAAACAAAAGTCGTAAATCTATAGACGTTTCTTTTCTATTTAATTATAAACTACAGTTATCTACGATTAAAATCATTCTACCTAAAGAACCAACATATTCGTTAGGAAGGTAATGCAACCAAACGTATATACGCTAAGGAATAAACAGACCCTGGGGATACAATTTTGTCCATAAAATGTGTAATCATTGGATCTTTTATCCAAATTTTGGAACGTTAACTTTCATAGACACAGCAAAAGGGAAGCAAGGGTGTGAGAATATCTATTGTAGTCATTGAACCCTTAGCATGAAACGCTGTATCAGCAAATACCTTCAGCACGAAGAGGATGAAGAGATACTATCTAAGGGTAGTTTCCTAAGGTCCGAAGCTAAGGTTCGCCAGCATTGATCCGGTGTATTGAAAAACACTTCACGTCCATAACGCTGCGCTGTTAGTTAAGAATATTGGGTTGGCAACTAATTACGAATTTTGTCATTAGGTGATAATCTCTTAGTTGCCAATCCACCATAGATCATTTGCGTTGTCGAGTTCGATGGTGCAAAGATAACTTTGGCTAGTCAGTTCATTTTCGGTAGGAAACTGCTTCGGATTATGGCAGTAGAAAAATAAGAAAAAGGTAAATTAAAAATCTCTTTGTGTAATTAGGTATTAAATATCGGGAACCAAGTTCGCACGGATGTCCGTTGGAAAGTCTCTGTGACCCATTTATCGTCATTCGTCTAAGAAAATTGACAAATTGATCCTTTTGCGAGTTGTGAAAAGATCAGTTAACTCTCTGAGAACAATCGTATGTCGAAACGTTGTAAATACTTCAAAAAAATATCTAGCGACATTCAGTCGCAAGTAAAAAAAAAAAAAAAATTGCAAATTGTTTTATTCTTATCACGCAATTTAGTAAACAGTTTATTACCACCTAATGACAAAATCCGCAATCATTTAGTTGTCAACCCAATATTATAGAAACTAAAAAATAAACTAAAAATTAGAAAACTAAATGATTGCGGATTTTGTCATTACCACCTAATGACAAAATCGTTATTACCACCTAATGACAAAATCCGTAATCACTTAGTTGTCAACCCAATATTATAGAAACTAAAAAACAAACTAAAAAATAAACTAAACAAACTAAAACAAACTAAAAAATAACTAAAAGCCTAAGTGATTGCGGATTTTGTCATTAGGTGGTAATGACAAAATTTTTAGTTTTATTTTTTTTATTTTTTTTAGAGTTTATTTTTTAGTTTGTTTTTTAGTTTTTTAGCGATTTATTGAACAGCGAAGAATTTCAAAGAATTACCACCCAATGACAAAATCCGAAATCACTTAGTTGTCAACCCAATATTATAGAAACTAAAAAACAAACTAAAAAATAAACTAAACAAACTAAAACAAACTAAAAAATAACTAAAAGCCTAAGTGATTGCGGATTTTGTCATTAGGTGGTAATGACAAAATTTTTAGTTTTATTTTTTTTATTTTTTTTAGAGTTTATTTTTTAGTTTGTTTTTTTAGTTTTTTAACGATTTATTGAACAGCGAAGAATTTCAAAGAATTACCACCTAATGAAAAAATCCGCAATCACTTAGTTGTCAACCCAATATTATAGAAACTAAAAAATAAATTAAACAAACTAAAACAAACTAAAAACAAACTAAAAAACAAACTAAAAAGCAACTAAAAAACTAAGTGATTGTGGATTTTGTCATTACCATTTAATGACAAAATCCGCAATCACTTAGTTTCCAACCCAATAGAAAGAAACAATTGGAAGACGAACAAAATAAAAAATTCCGACAGCAGTATTACGATCTAACATATTGAAATGATTAAACTAGAATGATTATTGCGTAAGAACCCACACAGTATTATAATATCGTCTACTTGCTGTTTATGAGAACTGCACAGTTAAGATACAAAATAAATTTAACATTTATATAGGAAGAAATGTAAGAAAGTAACAAACGTAAACAAATAAAACATGCGATCGAGATAATAATAAAACAAAGAAAGGTTCATTTTGCAACGCGTTTAATATTAAAAGGTAATTTGAAAAGCTTTACATTATAATCAAAACGAGGTAAAGTAACTCGATAAAGTAATTATTTATACAATTTCTTAAGAGAGTAGAATATCAAATTATAATTTCAGATTAATTATAGAAATAATATTCAAAGCACATTTAAACGCTAAATTAAGTTGAATACACTCTTGGTTTCTTTATAGAAATTGCAAACACATACAGTACTTAATATACTGAAAGAACAACTAATTTATTTGCGTTGTAACAACGCACACATATATACGTATTAGCAGAATTACTCGAGTAAATTGTACAGCAAAAGAACCAACTTTTATCGTTCAGTTTCTTCGCATAATACGTATGTGCTCCAATATAAAAGCGTATGACGAACAATTGGAATAATAATTGTGACAGGAAACCATTAAATTGTGAAATGCGTTTCAGTTTCCAATTACAAATATCATTCGGTACCGCACATTCTCCTCCGATGAAAATGACTGCGAACTTTGCTAAAAGCACGTAATCGTTCGTAGCGACAGATTTTGTTTTCAATGTGCGTTCATAGGCCAGAAAGAATGGACTCTATCTGACGTAAAAACGATCAGCAGAGTCAAAAAGGTTTTAAAGAAACTCAATTCGGAGTTTCCCAAATTTCGCTTTTCGACAGTTCTCGAGATTTTCTGCACATTTCTGGTATCTTGGATACAAAAACTACGAAAAATGCCTTCAACTTCAACTTCAACAACAAGCAAGTGAACATTTCCAACTGCACTTTTCGTGCACTTTTTCAAAATTCAGCCAAACGACTTGAGATTCTTTGAGAAACTGGAACGACTGGCTCACCGAATGATGCGTAAAAGAAATTTTGAGAAGATTGAAACTGGTAGGAACGACGATGAACATGGTAGAGGCCACCTTGCACATTTTTTTTTTATCTGGGCTTGTAGTGAAAATTTAAACAACAAGTTTTGAACATTTATGTCAGTCACATACAAAATTTCACAGAAATCGGTTAACGTTGCTATGGGCTACGAGCGGTTAAAAATGGTAAAAATCGCAGATTTTTGCGACTTTCAGTCCATATAACCGTAATAAATTCAAAAATTTAAATTACATTTTTCCACGTGTGTCGCCTGTTTTTTCATCAACCGATTTTGATGAAATTTTCAGCATGTATGTAACTGGCATGTATGTAAATATACAGAAGGTACTTTTTAAATTTTCGCTACAGGTTTGGATAAAAAAGTTATACAAAGTGGCCATGAATCGTCATTGCTACCAGTTTCAATTTTCTCAAAGTGTCTTTTACACATCATCCAGTAAACTAATCCTTCCAGTTTCCTAAAGAAGCTCAAGTCGTTTGGTCCAATTCTAAAATAGTTCTATTCCATTTTAACGGGTAAACGCTGTTAAAATATTGAAATTTTGATTATTTCATCATCGTACATGGTAGTTCCCAATCTGCATATCATAAAATATATCTACTGGCTGAATATTCTAGCTCTTCACGCTGTATAACGTCTACGACTTAAGAATATCCTTGCTACCAGCTGTTAAAAGTAGATTTAAAAGATAGGCGATCAAACTTTTACAAGCAATACGCGAGTTTGACTTTTAATTCCATTCCAAATTTAACGAGCGTTAAATTACCTACACGTGATTTGATCCTCGCTATGGCTGTTTCTCTTTTAAATCGCGAAAGAAAAGAGATGTTCCGGTGAAAATATCGAATAACCAATGCTCGTTGATCAAGCGGTCTCTAAACTACACATTCCGTATTGACGTTTTAAGCGGCGGACCACGTTCTATTGTGAGCGATACAGGTTCTGACCAAAGTGGGCACGAAGGCGACGGCTTCAGCTATTGATATCAAGCTCGGTGAAAAGGATGGCCTTAACGTTTTAAGATTTTTTCAGGTGAAAACGTGATCGGACGAATGATTTTTGAGATATGTATATCATATTTAAACGCGTTAATTTCTCGTTTACGATTTAAATTACCAGAATCGCTGCACATCCAACGTTCGACCCATTTCTTTTATTTTTTCAATACTTTTATCGAAAAAGAGACGCGAACTTTCACCTGTGGTATCCTTTAAATGTTAATTAAAAAAATATCAGCAACCGTGGCGGATGAAAAGGTTCGCGTAAATTCGCAGAGACTTGGAAAATTCGTAAATCTCAGTGATTTTTCTTCCGACACTTCAATTTTCCAGCTCGTACAGGCGAGACGCGCATATTTCCCCGGAAACGGAACGGTTCCAGGTTTTAACGAGTCGTTTAGACGTAACGAGCGCATGCCGTGATTGCGTAGGAGAGGCAGCAGGCCTCGAGTTTACTTATCAAAACCACGGTTCCTAACAGCGGCACATTAACCCACAGCTTAAGTTAGTTTACTACGAAACAGACAGCTTTAATAAAGCTCTGCGCGGCTTCTGTATATTATAGACGTTACAGCTGCTCCAGCAATGCGACTTTCATTACTCAGGAAAATATCTGCTCGAGATATCTCACAGGCCGGAGCGAAACTTCGCGTTTACCGCTATGCTTCTACCTGCACAAATAATAGATCGTTTACGGGTAAACGCATCTTCCAAGATGATCAAGAGGATAAGTAATAATTGCCGTGTTTTGCAGCCTGCTATTAGAACGTATGCAAATTTCCGAGTAACGTATTCATGATGAGCCTGAAGAAAGTACGAAGGGAATAGGATTTCGTAGAGTAGAGAGAACGATGCTGCAACAAGCGGATTTTATTAACGAGCATCAGAATGTTATGAAAGGAACAGATGCTTTAACGACTAATGCGGTTTATCCTTTTCCTGTGTTTTAGATTGTACGGTACATCGTTTCGTAAAGGTGTTTTATACATTTTATTTCATTGCAATTTATTGAAACAGTGAAGAGATTTTCGAAACTTTGGCAATTATGTATATGATTAATGAATAATGTATTTCTCGCAGCATTCATAAACGAATTGTAATATGCAAATATCCATTAGGTCTCATGAATAAAATATATTACACGTTCGACGATATATTGATAGAAATGTAAGGCTATCGTAATTAACATTAAATAACAAGTTTATATTAATCATTATAACACACATGATACACAATCATATTCAAGCCACGGTATAAATTGTTCGATATTAAGAGATCAATTATTCAATTCGGTACACGATTCAGATTATTTCATCATTGATGATGCTATTATATATAAAATTCTAACGCAATCGAGTCTTCGTGTGTTAACGACTAGAGAATCCGCAGATACAGGCTTCCTCGAACGATGAGACATTTCTACAAGATTTGCCAAGAACGAATGCCAATTTAAGACTTTGACTGCCACACCAAAATCACATGTTTCGCTCAGGATGCCACGGGAGTATTTTTATTATTTCAAAGCATATAATGGCAAAATAATAATAAATTGATGTAAGGCAACATTCTTCCCCAATGGACCGTTTATCTTATTGGTGGTCACGGGTGACCACCGTGGCGCCTTGGTAACAGTTGATAGCGACATATTGTTGGAATACAACGATATTGCACGCATAGGCACAAATTCTCTTACACAGACACCTACACAAGCATTTAAACAGGAAATTTACACAGGTCATACTCATTACTGTATAGAGAGTGGGGTTCAAAATATTTAAGGGATCATGGGTCACTACCTACGTCTAGTCTGGGAGTAATTGACCAACTGTCAACAATCCATAAATTCTCTACCTGCATACTTTGTTAATTATACCATATCACTCGCTTATATACATTTGGTTCTGTAGTTCTGTTTAATAAATATCACCGAATATTATTTTAACATAAACATTGTGTCTTCCACAGATTATTAATCTTAACTTTAAGATTAAATTCTAACACATATTATAGTAAGGCTTCGTTTATTTCAACAAACTATTCGCATTCGTTATTTCGACGTAAGCAAAACGTGCAGAATATATTGTTGAAAGGTGTAGAAGATATTAGTAAGCAGTATTTGCTCATTCTATATATAATAGTAAGGTATGTGCACACTTCTAACTTCAATTATACGATTATAAAACAGCATTTACGATTATTTTCTAAGGTGTGTTTATAATAATATTCGTAGATTACCCCTCAAAGATATGGATGCAAACACAGACAATTGCGGCCTTTACTCCCAGCGAGGCCTCGACTCTATGGAAGAGTGGTTCCACAAATGGCGCTTCAAAGTCAACGAAAACAAATCTAGCCACATAACTTTCACGCTACGAAAACAAACTTGTTGAAAACAAACACAGGTGACGATAAACAACATACCTATTCCAGATAAAGAGTCAGTCAGATCTGGGCATAACTCTGGACAGAAGATCGACATGGAAACAACATATCTTAGATAAAACCATACAACTCAAAGCAAAATTTAAAAAATTCTACTGGCTCATCGGCCGACGTTCCAACTTAAACGCGCAAAGTAAAATTATACTATACAAAGCCATATTAAAACCTGTTTGGACCTATGGAATCCAACTATAGGGAACAGCAAGTAATTCCAATATAGAAATTCTTCAACGATTCTAATCGAAAACCTTAAGATCCCTAATAGATGCACCTTGGTACGTCACCAACGAAACGATACATCACGACCTCAAGATATCCACAGTCAAAGAAGAAATATCAAAATTCAGCAATAGACACAGCACAAGAGTTAACAACCACCAAAACCTTCTAATTACTCAACTACTCGACACCTCGGAACAGATCCGCTGGCTAAAAAGACATTACACCTTAGATCTAAACACTAGATTGAAATAGAATCAAACATATTATAAACACTTATTAATCATGTCATAATACCACGTCAGATAAATTTACTTAAAATTCTCTAACGAGAATTGATTGTAAAATAAACGCAAATAAAATAAAAAAAAAAAACAGTGTACCGTTGGATGCAAGATTTGTTCTCATTTTTTTTATTGATGTTCTAATAAAAATGTTTAATTGTTCAATGGCGCACTTTTTATTTCAAAGTATCCTCTATTTATCGATTACATTTAAAATGCCCTAACTGTCAATTTTCATTCAATTTTTACAATTGTGAGAAGTTCAAGCTCTCCGGTCACCAATGACCACCGTGGCGTCACAGGAGAAAACGTAGCAGTTAAAGTGTTAATAGCTATATATCAACTTTCAAAATTTTATTATTTGATTATTCCGCTACGCATGAACGTAACATGATCATAAATAATAAAATTATTGCGAATTTATAATTTTCTATCTCTTTAAATTACATCCCGTCGAAGATAAGCAATTATTTATCTCTTGAACGAAAATCGATATAAACTTAATCGTTAGTTTATTGTTTCTAAGAAAAAAAAAAAATAAAAGCTTAGCTGATGACAGAAATCCCATATTGCCAATTAAGGGCTGACTAAACGTTTCAGCGTATGTACATTGTACGTACATACACGCGACCATTCTTGCTGAAGAGAGCATATAAATTCTGACGTGTTAATTACGTTACCCTCGCGATTGCATTAGCGTTGGTGTACACAGGAGACAAGAGGGCTTACACGTTTGCATGCTGGCAATGAGAGGTAAGTAGTAATAGCATGTTCCCGCCGCACGCTGCACTTCGCTCGACATCGTACAACGGCATTCAATATAGCTTCGATAATTGCATAAATTATTGCACCCGCTCGCGAAAATACGCTTCTGCCTGAAACGAGTAGTAGTTCCATCGTAATGACTTCGTGTGTGCCGATCGCGATAAAAATGCTAGGGAAATTGTCGGTTTGCTAATTCTACCTTACAAAATCTTGAACATTGCGCGATAGTATCGCTACACAGTGGATGAAAGGACACTAGGTACACAGGGTATTGTTGCAAAAGCTGTGCTCCAAGCTGACACACGAAAAGTAGCTCCGTTGCGAGTTAACAGATGAAAAGTAAGTCTGTTCCGAGGTAACGCATGAAAAGTAGCTCCGTTCCAATTTTACGCATGGAAAAGTAGATCTATTCCAACTTAACACATTTGAAGTTAGAAAAAACTCGCAGTGAACGATAATTTTGTACTGCTATTTTTAATAATTCTGTGAATGGAAAAAATAAGATGAGATACTTGAAAGGGTAATACTTTAGGGAACATTCAATCTGTTTCTTAAATTTAGAACTTTATGAACTAAATTTACTATTTATTGGACATTTTAAACATTGTTTCGTACGTTTCTTAATTTCTCCTATTCTGCTATAAATATCGACACGATGCTTTTATGTAATTAATTTCAGGGTATTAAGTTGTTTAGTCATCCGATAAGTTCTGCACTTCACTATCACTAATTTATGAATTTAGATATAAATTTATTATTGCATACAATCTTAGAATCTGAACAGACAATTGACGTATTATACAACACTTCGATTTCACCAAGAGTTAGCAACATAAAATACATATCAATATAATTGAACAATTTATGTTTAAATTTGGAAGCGAAATTAATCTTCGCAAACGTATTCGAAAAGTCCAATTATTCACTAAAATTTCTTGGAAATATTTCAATTGTACAAAAATTCTTTTTACGCCTTACGTTTTTTAATATCAAAAATAACTAATTTTCGGTATAATCTTTTTACACAAAAAATAATAAAATCATGGAGTTGTATATGTTAATAGGTACTCATTTCTTTCCGTATTTTATTCGTTCTTTTTTCTTTAATATTTTCTGTCTTATTTTTATTTTCTAACAGGCTAATACCGTTTCTAGAAATTACGGTCCTGCACTGTGCTCTCTTCCTCCCTCTAATTTTCACATTTTAATGGTTTCTGTAGCTTCCAATATATGTGCATTTACTTCCACTCTGAAACTGTATTATAGTTATAGTATCCTCCGTCCTAAAATCACAGAGATCGTATTGTAATGTTATCGTTTCTTTACATTTGGTATAAAATGGCTAAAATATCACTTATCTTCCTACGGAAAAATTTTTTAATAGGACGATATTATAATAATCGTATGAAAAGCAATTTTGCCTATTGCGATTCCACTCTGAATATTTCAATGTGAATGACATAAATGATTTTATCCTATATACACGAACCGTCTACTCTTTTGCCTTTTGATATGCATCAATATTTATGTATTAACATATTTTCCATCAGGTGTGTAATTATCACATTAGTGATACGTTTTAACATTTATTTACTGTAATATATCAACAAGATATCAAAGCAAAATCGTGAAATTCATTCGTGGTTTTTACACGTTGCAACTCTCGATAATTGCTTTCGAATCTGCCTCTGATATGAGCTGACTTCATTAACATTACACTGATCGTTCTACATTACTAATTAGCAAATCGGACTGATTGTTAAAGGACTATTAATCACCATTATAATTACATCTCCTCCTCGATTATTATTATTCCTATTATTTGGAATATGTTTCTGAAACGAAGAGAAACAATGGTGTTTAACCTTCGTAGATCACTCTAACACGATAATTGAAAACTTCTTATAGACAACACCAAGTGTCAAACATAAAATTTTTTCAGAAGAGAGAAAAATAAAGAATAAAATAAATAAAATAAAAAATAAAAAATAAGAAATAAAAAAAGAGAGAATAAGCTTAGAAGCATATAATGCATAGACAAAGTTTTCTACTTTTTGTCTACTAGTGTACAGTTTGTGTATAGTTTGACTACTAGTGTAGTCCAAATTCATTAGAAAAAGAACTGTATTTATAGAAAAAGCTGTACGTACCTCTTAATTGTAGAGAAAATTGAATGTGCCATTCGTTTAAATTTGCAAACATTGTACTAATTTTATTTGTTGCTACATATTCGTCAAGATGTATTTTTTATTTTTATTAGAAAAGTGTGTTTTATAACATTCCGAGTAAAAATTGTTATGAAATTGATGATATTTAGTATGCAACACGTCTATCACCCAATAGCATTTACAGCGTTTCATACAGAGTCAATGTCAGACTACTAGTAATTATTTACAAACGGAAATTGCTCTTAAATTCTGTATTGCAGTATTCCCATTGGCATAATATATAATAATAAAAAACAACATTTAAAAATTTTTCTCTCATAACGTCGTTCACAAGAAGTCTTCAATTATAGTTCTATTTTACTAAAGACTGCTTGTAACTATTGAACGTTTTTAATATTACAAATAACAATAGAGCAAATAATACGTGCGTCTTTTTACCTTTTTTTTTAAAACGATTCTATTACATATTATTACGGTCTAACAAAGTAGATTAATAGTTCCTTTATTAACAAAAAAAAAGATCAAATATCGGAATAATTAATATATCCAAATATCAATAGTATAACAAATATTCCAGTATGGTAATCTGAAATATTGCAAGCCTGAATGAAATTTCCTAAACAAAATACACAGTACGCGGAGCAACGTAATGAATTATTAAACATTTCATGATTTTCGAATAATTGGAACAAGCTCTCTTCAAAGAGCGACATTGATTACGCAACAACCTAACGTCTTACCGGGTTTTCGTCTATCTCGATAAATAAGAATATAAATAATTATTAAATACTAATTGTACGTGATTAAATTAATACAGGAATACGATACCGGTAGACGAGCAGAACCATTACATTGCGAATTGAATTCTATTCATTAAATACAATTAAAGTTCCATTAACCAATCCGAAGGTAATGTAATCCAATGAATCGATAGCAACATACAGTTGCTTACACTCAACATCGACTAGAAGTATTTCTAATTAGATCTTCGAATAATCAGAAGTCACGCAAGCAGAGTTCGTATAATTGAAATTTGGTTACGGGGCATCCCACCCTAATTGTTTTCGTTATAATTCCAATCACATTCCGCATCTGCAATGATGCACAAGACAATCTAAACATGTAACGACTGCTACGCCCGGTGCCGGAGGGTTTCTACTATTACCGCAGAATTTCAGCTTCCACGTTGACACTATATCTAACTATCGATCCGTTGGAAATCACCTCCGTTCTCTTAATATACAGGTTCGTTCCTTAACGAACAGCGCGCCCAAGAAACGCCGTGGAACGTAATAAAATGACTGAAAATGTGAACAAAGATTAATTACCGTTTTATTCGAGAGATTCAAGTTGGAGAAGTTGGGTAATGTACTTACGCTTAGATTCACTTTAATCGAAGAAATGGTCACTTTTTCTAACTAGTAGCCTGTTTTACTTTCATTTTGAAAGAAATTCGTATTGTTGTAACGTAAACAGGTGTAAATATGTATTCAGGTAAAAATTTCCTTTGTATTATTGTCAAAATTTTAGCGGGGTGATAAAGGTAATTAGCAGCTGTTAGTAACGCGTAAAATTTCAATATTAATGTTAATTGAATTGTACAAAACGGTTATGGTCGATAGATTGAAAAAGTTAACAAGTTTGGAATATTCGTGACATCGTCACAATGAAAACTGATATAAAAAATTCAGAATAATGAAATACACATCGTGAAATTATTGTACTTAAACGTTCGTCGCCCAGCGTGATTCGGCTAAGTTTCCAAATCCGACCGCCGGTACTCAGAACGTAAATAGAGCGACAAGCAGGAATTCATCGTTTATCGCTTTCGATTCATTGTTTATCCCCTTCGATTCATTGTAAAGAAAAGATTATTTATTTCTGAAATGGAGAAAGCGACAAGCTTTCCAGCTAGAGTATTCCGAGGGATCTCATGGCAGATATCTCAGATCTTTCATTTAGTCGAGAAGCATACTTGTGAGAAGTACATCGGTGATTTTTTCATCCTCAAAATGTTCAATAAACAGTGTGAAAATATATTTGAAAGTGAGGAGAGTAGCGATGACGGAGTCTATAACTATTGTTCGAAGTGCCCAAAATCACCCCAAATGTGTTTGAAATGTTTTAACAAATACCATACGATATAGAATAATGTAATATATTGTTGTAATATATTGTAATGTATTGTAATATATAATTGTAATATATTGTAATAATAATGTAATATATTGTAATAATAATGTAATATATTGAATATAAATTAATAAAAAGTATGGTATAATGTGTTTTTAATATTTTTATGCTGTATATCCTATATATAATATCGTATATTTAATTAACTCGAACAAGAAGAACGTCACTATCTTTTAGTGACTTCCCACGGAAGTATACCCGTCGCATAGATATG
Source organism: Bombus pascuorum (assembly GCF_905332965.1). Taxonomy (NCBI): domain Eukaryota; kingdom Metazoa; phylum Arthropoda; class Insecta; order Hymenoptera; family Apidae; genus Bombus; species Bombus pascuorum. The sequence continues at coordinate 3,320,742 of NC_083494.1, forward strand.
TGCGACGTGGCGACGAACGTGTTAAAAATACTTGTTGATTCTACTTGAAAATATTTATAAGAAGAAATGTACATCTTCTATGAATAACCTGGATCGAATAGAAATTCAGTTCATTGAATTCATCGGTCTGTCTCCACTTTACATAAATCAAGTTGCGCAGCTTGTTTCATCCTTAAATGGAATAAATTACGCGTGTCGGGAGAGAAAGTTTGTCTATTTAACAGACCGCTACACTTTCCCTTGTAGATCGCGATTCATGGAAGTTTTATCGAGTGTTGTGGTTCCAGGTGTAAGCAGCTGATATTGTCAAACAAGAGGCGACCCAAGAATGTACTAATTGAAAAACAGGCCTAGAAACAAGTTGAGATTGATCCACTTACACGTACTCGATAAAAACGGAGAAAACACAGCGAGAAGATCGATTCTCCTTGCTCGTATTCTTTGATATCATATTTTCTCTGCTTCTCGCGAATTTGAAAAATCTTGCTTCACGCGCTAGTTCGTTTCTTTATTTTCAACTGATCTGCTTTTGTACTGTTTCTAATGGAAAAAGTTGATAAATAAGTTGAAACTGATTCGCTTTAGACCTTCGTTTTTAATTATCCATTCTTATACTTGTATTATATTTTTATTTAATTTTATTTAATTTAATTCTATTTCCCATGTTTTACAAATTTAGTATAATTTAACTAACAAAACGTACCATACGATTACTCGATTTAACTATTTTACACGCAATTAAACTACATGTGTAGAATAACACACGTAACCGAATCACATTATCTGGCAATAATAATAAATGTTACCACGAAAAATTCAAAGGAATTTCCAGTTTTTTATGAAATATCGATGGCCTGAATCTCGCATTGTATATAGCAAGACAAACTTTCCGAATTTGCAAGTGCAGTTCATTTTCTATAAGAAAGTGTGTTCGCCTTTATTTGTTCTATGTCTAACAATTAACATGTTTGCGAAGACATTGTCCATCATCTCACTGCTTCCCGTAATTGCCTTAGTTACAGCTGATGGTCAAAGTGATGTCCATCGTCTTCCGCACAGCTATGCAATTTGGTCATACAGCCAACGCTGCAAGTTCAGTTGTGTCCACATTGTTGCACAGGTTTAAATCGTTCGGTTTGTTATTTGTTTTATTATCATTGGCAGTTCCCCATACATTTTATTTAACATTGGATCCTACCAAACATAAGATCTGGAGATTCAGAAGAAATTCAAATTACATGCATAATAACTATACCCGAATGGGTATTCGATTATGCAGGCTGAGTCAATAAGAATTATTATCTGAAATAACTCGTTACTCATTGGTCTTATCGAAAAACGTCTTAATTGAATTACGTCGTACTTCAAGAAACTCATCGGATGGACGGAATTTTATTTCTTTAAATCTTACGTTTTCCGAGATATCAAGGGGATCTTCAGTTTTTTAAATGGTTTAAAAGTTTATTTTTGATAACATTAGTCGATCCAGCTGGACATTCTCGACAAAAAGGCATCAACTTGTTTATACCGACAAACCACTAGTTTAGTAGATATTTTAAAATGACATAAGATTATCAAACATTGACATTATTATGAAAATTTCCATCCATCCGACTGGTCTCGTTAGATACGACATAATTCATTTAAGAGGTTTCTTCATAGATAACGAGTTATTTTAGATGGTACTTTCTATTGACACACTCTGTACATAACAGACACGTAAGTCGTCGGTCAATATTTCTGTGGAAGAAAGCATCTAACGTAATTATTATATTTAACATAATTATTATATTATATACGTAAGTATAATATTAGAAAGTTCGTTTCTGTTCATCGTTTCCGATATTATGTCGTACCAGTAACCTACGCAATAATTCAAAGCAAAATTCCAAAGATCTGTCTTTGTCCTTTTATATCCGTATCCCTTTGCAACAACGTACACAACGGCGTGACCAAATAAGCGAAATAAATCAAATTGCAAATACCGGGACTCATAACGCCGCACCCGTTAATTATACCATCGGGTTTAACCGGAATTAATTCCGAGACAGCGTTAGCCTGGTCGCAAGCGAGCAACAGCAGGTCGAGAGAGTTTCTGGCGACAGTGAGCACGAGCGAAGCACGTTTCATCGTACCGTAAGTAACTACCACGCAAAACGGACATGTTTAATAAAGCTGTGCGTTGATTGCATAAATTATTAACGTTACTGTTGCCAGCCAAACACGAGATTACTCTAGCCGCCTGCATGCGTCTCTGCAAGAGCGAAACAATCAAACTTCGCCAAACTTACTACAACACCAAATTTTCGGCTGGACAACCGCGTTAAGTTACGTTTTACGTTACGTTTTAAGTTACTCTTTTCAGGGTTTTCTGATTTCGAAAAAGAAATGAGAGACACAATTTAACATTCTTGGTAATGATATTAGGTTGTCCGAAAAGTTTCTTTCGTTTTATAAGGAAATAATAGACGCACAATGTCTTTTGTTTTATATTAGTTTATTGAATTATGCATGAACATAATAATAGAAATAGAACGAAATGGATCATACCTAATTCAATAAAATAATATAAAACAAAAATTGTGTTTAATCTATTATCACCTTATGAAACGAAAGAAACTTTACGGACAACCTAATATTATTGGTGAAGATATTTGCGAGATAATTGGATATTAAATATCACGAGTAAGCAAGTAAATAGCAATATGACAAACACTCGTTACGTTAACATATGGCTAGAATGATCGTAATGTAAGTTAAAGTTCTGATATATTCATTTAAACGCGCATTTTAATTCTTGCAAATCATAGTTTTAGTTTCGTTATACTTTTATCATAATTTTAGTTAGTCGACGAGGTTGTAAACTCTGTGTGAAAATGATGTTTTCGTGACTTGGAAGAATATAACGAATTTCCCCAAGAATCACGTTTTATATATAAACTAAAAATTATCCAGATTGAAATATGTTCATCATAAAATAACTAGTAGTAGATTACTCGATCTAAGTTCCTCGACAGAGATACAAGAGTCCACGATTTAAATGCAAGAGGGCCTTTTGCACGCATGGTACTAACTACTATCTCTTATCGGATTTATTCCACTAGTAAACGTAGCTCTTCTACAATAGCAAAGATCGAGAAGTCTAATCGTCTTAAGCCAGGAGAATGAGATAGCCATATTACGGAACCACATTGTCCAATCTGCGTTCCTTGAAATTGCCTATTAGGCCACGAAGTAATCGCTCTGTAACATGGTGTTACGTTTTATTACGATCAATTTCAACTGATTTAAGGACAAGACTGTTATTTTATTTTTATAAGATTATTTTTACAAAATTACTGACAACGAGTGAAACAAATGTCTATCAATAGTTTCCATTTCCCTAGCTGCATTCGTAAAAATATAAATTTTCATAGTTATCCAATACACGTTCGTGTAACGATATTAATAATAAGCATGCATATTCATGTAGCTCATTTGTTATATTTTTTTATATTGTTGACGTCTATTTCCATTACGTTTAATAATCTCAACTATTAATACGAAGTATACACCTTCTAATAAAATTATATTTATTGTCACCTATTACTGTTTCTGGTAGCCTTCAAAAAGCAAACTAAGGTTATTCATAGATTACGTGCGTTTGTGTATTTATGGGAAAGTCAAGGTACAAACATTCACGGAATTAACATAACACGCAAAAAGATATACTATAAAATATCCGAAGCACTCCTTATGATATTACTGACATTCAGATTAAATATGTTAATGCCATCCTCTTGAACATTTAAATTAATAATGTTAGACACAACAAATATTAATAACATTAATTATATACAGCCTAATATCGAATAATTTCAACTGATTTAAGGACAAGACTGTTATTTTATTTTTATAAGATTATTTTTACAAAATTACTGACAACGAGTGAAACAAATGTCTATCAATAGTTTCCATTTCCCTAGCTGCATTCGTAAAAATATAAATTTTCATAATTATCCAATACACGTTCGTGTAACGATATTAATAATAAGCATGCATATTCATGTAGCTCATTTGTTATATTTTTTTATATTATTGACGTCTATTTCCCTTACGTTTAATAATCTTACAGTATCTTATTTTTCTGAAAAGTGTACGTGAAAATTTTTAATATGTTTCACATAAGAGTCACAGGCCATACATCATGCCAATCTGTCTAGCATAATATTATATATTGGATATGAAATTTGATATGATAGATGTGCATAATTATTTATGTGCAGCTGCAGCTACTGTCTAATATATTTATATTAACAAAGACTATGGGATTCGAATAAGAACAAAATTACAAAATCTGTAGCAATAGAATCTGTTGAAGTTTAGAATCGAAACACAGGTATTTCAAAACGGGGTAAGTAATCGCTATTCCATTATCAAATGTATCATAGTTTTTTATCGTTTCATTCGGCGCTTCACAGGTCGAAATCCACCCGCAATGCAACATTCTTATGGTTTCACGTGCTCGTATAACAATTTCAACGTCACTGGACAATTTCAAAAATTACCACCGTCATTTGTCAAGCCTGGGCGACATTTCTCATCACATTGAGTTAAAACCCGGAGTTTTACACGTGACTTTAGAAGAACAGTGTACACGTGTACAATGTACAAACACGTGAAACACGTTCGTGTCCTAGCGCGCACAGATGGGCGTGATTCGCGTCATGGAAGGGTTTAGTCGAGCTTCCGCGACGAAAGTAGCTACCGTGGTGAAACGAGTTGCTTCAGCTGCCACTCTGAATGTTGATGATTCTTTTCAGAGTTTTGAGCGACGCCGTGTCGCAAGAGGACTCGGCATAATTTAGTTGCGATTACACGCACTGCCTTGTTTACAGACGACAACTAGGAACACTTTTCGACGCGAAAGTCGGTCTTGCTCCAAGTTGACTGAACAGAGAAAAAGTGCCGCCGTCTTTTACATCTGCGTCCTTTTTATTCTTTTTCGGTTTTTGTCTTTTTCTATTTTTTCTTTTTTTTTTTATATATTTAGTAGTAATTAGAAGCGCCACAGCCAAGAACAGGGAAGATTCGTGGCTCGACGAGGTCATCGAAGCGAAACTCTTTTATATGAGGCAGCGATAATTAGGGGACGCGAGACGATCTGAAGACTTCTTTGCAGACAGCACCGTAAACGCCAAACGCCAAATTTCTTAGGAAAGAGATGAAGCTTCTTTGGTTTACAATTATTTCGAAATTTCGTTTCTTTTAATTACCGTAAGATATTAAGTGTACAATAATTCAAATGCATCACAAAATTTTCTTTTTTTTTTTTGCACTAATATATTAATCAGAAAAAGAATTGTTTTTTTTAGAAAAGTCTTTATTGCGCCTCTTAATTGCAAGAAAGCTGAATGTGCCATTCATTTAAATTTTCAACTACTGTACCAATTCTGTTTGTTCTTATGTAATTTGTATAAAAACAGAAAATATACTTCTTTCGGATATTCTTTTTATTTTTGTTACAAATAACATGCCGAGTAGGAATTGTTATAAAATTGGTGATATTTAGCGTTGGGCGTGTCTATCGCTTAATGGCATTTACAATTATAATATTTTATAGAGGCAATGTTGCATTATTTACAAATGGCAATTGCTCTTAAATTCTACATTACAGTATTCCCATTGGCACGTAGGATATTGTTATATATTAACCCTTTGCACTCTAAATTTTATTTCAATTTCCCAACGGTTTTAAGTGTTTTGTTTGAAATTTATTTTAACTAAAAAATAAGACAATTTAAATAAATAAAGGAAGAAACAAATTCACTTAAACATCAGTTTTATTCACACTATTGTTGTATTTTGTAATTTTTAAATGTATGATATATCTTGAAACAATTTCCAGGATACAATCCTTTAAAAAAATTCTACTGACTCATTGGCAGACGTGCAACTTAAGCGTGCAGAGTAAAATAATGCTATATAAAGCCATATTAAAACCTGTTTGGACCTATGGGATGCAACTATGGGGAACAGCGAGTAATTCCAACATAGAAATTCTTCAACGATTCCAATCAAAAACCTCAAGATCCCTAATAGATGCACCTTGGTACGTCACCAATGAAACGATACATCGCGACCTTAAGATACCCACAGTTAGAGAAGAAATATCCAAATTCAGTAATAGATATGACATAAGTGTAGTATCGTAAATAATTATGATTTATTTACAATAAATGGATTGTACAGATGTTGAATAAACAGAAAAACGATGGTTGTTTAACGTGCACTAATCACGATAACGTACTATAATTTAGACAACTCAATAGTTAATTTGCAACTCTGGTCACCACGGATCCAACGCTCTCTCTCACGCGGACCACACTCTCTCGACAACGCTAGTGTCACGTAATAAATAACGAAATTTTATAAAAAGGCGAATGAGCAATAGCCCATTCGTAAACTTTATTAACTGCAGAGTACAGACTAACTTACTGACTAAAGGACTGGGGTTTCTATCTACTCATTGTGACTCACATATCTTATGGGTGGGAGTCCGGCTATTGTCTTTTCTTATTGCTATCGCATAATTAAGTATTACTGACATGTCCGATGTCCCCAGATGTCTAGATTTTAAGTGGCGTTACACTTGCAACACTATCTCGACAACGCAATTCGCACTCTCTGACTTCTCGATTCACACTCTCTGGCTTCTCCACTGACACTGACTGTTAATCTGTCTTTCTGCCTTAGCATCCCTTTTGTCCCTTTGTCTTAGCCCCACCACGCACGTGTTCCACAACCACTCGTGGCCAGGATCACATAGGCCTTTCCTACGAAATCATTCAATTGAAGGACTGACGACTCATTGATGGGCCGATCGGCACCTCGGCTCTCTCGCGACAATGTTTATGTTTACCCGATAGCTCTTAGACCTTTTGTCCATGTTGAGGTTATTAGATGTGTGAAAAAAGGAACGCGTGGATAAATTGTAAGGTAGAAAATATATTTTAAAACAGAAGTGTAAATACAAATAGGAATATGATTTGAGCTGGTCCAGATCCGCACGCTAGCAGCGTTACCCTATGACTGAAAAACCCTGAAGCCAACGTCGCATGTGTACCGTTTATGGTTTGCCTTCGACGCAGTCTTTTGTCTATGTGCTGTCGATGGTGTGACGCCAACCACATGGGAGACCAGGTCGCGATTTGGAACCGATGGGCTGATGACGAAAATAAAGATCTGACACAATGTATGTCTCCGAAGCGAAGTGTCTAATGAACCCTCAATATCCCAACGGTCCTTTCGCCGAATGTTCAAGAACGCCTAACAAACGCGTGGATAGTGGGGATATTGAGGGATGACAAAGAAAAAGAATCAGATTCCGCCAAAAGTCAAGTTGTAAGAGTTTCAGTCTTGAAAGGTCGCGCCTAGAGTTCAGAAGCAAATTGTAGCCAGTGAAAAACAAGTGTTAATAAATTCTTTTTTTTATTTTTTATTTTTATCTTTTATTTACATCTTCGATCCCCTTTTTTGTTTTACGTGACAATGGCTTCAGTGCTTGAGAGAACTAAAGACCAGATGTAGAGTTTTCTTAGAAGTGACGACCACTTCAACATGAACAAGTTTTTTTTTTATTTGCGTTTATTTTACAATCAATTCTCGTTAGAGAATTTTAAGTAAATTTATCTGACGTGGTACTATGACACAATTAGTAGGTGTTTATAGTATGAACAAGTAAGTTCAGTTTGACTTTGACTTTAGAAGAAAGCGCATTTCCTATCCCGTCGACCGTGGGTTCGTTATTGAACCTAAGATCATTGTCATTAGCATCTCGAGTATCTAATCGCCACGGTTACTTGCCAATTTCTGTAATAATCATGGCTGTACTAGTAAATATCTTCTCCATTGCATAACAACAATGGCTAATCCAAAGGAAGATTCATTACACGCCCCTAACCGCAATGAGAACTTGACGTACACATATGTCGGGGTAACGTTGTAAGTCAGGGCGTGTAATGAATCTTTCTGCGAGTTGGCCATCGTTGTTGTATACCAGATGATGTTCATTGAAGCTAATGGATTACAAAGGTTAACAAGTGATATCGGTGAGTGAATAATTGAGATGTCGATGACGATGAGTTTAGGTTCGATAACGAATACACGGTCAACGGGAAAGACGATTGCGATTAGGAACTCGACGTACGTGTTCAGTGGACTAGTCGAACTTATCGGATTGAGCATCAGTCCAAGTGGAACTGCCCTTATATACTGCTCTCCGTATTCCTCAAGTCAATCCCTGTTTTTAGGAAGAGTTATTTAATTACTTTATACCTCTGTTAGGTACACGTCCCTCCCGTGACCGTGACTACGTTCAGTGACCCGTTATGTCACTTCGAGCCCAAGCCCACTGTCATAAACCTCGGGCAAACATGATTGAATTGAATCATAAACAGCTATTTCTCATTTTTATTATTTAAGTACGGCTATAATAAAAAGTCTGGACTAAAGTATTAGGGATCTTCCCAAACATCCCAAAAGAAAGGCCCCGATGTCCTTTCATCTCCAACATATAAATTCTAAAATATTAATGTAAATATAATTCATATTCCAAAATTGGTCCGACAAGGTAGCAGTGTAGTATTCTAAGAGCGTTCGTATTTTTGAAGTACTTGGAGGACTCGAAGATGGCATCCCGTTGTGGGTAGCCACCCACATGTCATTTAGCAATTAAGTTAGAAAAATTTACCAAATGTCCAGCTGGACAAATTGTAAAGTAGAAATTAAATAATAAAAAGAAACTTGGACAATTGCACAATTCTAAGACAGTGCATTCTACTTTCGCGTTGCTCAGTGGAGTGGCGCAAACGTATTAATTTCCAGAGCGTAAGGGAGGGATGAAAATAGACGTTATCAGCGCGGAATGACAGAAGCATGAAGCAATGAAAATACACAGTGAGCCTGGATAATTGGATCATCGTTCTCGCATCGGTAATCCAACTACTCGGTTCGTCGTGAGGATAATTCATCGGGTCCCCATCGAGGCTGACTTGCATTAATCAGCGTCTAAGTAAAGAGCGTTCGTTGTCCTACGGCATGGGTTTCAGGGAAAGACCGGCTTTATCAACGACTTTATCAGGATAATCGAATGGAGTCGGTCAACCGAACTCTTTGGCCAGGATGCATCACCCTGACGAAGTGCCGGACTGTGGAGCGACGAACTTGACGAAGTGACTATTTCCGTGCCTGTACGTTGCCATCGTAAATCACAATCGACAGAGCCAGCAATTCGGTAGCCGTAAAAATTGCTTCTTTCACGGTGGCCGTGAGCATTGTTTGCGCCTCACCGCGAGAACAGTGATGGATGGCGTTCTGGCGTAGAACACCTTTGCCGTATAATTAAACCGAGACGTCAATTACCAGCAGTACTCTACGTTTCTCTGTCGACCTAACAATTCACTAAAGCAATTATTTCCCAGATTTGTCAAATTTTTGAGCTTCCGCGTTGATATTTCCGATATTTGGAATTTCAAAGTATCTCGGTCGTTCACATTTTCGCCGCGTTATTATTTTAAACTATTCGAAACTGATAATTAGGTCTTGCGACGGGTTTAGCTCTTACTAGGTCGTCGTTTACTTTTTATCAGTTTAACGTTCGAATTACTGACCTACAATGTGAATTTAAACGTATTATGTACAAATACTAATTACAGGAACTGAGGTTTTTTCAGTCATTGTTATTTAATGTTTTATTCTTAAAAACTGTGATTAGTAGCTATTTGTAACTTGGCTCGTCCATTTTCTGAATGTAAAAAGACAATCATATTGGCAATATTTCTATGACAATAATAAACAATTAAAAGTGCAATAGCACTAAAATAGATAAATAAAATAAACATCTGAACAATATCCTAGATCTTGATGTTTTTTTTTATATTCGCTACGTGAAGAAACGAGGTGAAGTACGAACTAAAATGACTTATGAATTAAGATACAAATGAACAAAGATATATTATGATAAAAATAATGAAAAAAGACAAGCAATTACGGTGATCAAAATAGCTTGAATTGTTACAGTACAAATGGCATTTTTTAAAATAAAAAGAGTGCTTGATTCTCCAATTTTCTTAAGATCATTAAACTAATTGCATAAAAATATCTAAAAATGTACAACGTCTGTGTTTGTATGTATAAGTCTACAGAAGTTGTACATTATAAGCATACCTACTGCAGAAAATCAATTACTTCAATCGTAATCAGGACCTAAGAAATGAACACTTTATAAAGTCCTTATCAATTTTTAACCTGCATTCGTCCCTCAGTTTTGCATGTTAATAATATATCCGTCGGTGTCAATTTGACACAATGATGAAAGTCAATGAAATGGGGCGACAAATAATTCATTTCGAAAACTATTTTATTGGAATTTCGCACTAAATGCGAATCTTCAATAGAATACAGAAAGTTTCAGAAAAATTGTTCCACAAATGCGTAATATAATTTTTCACAAGAAAAGTGCGCGAAACTGACACGGGGGACATTCAGGGATTAAAAGTTTCAAAATAGAATAGGCAATATTAAAATCGGGAAACAATCGATCGTTTCCAACTATACGTTCGTCCCGGCAGAGAAAGTTAGAAAAGTTGAAGAAGACCGACATCAAAGTCTCGCAATTGTCTCTTCATCAGGTAAGCACGTCAGTCCACGTTTAAGGTTCCCCGACAACTTTATCTTTTTACCGCGGCACACGCTTCAGAAAGTCGTTAAAATAGTATTAAAAGCAGACTTATTATTCTTTCTCTTTCCTCGCGCAGGGAGCAAAGTTTATTATAGTTTTCCGTCCGTCTCGTGCGGATCCGGTACTGTGAAAATCTCGGCATTATACGCGTTTCTTTGTAAAGCACTTCAGCTCATTAAAGGATTCTTCATTTCTGCGGCGCATCGCGTTTCCTCTATTCTTTGTTCTCTCAGTCTATTATGCAGCCGGATTATATAATCAGATATTACCTTATCCCAAGCCGCGCGCACGTACGTACAATTCCACTACGCAAATTGCGACTTCGTAGCTCTCATTTTTAACCCGGCCGAATTACCTTAATACGCCTTCGCCGACCTCGAAATTAGGCATCGCCTGCCACCCGTTTTGCGATATTGGTCCACGAGAAAAATTTCGTCGCGCCTTTTCGAACAGAGAAAATGAATTTCGTTGCAGAATGACTCGACCACCTGCCAGAATGATATTCTGTGCAACTAAATACGTACGCTTTTCCCGGGGAAAATTTTAACTCGTACGTTACAACGGAATCGTTAAGAATATTTGCGAAAAGGTAGAAAAAGGATCCTCAAGTTACACAAATCTGTAATCCAATTTTTCAAATAAGCGTGTTCTACTAACCCTTTTACAGGCAAGACTTAAGTATAATATTACAAAGGTTATACGTTAAATGTTAATGTGGTGTCAAACGTGATCCTACTAAGTGTTTATTGAACCTTTTCAACATAATGGAAAATTTCTTTTTTTTTTTATTTGCGTTTATTTTACAATCAATTCTAGTTAGAGAATTTTAAGTAAATTTATCTGACGTGGTACTATGACATGATTAATAAGTGTTTATAGTATGTTTGATTCTATTTAAATCTAGTGCTTAGGTCTAAGGTGTAATGTCTTTTTAACCTGCGGATCTGTTCCGAGGTGTCGAGTAGTTGAGTAATTAGAGGGTTTTGGTGGTTGTCAACTCTTGTGCTGTGTCTATTGCTGAATTTTGATATTTCTTCTTTGACCGTGGGTATCTTGAGGTTGTGATGTATCGTTTCGTTGGTGACGTACCAAGGTGCATCTATTAGGGATCTTAAGGTTTTCGATTGGAATCGTTGACGAATTTCTATATTGGAATTACTTGCTGTTCCCCATACTTGGATTCCATAGGTCCAAACAGGTTTTAATATGGCTTTGTATAGTATAATTTTACTTTGCGCGTTCAAGTTGGAACGTCGGCCGATGAGCCAGTAGAACTTTTTAAATTTTGCTTTGAGTTGTTTGTTTTTATCTAAGATAAGTTGTTTCCATGTCAATCTTCTGTCCAGAGTCATGCCCAGATATCTGACTGACACTTTATCTGGAATAGGTATGTTGTTTATCGTCACCTGTGGGCAAGTTTGTTTTCGTAGCGTGAAAGTTATGTGGCTAGATTTGTTTTCGTTGACTTCGAAGCGCCATTTGTGAAACCATTCTTCCATAGAGTCGAGGAAGAGAAGTTGGTAAGTCTGCAGTGTAGATTTTGAACAGCAGGGGTCCGAGGACACTGCCTTGGGGTATGCCAGCTTCTATTGGAAATGTTGAGGTTATAGCTTCTAAGTGTTTTACCATGAATTGTCTATTGGTTAGGTAGGATTTTAGGATGGAGTAGTAGGTGTGTAATTTTTAAGTTTAAATGCTTTTATGATTTCTGAGAAATATATATGTAGCAACATATGAGGCATAGGACGAGGCGAAGCGAGAGTGTCTCATGTTGTTGTTGTGCCTCAGAGCACGGACACCGCCTCGACACTCAAAAATAGCGTTAGACTATCTCTAGGCAAAAACAATGTCGTCTTGTCGTTCTAAGACAAATTTGAATCTTCCGACTCCCCCCCCCCCCCCCCGACCAGTATAAATAAACAGACATGATCGTGAGCGGGCAGTTATTGTCATCGAATTATTACCGAGTTATTACCGAGTCATTACTTGCGAATTAACGGAGTATACGAGTCTTTGAATTATCCGCGAGCATTTTATTATCTATCTTCGCGACTACAATTGTACAAACGTCTATCGACTTATTGTTGAGATTATTGGATGTATGTGAACACAAAGGAACGCGAGGATAAATTGTAAGGTGGAAAATATATTTTTTGAATACTAAAGTGTAAACTAAAGTAATTGAGCTGATTCAGATTCGCACGCTAGTGTCACGTAATAAATAACGAAGTGTTATAAAAAGGCGAATGAGCAGTAGCCCATTCGTATGCTTTATTAACTGCAGAGTACAGACTGACTTACTGTCTAAAGGACTGGGGTTTTTATCTCTTCATTATGATTCACATATCTTATGACTGGGAGTCCGGCTATTGTCTTTTCTTATCGCTATCGCATGACTAAGTGTTATTGATATGTCCGATGTCCCCAGATGCCTGGCTTTTGGGTGGCATCACACTAGCAGTGTTACCCTATGACCGAGAAACCCCTGAAGCCAACGTTGCCTGTGTACCGTTTATGGTTTGCCTTCGACGCAGTCTTTTGTCTATGCGCTGTCGATGGCTTCAGTGCTCGAGAAAACTAAAACGACCAGATATACAGTTTTCTTAGAAGTGGTGATCTCTTCAACACTTATAAACCTTTATATTAATATCTATTCTGAATACACTTGACGGTTGCAATAGCAATCTTTTTCATGGTTATAATTTAAATCCAATCTCCTCACATCATCCGCCACATACACTTCTATCTTGTATAGTATAGCTACATAAATATCTTGTACTTTTTATATTTATTTTCAAACTTCTTCAAACTACTTCAAACTTGACCAGTAAAATCATGGTAGTTGAGTCTCATAACAGTATCAATAAAATTCTGACATTTCAAAAAACCATACACACATGATATATCCATAAAAGGTGTGTGCAAGTATTAGAAACTTTGGTGAGCCCATGTGAAAATAAAATTCTAGTCGAATAAAATTATCGTTTCATGTAAAATCTTTTCCTTAGAAATAATACCATTTTGAAAGAATTAATATACAATTGATATGTCTTCTAAAATACTTGAATACGATTTTCTACTTTAAGACAAGGAACTTATACAAACACGTATATTATTCAATAAATTATTACATATTCCTTTCAATTACTAGCTCTTTTGTTCAGTCTACTCTAGTTGCATAGAGCAAGCTTAGTTTATTGCTACTTGGTTAATCCTATTGGTAACTTGTGTCACCTCCCTTGTAAGACGCCTAAAATAACACAGTTCCGGGCCGCAGGCTAAGCTTCCTACTTTGAAACTATGTTGGTAATCGTAGAAGCCAAAAATTTAGTTTAGCCTTAATAATACCGCATAACTTGGAAGTTAAATATCCACGCGTTTAGATTTCAAAAATTTTATACAGTACAATTTCAATTACGTTTATCGTTACGTTCATGTAGTCATCGATAGAACGCTGGAAGTTTTTGTTTTCAAAGAAAGCCAAATCTTTGATCTCCGAATAACCGCGATATAAATTTCTTCTTGCGTTTAACTTAAAGAAAATGCGTTTGATTCGAGAGAAAATTTGCAGCAATTGTCACTGAAATTTCTAATCACTTTTTATGATTTTTATCAATTTTGTTTAGACTAACTGCCAGTTATATGGGACCAGACTTTTTCGGGATGTAAATGTAAGGTTCAAGTACAAAGGTAATTTTTTTATTCCAATTTTCCTCCTCTTTTAACAACATTTTTAACTGCCACGTTTAACAATTTCATAAGCTGCCGCGCGACAGCTAAAAAACTAATTGATTAATCAATTTCCAACGAAGTTTCTTTCACTTTGTTGCAAATTTCTTCACGGATTGAACTTCAAATTTTTATTTGAACATCTATTAATAATATTTTTTAAGCAGTATAAATTCAATTTATCTGCGAGAAAGGTACATTATTTCTGAATGCTAGAATTTTCCAATTTTTCATGTCTTTCTTCCAAAACCTGGCGCAAACTATTTACTTTATGAAACTCTAGGAAAAATTCTTAGCTTCTGGCTAATTTTTTTCTGATGACTATGACAAATTCCGTGCAACACACCAACAATGGATCGAAATCGGAAATGGAGTGGAATATTCACAGATGAAAATATCTGGAAAAAATTTAGACACTTTAGACACTGAAATTTCTAATCATTTGGCTAGCCGCTTCAAGCTTCCGCAGGCTGCCCTGTTATAATTTTTCCACACGATTTTCTCTCCAAGTATTTGTGCCGCCTCGCTTGATTGGTCGGTTGAAGCATGATAAACCGCTTTATGTTTAAGTACAAGGGTCTTAATAATTCCTTTGAGTACAAGCCCGAGGTGGTGTTTCTCCATAGATTTAAGGAAACTCCTCTCTGATTGATGCTATTACTGGTTCAAAGCGATTTATTTATTTATTTATTTATAATTTATTTATAATCAATTAATATTTATAATTTGATTACCTGCAGCAATGATAGCTCCTACTCCTGTTTCTTCACTAGTTCATTCATCAACTTTAGTAACAGCTGGAGTTTATTTATTAATTAATTATGATATAATAATTAATTTAAAATATAAAATAATAATTTTAATAATTTCAAGATTAACTATATTTATATCAGGAATTATGGCTAATTTTGAAATAGATTTTAAAAAAATTATTGCTTTATCAACTTTAAGTCAATTAGGATTTATAATAAGAATTTATTCATTAGAAATAACAGATTTAACATTTTTACATTTATTTATTCATGCTTTTTTTAAATCTATAATATTTATATGTACAGGAAGATTTATTCATTATATAATTGGTTCACAGAATTTTCGTTTTTATTCAGGAATATATTATTTATATCCAATTAAAGGTTTACTATTAATATTTTCTTTATTAATATTATGTGGATTTCCATTTTTAGTTGGATTTTATTCAGAAGATTTAATTATTGAATATTATTTTTTAAATAAAATAAGAATTTTTAGAATAATAAATTTAATTTTCTCCATTTTAATAACTTTCTCCTCTTCTCCATTTTAATAACTATAGTTTCCATAAAAAAAAAAAAAACTAACGACACATTACGATGATCACAAGCGAAACAATCCGATCGTCACAGTTTTCGAAAGTAAAAGGTGGAAAGAAGATTTCTGAAAACGAGTTTAATTCGTATTTTGGTTTCCGTCGTGCACCACAAATCTAGCTTATTCGCGAATGGGAACCAGAAATATTCAAAATATAATATGTGCAACTATGTTTCGAGAGCATTCCACACATCCCAATTCCATACCAATACCAATATCAAAACAAAAAAAAAAAAAAAAAAAAAGATGGGGAAACGATTTATCTTGAAACACGATATATATGTATGCACGCGTGTGTGTATGTGTGTGCATACTTCTACTAGATCGTAGCGTTGCAGGCACGAAATCTGTTTATAAATCACGCGGAATCTGTGCTTCGAAACCGAATGGAAAAAATGAAACAAAAAAGAGGAAACAAAAGCGAGGGGAAAAAAGAAAAGAATCAAACACATCAAAACATGCATACAATATAGGTACACGTGTCACGCAATAAAATTCGAATGCCGACCATCCGCTTTTACAGCGCGTTTCCAGAAAACGACCATTCCCGCGCGAAAGGATGCACCCGCACGAAAATACAATATGATTTATTTGCTCGGCGCCGATCGTAATTCTGCCATGCTCCATTCGCTTTTAACGACTAACGACGTTTCCAACAGCACTTACCGCCAGTTTCCTCGAATTCTGAACATATGTGACACGATCGGAGACCTTGCCCTGCAAATCTGACGACCAACCATATAGCTTCCTCCAGATTCGTATCTGGACTTTATTTCCTCGTTTTTCACGTCAGAGAAGACACACTGGCGCGCAGAAGTATTTCGATACTTATATTACGAATATATCGTGTCAGACGAAATATTTTTCGTTTTAGGAATTTCGTTAGCATTGTAATCAGCGGGCTGCGGATTCTTATGCGAGTTCCTATTTTTATAAATCCAATTCAAGAAATGAATCGTCGGCAGACATTTATTTCATGCTCTGAATGTTGGGACAGATACGCCGTACTTTCGATATTTGCTATTAACACGTTCGTCGCCCAGCGTGGTTCCGCTAAGTTTCCTGCGGGGCCCAAATCCGACCGCCGGTACGCAGAATGTAAATAGAGCGACAAGCAGGAATTCATCGTTTATCACCTTCGATTCATTGTAAAGAAAAGATTATTTATTTCTGAAATGGAGAAAGCGACAAGCTTTCCAGCTAGAGTATTCCGAGGGATCTCATGGCAGATCTCAGATCTTTCATTTAGTCGAGAAACATACTTGTGAGACGTACATCGGTGATTTTTTCATCCTCAAAATGTTCAATAAACAGTGTGAAAATATATTTGAAAGTGAGGAGAGTAGCGATGACGGAGTCTATAACTATTGTTCGAGGTGCCCAAAATCACCCCCAATGTGTTTGGAATGTTGTAACGAATACCATGCTATATATAATAATGTAATATATTATGCAGAATATAAATTAATAAAAAGTATGGTATAATGTGTTTTTAATATTTTTATGTTGTATATCCTATACATAATATCCTATATTTCATTAATTCGAACAAGAAGAGCGTCACCCATAGTTGGGTGACGGGCACCCACGGAAGTATACCCGTCGCATAGATATGTGTGACGTGGCGACGAACGTGTTAAGTAGCTTTTATATTAAATTTCCTGTAAATACGTAAATACCCACGGTCTTGTATAATGAGACGCGACTATCACGATTATTATTTTATTTATTATTAGAGTGAAACGAAATTATATACGCTCTATAGACTCTTTCCACAATCGAACTACGTGCTTTCAGATGGTCGAGATGGTACGTGGACATTGTTTCGCTATCTGTTACACCGGTTAAGATATATCGATATTTTTTTCGTGAGCCAGGCGGAATGGAATAGCGGAAACCAGACTCGAATATCATTGAGATGTAGACGGTGCTGATCCTTATCACGCGCGGTACTAAATTTACTTTACGGCTAAGCCCCGTTTAAATGGTGATCAATGTACCCGATTTACATTGTCCTTTGGGATAATTTATCGCTTGTATCGCATGATTTTACATGAAATGTTTATTCGAGGGATCGACAGATTAATAAGAGAATAGTTTCAGCTTGTTCTTTCAAAGAATACCGTATAACGTGTCGTTTTAAACGTCTACGCGTGATTATTTCTGTAAATATCAGAAGCGCGAAAAAATGTTTCAGCTGAAAATTGTTTGAATTTAATGTGCAAACTTAAAAAAAGATATTTCGATTTTTTTTTTATTATTTAAATATTTTTTAAATCAAACTATATACTTTTTATTTATAAGCTAGTCGAGGCACTTTTTAATTCTCTGAGAAAAAGTATTAAGATATGTGGCTTGAAAAATAACTAGTTTGAAAGCCTTTTTAACTTCGATGTTGTGAAATTTATCGTATGCAAGGGGAAGGAAAACAACGCGGTGCTTTTCTGTTTATGCTTTACTTGTCCTTCGCACGATACGTTTTGAAACATTGAACTTAAAACATCTTCCATTTAATTAATCATTTGTCGACCCAAATACCTGATTACTTACTTGTACAGAATTAGAAAGTGCATCGAATGGTGTGTAAAAAATAACTCCATTAAAAAAAATTCCATTAGAATCTCTTTAAATAAAAATGTAAAACAAGAAATTGAAATATATCATTAAGTTTCTCTCATGAAGTCAAACAACTTTAATTTAAAACATTTTTTCAGCATCATTTTTCATAATTACAGATATAAGTACGTGTTTAAACGCGTTTAAACGAACGGTATCATAAAATCAAAACTACACTCGCAAATTATTAATCATAGCGAAATTTCAATGAGCTAATAGTGTTATTTCTATTTGATTATTTCAGAAACTTTGCTATCACACTGTACATTTGCCAAAGTGTTGGACACTAAAATTCTTTCGAACAGTTTCATATTATAAACATGCTTGGCATACTGATATTAAACTTTGTATTATTATTTTCTAACGAATCCTAACACGATATAACAAATTTACGCGCATTTTCTACTGCAAATAGTTATGTGGACCTTCGGAAAAATGCAATATTTTCCTCTTTATTCACGCAAACATATCGTAATCGAACTTGGAGAAATTAATTCAGCAGTCGTAAATAAAATTTCGTTCGTTGATGCAGAGCGTTCCGATCGAGTTTCACAAAATTCCGCCCGAAATTTCAATATTTTAGGAAAAAATTATCGATGCACCAGCGCGTACAGTGGCAATTAAATCGCGTCCAAGTTCCGCACGTGTGAGCTCGCGAATCAATGCCACTAAATATGATCAAATTTTAATGGTATTTACTATGACCTGGCGAAAATACCACTTCCACGTTCTCATTACAATTTGATAATACCACCAACGAACGGAAACCGTACACTAAAATACGTATAAACAACACATCAAATATGAAAGTTCGATTTTACGAGTGCCATCTGCTTTGCTCGTACCGTTCGAGGAGGTCCGTCACGGCGGTCTGTCGTAAAATTTTTATAAACCACTTGTCCCGAGATCTGCAATTGCGTAAAAACGAGGGCATCATCTTTTTATAAACACTTCTCGATGGCCTGGAAATCTATAAAAAATGTTATTCAAACTACCTGCGAAATTTGTTAAATATTTCCTCTTGTTCATAATTCGTAAATGTATCGTAGCTTCAACAATAGAGAAAATAAATAATAGTTAGTAGTAAGAATAAATAATAATTGTGATGAAATGTAATTAAAACTTCTGTCCCTAGTGAATTGATACGATTACGATTGAAAATTTCTCGTAGACGGCACTGCAAGTGGAAAAAATAAAAAAGAATTTTCTTTATCGTATAACGTCCCTTGTGCCAATGGCACCCTAGTGTAGAATTTAGGAGCAATTTCATTATAATATAAAAGCATTATAACATATATTTTTCTGAAAAAATAAAAGGAACATTTTGAAAAAATGTACTTTTTGTTTCTATGCAAGTTATTTGGGGACAAATGGGATTGGTACGTACAGAACGGCAAATTTAATAGCACGTTCAATTTTCTCTACAAAGAGAAGGCATCTCATTAAGAGATGGCATATGCTAGCTTTTATATAAATACAATTGTTTTTCTGATGAATCTGTATTAATGCGAGAAATAGAAAATTTTGTAATTAAAATCTTATGACAATCAAAACAAATGAAATTTCGAAAATAATTTTAAATCAAGTTTCTTCATTCTCTTGACAAATTTTACGTTGTCTTCAAAAAGTCTTCAATTATGTGTCTCCAAACAAAACATTAGCAGACGTATTGCTTTGAAACCAACAACATTAGAAAATGAAACAAAGAACATTAGGAAACCTCCGTTAGAGAAAATTAGCGAGAAACTGTTTTATCAAACAAATGGTTCATCCTGATGGATGGTCGTCGCTACTCTTTTTTACCAAAAGTAAGCAAGGGTCTTACCTCGAAGAAGTTATTCAAGTTCAAGTTAATTTTTTATTTGATTAAACAATCGCAGTTAGAGTTTTGGCACGATTTGGCAAGGATGGCACTTTAGAAACGCTATCTACCTTTATTCTACCACTGGTTTTCCTAGTGTTGTCTTTATCTAGTCACATAATTTTCTGATTTGATCACATAGATAATTCTCAGTTTTACCTTTTCTTCTCATTTCTAATTTACATTCTAGTTAGTCGCTTTCATAGCACACAGCTGTCACGTGTAGTGATAAGTTTGTTTTTATGCCAACAAAGTCTTTTATCTATCTTACCTATCTTGCAGATTTTTCTTTGGTCCTTTTTCTATTTTTTACAATCTTGTCGCGTCTCTGTGATACGATTTGTTCAGGTTGAGGTTGACTAATTGAAGAACGAGTGGTTGAATTTGTAATAGAAAAGTATACTGAAATAATTGAAGATGTAAGTATAAGTATAATGTATAAGTATAATATATAAGTATAATGTATAAGTATAATGTATAGGTATAATGTATAAGTATAATGTATAGGTATAATGTATAAGTATAATGTATAAGTGTAATGTATAAGTATAATGTATAAGTATAATGTATAAGTATAATGTATAAGTATAATGTATAAGTATAAATATAAGTATAATGTATAAGTATAATGTATAATGTATAAGTTTATGCTGATTCAGATCCTTACTCTCTTAGTGTTACTAGACAATGGAATGATAGGGAGCACGTTCATATATTTATAGCAAAATGACATTACCAAAGAAGTTAAGCTTATAGCTTTGGTTAGAGGTTAAGGGGAACATAAATAGAAATCTGTTCATTAGTTCCTTTGTTCCTAAATCTTGCAACCCAAAACATAATTTACTGAAGAGTACTCAAGGGTACAACAATATGCACCGCTCCTTATTTAGAATACTTCTGCGTAATAACAGTCTCCAGACCATGGATATACATAAATAAAGATGTAGAGTTTTTCTTAAAGTAGTTACTTCAACACACTCAATATATAATATATTTATATTTTTCTCATACTTATTTAGCTAGAAAAGCAATTCATATAAAATATAGAATATATATAATATAGCTATTATGTATATATTGTAGAATTTATTCATTCGCGCGCTAGTTTTGCTCTTTTTTCTATTTAGTTGGCCTCCAAAGTGCTCAGGATGAAAAAATTCAACGGCGAACACGACCAGATAAACCGATGCACAATTTAACGGATCTTCTTTACTCACCTCACCTTCACGAGGGTAAACGTAATTACGTTGCGGCCTCGAACCCGTCCACGGTCAGCTTCGAATTTCGTGACCGTGAAGAATGACACAGGTGACTGGCCAACCACCAACCTCCGCGCAATGTCTGCTAATTAGCGAACTTTTATTTCGCTCGACTTAATTAAGCGCGATGTGCGACCATTTCTATTTGAACGAATAGCTGTGTCTTTTAGGAAGCAACGTTTAGTTTTACGATCGAAGGAATCCGATACGAGGAAAACTATTATACAGAGTAGTGTAGAAATCAGTCGCTGCGATTTTTCAATTAAACTTTAGCTTATGCAACACCCACACATTATCCGCCACAAACTAAAGCTTGTCGTACGAAAGACAAGGAAAACGCAGAAACGGAAAAGTACATCTTTTCCTGTCTTTAAAGAGAATTAAAAAACTGCATCGAAAAATAAAAAAATAGAGATCACTTTAACTTCTCATCGAAATGGAATTTTTTCGGAATGGAAGTTCTTAACATTGCAATTTGTAGCCGACCGAAAGCTGATTTAACTTTCGTTCGAAACATTTTTCCGCTGGAATCGTTTGATTATCTGAAGTGCTGGAAAAATCGTGGCGACTGATTTTCAAAAAGCAATTATTAACCTTAAAACTCCACTTATCTTTTACAATCTTTTGAAAAGTAGATTAAAAAATAAAGTATATGCATAATATATATTCATCGTAATTTTAATTATATCTAGTAAAGTTTATCATAATTACACTTATGTAAACGAGTTTTTCCACTACATGTAAATAACTTATTCAATTTTCCCGCTGTATTAAATTCAGAAAGATATTATTGCAATTATAACTGAAACTACAGTGTCCAGGCTTTTACAGAGAATGTCTGACTATGGACGCCGTTATACTACTTGCCACTGGTGCCGCTTCCTACTCAGTTATTGTCAGCATCGTATTTGCATCTTCTAGTTTATACTTTTTAAGATATAAATTCAAAACAAAAAAAGAAATATTAAAACGTCTTAACCTCGCATGACCAATTAATACAAATTACTTTACACAGCTTTAATTACATCTGAGATTGCATAACTCTCTTTGCAAAGATAATTTGAAAAAAAATCCACGATTTACGAATTGTTTATATAAAATGCGCACACCAAGTTAATAATATTATTATCGGTTAATCCTCTATATCGAAGCTTGCAGATTCGTATTCCGACAAACTATGTTTCAAGCGAAGCACGCATGCCCAGACACTTTTCCATTTCCTCCATTCTAACAAAAGTTAATTAATTTTTTCTCGCAAATTTCTATCCTCCTGAACCATTGCCCTACTTTCCGGCAAGAAACTTCAAGAAGAACTTAATCTCGTGCCACGAAACAGCCAAAAATATATAAGCAAGCAGCATCGGTGGCATTAAGAAGATAGTGTTCTTTGCGGAAGAAAATCCAGCAAGATCCCTGCCGCAAAGAAATCCCCTGAAGCGTCCGCAATTTACTTTACAAGCGAAACGAAGAGGTCCGGTCTCAGCAGCCGTCTCGTAACAGCGACCGCGTCGCTGCGATCGATCAATTAGATAAATCGAGACATTTGTGCGAAGCTTATGAGCCTTGACGCTGTTCCTGGAATACGTCTGAAGTTAGGGAAGCTTGCAGACTAATGTCTCACGGGGGAATCAGGATGGGCAGATTCCAGTAATCGTTCTGTATCGCATTGCTTAATTGATGCTCGTTAAGCTTATCCCTTGCCCAGTCTGTTGGTCATTTTCGACCCGCCTCTATTTTTCCAACGTTACTGGTGTTTCTGAGGTTACAAAACTCGAACAAAATATACGAAGATTCTTATTAGTTCGTACAATTTCTCGTTTTAATTTCATGTCAAACGTGGATGCTTCTTGTTTGAGAAAACGGAAGCAACGTTGAAATGTAGAAATTCGAAGATCGCGGAATTTCGTTTCGAAAAGGCGGCAAGTTTTGGTTGACTTCATTGTCCGATATTTAGAAGAAATTCTATCGATTGTTTGGTTCCCGATTATTTAATAATTAATCTTACTCCTTCTAAATGTTGAACTTTGAACTATGAAAATTTGCAATTCAAAAAAAGATTAAAAATTATCGGAACGTTTAAGAATGATTACTTTATTCGAAACGTGTGAGTATAAAAATCATCTGCAAATGATTACAATTTCTCCAAATATTCTTACAATGGAATATTTTCAAACATCAAGAAGTTTGGTATCTTTGTCTTGAAAATCCGAGAATTTTCTGACACAGAGTTATTAAACTCGCATCTTGTTAGCAGAAGTGTATGGATTCTAATGATCTTTATTTCGATTACAAAAGCTTATATTCCGTGCTGGGTTACATTATCTCGAGGTTTACGAGTCGCTTTATGGCTAAGAACCGCAATTAAGTTCCCAGCAACCGAATATCTTAAATCTCGGTAAGGTTATAGGTGGATACTTGAGTACATCTGCCGCTGTAACATTAACTTTGTCCTTCTTCCTGTCATCCTTTACCTCTGCAAGCTTAAAATTTAATATTTAATTTACTTCTATGTATTTTCGTTACATATGTATCCATGTAAATTCCAATTTTTATAGCTAAGACGGTACGAAGTTTGAAAAATCTGTTACTGAGGAAATGTTTATAAAATTCTAAAATCCCTTTAAAATTGATCGATTTACAGATTATATAAATTTAATACATAATTCAAATTCCTTTGCCGCTGTAACATTAACTTTGTCCTTCTTCCTGTTATCCTTTACCTCTGCAAGCTTAAAATTTAATATTTAATTTGCTTCTATGTATTTTCGTTACATATGTATCCATGTAAATTCCAATTTTTATAGCTAAGACGGTACGAAGTTTGAAAAATCTGTTACTGAGGAAATGTTTATAAAATTCTAAAATCCCTTTAAAATTGATCGATTTACAGATTATATAAATTTAATACATAATTCAAATTCCTTCGCGATTATTAATTCTACATTAATTCGTACGAGGAGTTTAGCAAAATTTTCGTATTTTTGCTACAAATTGATTTGAGTGTGCAGTATAAGCTGCTCACGAGTCACAGAGATTCTTGTATTCTGATTTTAACTGCAAAAATTATTAGAATATCAATTATCACATTTCTATAAACAAGGAACTGTAAACGTGTATCAACAATAGAAGCATATGATTGTTATAAATTTTGTTTAGACTAACTGTCAGTTATATGGGACCAGACCTTTTTGGGATGTAAATGTAAGGTTCAAGTGCAAAGGTAATTTTTTTATTCCAATTTTTCTCCTCTTTTAACAACATTTTTAACTGTCACGTTTAACAATTTCATAAGCTGCCGCGCGTCAGCTAAAAATCTAATTGATTAATCAATTTCCAACGAAGTTCGTTCACTTTGTTGCAAATTTCTTCACGGATTGAACTTCAAATTTTTATTTGGACATCTATTAGTAATATTTTTTAAGCAGTATAAGTTCAATTTATCTGCGAGAAAGGTACATTTTTTCTGAATGCTAGAACTTTCCAATTTTTCATGTCTTTTTTCCAAAACCTAACGCAAACTATTTACTTTATGAAACTCTAGGAAAATTTCTTAGCTTCTGGCTAATTTTTTTCTGATGACTATGGCAAATTCCGTGCAACATGCCAACAATGGTTACAATATCAAAGATGATCGCAAGACTTGTACAATATACAATAAACAACAACAACTAAAATAAAGAAATTATATTTGCACTTCAACGCTATCTATTTATTCGTCTAATCTCATAAAATAGTATTTATTCTAACAAACATTTATAAAAATCATTTGCTTTTATTGTTACTAAAAAATGAATAAATAAATATTAATAATATGTAATAAGAAATATTGAACTAAAATAAATATTTTTTCTAAAAATCTCGCATCTACATATTCTTTTCACATTACGTTTATTACTCCAATGATTAAACGTATTTCAAATATTTATTCGACAATCTTAAACATTCGCAGCAATCTCTACGGTAATAACGAGAACGAAGTCGTCAGGCAAATTAAAATCCCGCGAGAAGAAAAATTTTAATCTAATTAAAACGAATTAATTAACGAAGGAATTAATTAATTGGCGGAACTAAGAATTGCGTCTGCTTCGAATACGGTCTGCCATTTCATGTTGTTAACTTCAATGTGCAGATGATTGCTAGCTGCGATATCAGAATTTATATTTTTTTTTTTTTTTAATTTTATTTTGCTTTTTACAATTTGTCCTGAAGGACATTTGGTAAAGTGTTATATCTCATTGGTAAATAAAAAAATAAAATAAAATAAATATAGCATGTGGGTGGCTACCCCCAGCGGGGTGCCAGCTTCGTGTTTTCTAAGTTATATCTTTTATGAACAGAATTTATATTGACGCGCAACGCTGCGTTGATTTATCGTTGATGGGCCTTCGTTAGCATGAACGATACTCTTGTAAGGGAAAATGATTTTTGACTTCAAAATCTTCTTCTATTCTTCTCAGGCTTCTAACCTTCGCCCCGACCATAGCTGTTTTAATTTTCGATTTTCAAATTTCGAGTTTCGAGAAACGTACACGTGTACCTCATCCTCGATTTTCTAAAGATACGTGAATATATCGAAAACCATAAATTTTCTGCGTTTGATGATTTCACGATCATGTGTGTCATTTGACAACAAAAATTTAATCTTCGTTCTCTCTTACCTGAATATCGTTTTTCTATATTTTTCATTCTTCTATATGTTATTGTTCGTGAGTTCGTGCTCGCCGTTCATATGCAGATGTGCTAGTTACACCAAATAGTAACTAGAAGATAGTTCTAGATACAATCGATAGATTTAATCGATAGGTATAAGATGTTCTTTTGTTTTTATCCCTAGTCCGTTTAAGAATGCGCAGTAAAGGTTTTTCGGCTCAGAACGGAGTGATAGATTTATCCAAAGAATAAAATAATAGCTGTTGTGATCCTACCTCTGAATATAGAAATAACAACAGGTTATGGGCTCAGGTTCAATAATTAGTTATTATTTTTATTGAAAATTGTTGAAGTGATCGTCACTTCTGAGAAAACTCTACATCTGGTTTTCGGTTTCTCAAGCGCTAAGGTCACCGATAGCGCGTAGACAAAAGAATGCGTCGAGGGAAGACCATAAGCGGTACACGTGCGACGTTGGTTTCGGCAGTTGTTTCAGTCTCAGGGTAACGTTGCTAGCGAGAGGATCTGGATCGGTTTACATTGTATTTCACATTTTGTACTTTATTATTCACAATATATATATATACTTTCAATACCTTGCAGTTTGCCCACGCATTTCTTTAATTCCATCCACTGAATAACCTTAACAAAAATATTATTAATAGTAATAATATTGAGGAGCGCAGAAGATAAGCTAAAAACAAAAGCAGAAAGTGCGTGATCGATGATTCAATGTTGAGTATCATAAGGGCGCTTTATATAATAATTGCTTACGTGATAATAGAGTTATCAAAAGAACATAAAAAATATCGAGCAGGTGAGTTTAAGTATTGAATAGCTAAATAAAGAAATAACGACAGTTATGTTTGTTATAATTATATAATATGATTTTGATTGAACTAGGTATTGATATGTATTATAGCAAATATTAAATTACACGATACGTGGGCTTATTATGGGAACTTATCCGCGACTCGGACAAGAAAATAAACGTAATTTCCTCGACGTGCAGCAGGAAGTTTTTTTCCAGACGAAGCCCCAGGTTCGCGGATTTTTTCCCGCCCACTCATTTACCGGAACAGAAGTTTCTATGGCGATGGTAATTAACGACCGATTCGAATCCATCGTCGAGTTTTTGCTGGGCAACTTGCAACGAACTTTATTTTCAGACCGATCGGTTATTTACTTTATCAACAGCTTGAATTTAATCCGAAGATATTCGCAGAATGGCGCGCGTTTCCAGTTAATTTAATCCACCAGAATTCAGCGATTAATAACGTCCGCCTGCCGTCAGATATTAAACGTTCTTACCGATTTAATTGTCACCATGTTTGTAACTCGTAGATTAACTAACGCCGGAGCTTTGCTGAAGCGTCTGATAAAAAACGAGATCGAAACAGGCCTTACGCACATGGTTAAGTATTTCAGCTAAACGACAACAAACTATGATCGAAAATTGTAACAAAAATTTCATTAAGAACTGCAGTAATCCCTGCAAAATTATTCGACGAACGAGCGAAATAAATGTGAAACGGAATTTTCATTTCGACGTACCTTCGGCGAATAATTGGCAACGTTTTATTAGCGGGAAATTTGATTTGTACTTTTTAATAAACGCAATATGGCAAACTCAGAATCGCTGTTTTCCAGCGAACAGATACTTCGAATCGAGGAATTGAAGTAGTGCAAAATGTAGAAAACAGTTTTTTAATTGAAAATGATGTAAATTCCACGTGGAACACGGTGAAATTAATTAGCTGTTTATGCATTTACGAGAAGTTTGAACGCGTAAAAACAGACGAATCGCGTACGATGCGTAAGGACATACGAAATAATCAAAATACGATACTTGTTATAATATTTGTAGAATTAATCAAATTTCTATTTACAGAATTTCTAGAATTCTAATTTCTAATTTCTAGAATTTATCAAGTTTCTATTCAACAACATATGGAATTTTCTGAGCAAATTTGACAAACCAGAAGTGACTACCCTGTTTGCCATAAAATTCTCAGATCGTAAAATAGCAGTCTATAAGCTACGATTTATGGCTTGTCAGTTCACTCATACGAGCTGTAAATTATTGCGCAAAAGGATTCTAATTGTGTGAAATTGCAGTCGTAGATAACAGTTCGATATTAAAGCCATTGTAGAAACCAATCTACGGGACAGTTACTGTCGCGTACTAGCTGAATCTCTCGCGAGTATCTGGGTGATTAGTCTATGCCTCGAAACGAGTGTATTGCTCCCTAGATTCCAACTACGACGCAGTGACAAGCAGGTTAAATTGCACCGAAGCCTTTTAACACGTTCGTTGTTGCCTATGTCCAGGATGTAGCAAGTGAATTGGTTCAGAATGCACGTTTAGATGCAGCACGCAAATTAAAAATCACGAATTTTCGAAAATAGCAATCGAGGATTATTCGTAGACAACTGCTTAAGTGACAAACATCAGTTTCTTAGCAGAGAGAGAGAGGGAGGAAGCTTCTCCGATTTAAAATTATTTTCGAAATTTTATTTGTTTTGATTTTCAGAAAATCTCAAGTGTATAGAATAGTCCGAGAGCTTCACAAAATTTTCTACTTTTTGCGCTAGTATTGAAAGAATTGTATTTGTGGATGAGTCTGTACGTGTCTTGAAAATATATTTTTCAAAAGGTTCTTTTTATTTTTGTTACGAAGGTATATTTTAGCGTTCTGAGTAAAAATTGTTATAAAATTGGCGATGTGTTCGAACACGTCTATCGCTTAAAGGCATTCATATTTTTTTATACAGAAACACATTGTAGCGTTAAAAAATGTGTACACGTACGGTGTTGTCTACATGAAATCTTCAACTAATCATCCAGAAACGGAGCACAGTAGATGAAGTTGCACTTGAAGCAAAAATCGAATTGATGCAAAATATATTATCTATGTATTTGTTTCGAATCGCTTGGAAAGTATGTGATTGTTTTTTATTTTATTAAGAGACACTCGACAAATTTCGAAATATTTGAAATATTCGAAGCATTTTCAATATCTCGAATAGCGTAACGTATTTAAATCGTATAATTCTTCCAGCAGACCGGTACATATAAATTCTTCGATATAAAATTTCACTTAAAATTTGGTATGTCTACTCATGCGCATGAAATACTAAATTATCAAATTTATCGCTCGTGAATCGAAGAAATTGATGAAAGAACATTTTTAAAGAAACGAAATATCCACCGTTCTTCAATCGATCAAAATCGATCGTCACGGTAACTTGAATAAAACTATGGAAAAAATAAATTTCATAAAAGCAATCGCATGTATAATCTTTGATAATTAATTACTCGTAACATTTTGCATTAATGGTAGATTGTGATTGTTATACATGTCTACACGTATGTGGATGAACGAAACGTTTCGAATCATTCAAACTTACTATATAAACCAACATTAATCAATATTAATTATGGTTAAACAGCTATGTATTGTTCAATAGTATACTGTTTGAGTAAATACGCTGCATTAATAAGCGCGGGCTTCTGACTAGGAATTGCAACTGTTATATTTAGATGACAGAGAGTATCTATATATAACGATTGTCGGTAATAACATGATCACACATTTATATTAATTAATTTGTAGTATATTAATATCGTAGTTAGGATAGATGTTTAACCGCATTTTCCAAAATTGCACACACGATCGTAACAGAAAGTCGTGATAGAAATGGAAATAAGGAACGAAGCTCAAACTATAGTTAAATTAAGAAGATTATACCGTACTATAACAGTCTCAAAATAATTTAGAATTTAGAAATCTTCGTGAATAAAATGGAAGGAAATCAATAAATAAGTAATAATTAATAGCATTTGACGATTAATAGCAAAGACGAAATGTCTTTTCCAAAACTTTCATTAAAAGTACCATTTAAATTATTTAATATCTCTTAACATTTTGCAACTATGTGTTTACTCAGAGTCAGATGCCGAATCAATTAACGAATTTTTAACACATTGTAGACATTTCTATTTCCAACTTATTACTTTTCACATAACAAAAGCTGACGTTCAGGTAAACGAGTTTAACCGGCAGAAGTCCAGTTAATCCAGCATCGACTGAAATTTCGTCCCAATAAACGGAGGTCTATCACAGGTACAAGCGTTGCTAGCCGCGAAACATTTTCTTAATCCATCTACTGAAAACCAAATATATCCAGTCCAATCGTGTTGCCGAGGAGCGGCATCAGAAGTCACAGCACGATAAAGGGACAAAACGATGGCACGGTTAACGAGAAATGGCTGATACGCCTACGCCTCGTCTAGGACATTCAAAGCAATCCCTGCAATTATCGAAATCCTGATTTGCATGTCGGCCCTGTCAGAAGTCAAAACAATGTCCAAACTACGACGATGATATAGATAGACGGAAAGGACTGTCATGGCTGTGGCTGACACTCGTCCTACAGATAACCGGCTTCCGTTTCGACCGTTTCCTGCCGCTCGACGAATGACGCATAATCCGACTCGAAATGGGGCCGAGTCTTCCTCCGGATAGAGATGCCAAAGCGAATCCTATGATACAACCGAGGATTTGTATCCTGCAATGGACAAACCATCCTCGTTCCTTCCAGACAGTTGTTCTTGCTGGCGAAAGCCAACTTCAAAAGGGTACTCCAGGCTTTTGACACCAAGAACCCTCTCGAATCGCCACGTGTTAGGACGTTTACGAACGAGCCTTGATTAGCAGAACAAGGAAAAAGTGGGAAAGCTGGAGATGGCGTCTCGCAAGAAAGTTTAGAACGCGAGGATAGAAACTGAAGGAGATCGTTGCATTTCCATTCGAAAGTTTCTATTGCTATTTTTAATACCAGTACTTGTAAGATAGTTTCTTACGAATGATCTTCTTTCGTACGAAGATTGGGCTATTCGGCTAAGTTGAGATAATCGTGCGTGTAGTTAGTTTCCAGCCAACTTGACTTGGTAGAATTTTTGCTAATTCTATTCGTTTCAGATTTTCTATCCGCATTTTTATCCACTTCGTTCCATTTTCGGGTAATTATGAAAAGAATTCCTAATTTTCTAGAAATCATAGCGAGTTTCAGGTTTCTACAAATTGATAGATACACTAGGTAAAGCAAGAAAAGAGTTTTTTCCGGAGGAAAGAAAGCTTGTGGATTAACGCGTCGTGAATAATTAGAAACTCAACTCCATTTTTAGATATTTTACAATATTGAAACAAAAATTGGCTAAATCTTTTATATAATTTCATACTGTAGTATAACACAAAACTGAAGATACAACAAACAAAAGTGTTCTTCTTTTCAAGTTTGGGAGCAATTAGATTTAATTTCCTCTTGAAATTGTACTTTTGCTTACGGAAAAATATAAACTCAATGTTAACCATGTTATCTTTTCATTCGGTATTTAGTGAATTTCTCTTCATTTTTTATTACTTTTATCGATCTTTCAGGCATACTATCTACCAACTGATTTAAAGCTTCGTTTTGAATATCCGCCCACGCAGATTTTATTCATCTCTTAAGTTCAACGATATTTTCTATAGCTGGCTTCTCCCGATCGTAAACTTTTCTCCTTAGAATTTCAGGGCTGAGACCAGCATTTAACGTAGGTCATCGTAATAATTCCATTCCACGATTCTCAATTCTGCTCATCGAAATCCTAAAAGCATTTTTTTGTACTGATAACTGTACGAATGGAAGCATTGCCCCGTTGAAAAATTAGTCTTTTGTCTGCTATCTCTCTTACGAAATGCAATAATTAGCCATGTAACATCTCCTCATATTCTTTAGCTTTCAATTTACTTTCTACGAAACAATTTCACTTAATCCAGTCACGATCCATGAAGATATAAAAGAAACAATGCGGAAGATGTGCTCGAGTCTATAATTACCTTTTAAGATTATTTGAAAAGTAATTCATTGTTGAAATAATATAAGTATTTTGCATAAACATCAATAGAGTCACTTGTTACCTTGCGATACGAATTATTCATTATTACATAATATTTCTACTTGTTCTTTAATTCTGATCGAAATGACCGATTCGCAAAAATCGTTTGGGAAAGTACTCGGTTTCCAGTTCACTTTTGCTCGTTTACTCAAACTTCTAAAAAGCGGTGCTGACTCCTGCAACTGTACAAACCGTGTCATAAAGCACAGTCAGGATTATTAACAAAAATCGCGAACAACCGAACTAACTACTCGCGTGAAAATTCGCGACGCAGCACGATATAACGTAACTATTACCACGCCAGGAATATCTGACGCGAGGCTGAGATGCGCAGGATAAAGACGGAATCGTAGATTAAACAGATTAAGAGAGCTAGTAGGAAATAATTGAGCCGTTCTATGGAATGAATGGTCTCTTGCGTGACGAGATAATGTAGCGGACTATTCTTTCGGTACGAGCGTGCGCATGAATCTTAATGGGCGGTCGTACAATTAATTTCGAGAAGCCGTTATTGCGGGGGCGCGAGATGCTCTTCCGCTGGTATGTGGTACACGCATGTATCTGCCTGAAGCAAGCATTCCGTTGCAAAATTAAATTACCCGTCGATTTTCTAAAAATGGAGACGTTAAAACGCGTGCACGAACGCCAATAACAATGTGAAATATCTGCCATATTTGTGCGCTACTGTATACGACTAAACGTATTAGAATAGTGCCGCATTTCTATTTTATATTTTATATTTTCTATTTTATATTTATATCATATATATGTTATATCGGATAGGAATGTTCTATTACGAACGTGGATGTACCGAATTGTTGATAAAATGTAATACATATACAGAGAGGATGAATTAATTTTAATATTATTATTATTAAATTAAGTATTAACTGTATCATAAACTAGTAACGATCGATATGAATAAACATAAATATAAATTTCAATTGTATTTCATAAATATAAATTTTGATTCTCCTTAGAATTAATCTTTGGGAAGAATTAAAAGATACATTTATTTAATATAGTTCACTCGTATATTTATTTCAGCGCGCTTTGGGCACGTAGTTTCCATGAGATGACAGAGAAGCACAGTAGAGAAAAATCAAAGTTGCGTACGCTCCTCATTGCATGCGATAGCTAGAGGGTAAACGAGTATTCAAACATATTCCACGTAATATCGTTTTCAATTTCTTTCAAATAATTCTCTTTTCCTGCGATATAACGATGCGAAGTTGACGTCGGAGTGGAAGTACGAATACAGAGAAACAACAAAATATTTACTTAGCCAGGCAGATTTCTAGGAATATCCTTCCACTTATATTATAATACTCCGATTTCAAGTCTGGCGTATTCAGGTATGCATTAAACGTTCTATGAATAACAACAAACAACGTTGCCACGAATAAATTAGATATGATCGTATTGACGAAGAAAATATCGATTTACCTTATCTCCATTTTACTTGAAAAATAAATTAGTCGTCTTTTTCTGTCTCAAATAAGGTTTGCCTAAGTCTCGACTGTTGACAGTAACATAATTAATCTTTATTTAACTGGGTATCTTTATTCGAAATTGAATTTATTTAGAAACTGAGAGAACAACGCACCAAACAATATCTAAGGAACGAGATTAAAATTCCAATCGAATTTGAAATATTTTCCTAACCAGGAGAAATTATAATTCATTTCGATTTAATTATCCGACGACGATTTAAGAACATTTTACTCTTTTATAGTTTATTTAAAAACCTTAATTATTTATCTACATATATCTAACACTTTTATTCTCGTTCTATTTCAAAATCGTTTACATACATTTCTTCGTTCCATGAAAAATTCTCTGTTCAAACAGTTCTATGGCGGAATCATCGCTTTATTCCATATTCTTCAATTGTTGTCGTATTTCAAACGGTACTATAGGAACGCAAAATCATTTGTTAAATGCAGACATATTTTTACCATATATCTTTGCTTGGTTATCCTGGCAAAATACCAGAACAGTAGGATAACAGTGAAAAAATACATACACCGTTCTATAATGGAGAATACGTACTCGCTGCAGGTTCGTCGTAAATCAGTGGATAAGATGAATAGTACAACAAAGAACAATGAAATATAAATATGACTGACATTGGAATAATTTACGTATCACGAAGTAAACGCACTTAGCAAGCACATAAAAGATATAACTTAGAAAACACGAAGCTGGCACCCCGCTGGGGGTAGCCACTCACATGCTATATTTATTTTATTTTATTTTATTTTTTTTTATTTTATTTACCAATGAAATATAACACTTTTACAAATTGTAAAAACCAAAATAAAATTAAAAAAAAAACTTAGCAAGCTATAATTGCAACTTCTTAATTTTCTGATCCTGTTTCATTTTCCCCATCGATCTTTTAAATAATTTCTTTCAGAAATGTTAGGACTGATGTTTTCTAGACAAAAATCCAGGTTTCAATTTTAGAATTTAGAAGAATTTAGAATAGAAGAATTTAGAAAAGAAGAAGGACGAATGTACCATCATTCGGAAATAACTATCACAGAAAATTGTTATAAATATAATATATCTGTCGTGCACAGTTTTCTCAAATCTCAGAAGCGCCATAATCATAAGCTTTATGAGACTATTTATATTCCATTAAGAAAAACTGAAACTAGTTTGAAAATGTATATAGAAATTACCAAATATTTGCTGCAAATATCACATTAATAAATCACATTAATAAACTATAATATTTAATTGGACCACATTTTACACTAATTTTCATGCTTTACTACGTTTGTGTTTGCAGCAAATGACTTGCAACTTCTATATACATACATTTTTAGATCTGTTTTAAACTTCATCGACGTAACCAGAATAATCATACTTCGCTATAGCGCAATAGGATCTTGCACTGTTTTTATTACAAACATAGTATATTCGTAGAACATTTCTACTGGTACATATTCAAATTCGTACTTTTTTAACTTTTAAAATAGGTGCACGTGAGTAGTGTTGTTTGCCGCGTGACCGAGGAGGAACGAGTTATTTAAATCTTTATTCGTGATATTTTACACGCTTTGATGTATGAAAAATTCTCGGTTCGTGGAATAATTAAGAATCAGAAAACTATTCGTGGGTATAGGTATACTTTATATCTCTGCAGGATTTTCATCAATTTCAACATCATTACTTCCACCATCACAAAGCATTTCATTTACAAAAATGAGTTCAGTTTTCGTTCGGTACTAATAGTTTTTAGACATGCATAAACAGGTTCATAATTTGTTATGAGGAATAGAATTAAAAAAATGTATGGTTCGATCAAAAAGAATAAAGTTGATCTTTGTTCGGTTTCATTCATTCACGAAGATTCAAAGTGACACGAGATTTGCAGACGATTGACAATTTTTCAGAGAGAGATTTAATCTTCCACCAGTTGGGCAGCAACACTCAGATGGTACACAAGTCCCCAGTAATTTCAACAAACGACATGTATCTTCGAATATTTTCCTTTCGCCCCTGTTTGTCTCGAATCCACTTGCAACAGCATTTCCATAATCAAAAATTTGTCTGTTAGCAGTTCCGACGTCGCGCTGCTTGTCAATACGAGCGACCAAGTCGCAAGTGAGAAAGAACCCTAAAGCCTCTCATGCTACGGCGAATACTGACAGCACGCCAATACGAAAGCGCATAAACGCCATTTAACAGGGTTCATAATCTGAAAATTCGTAGGTCG
Source organism: Bombus pascuorum (assembly GCF_905332965.1). Taxonomy (NCBI): domain Eukaryota; kingdom Metazoa; phylum Arthropoda; class Insecta; order Hymenoptera; family Apidae; genus Bombus; species Bombus pascuorum. The sequence goes on from NC_083494.1 coordinate 3,356,598, forward strand.
TATGGCAAAACCGATGCAGTCGCGTATGCTTATACGACTATAGTACTTGAAGCGTTAATCCACCGTAAGAGAAACTGTCGCGCGATTAATTTCATGAGTAAAAACGTGTTCCATTCCGTAGTAATCTATACAAATGCATGTAGAACAAGGGTCTCATGATCCGCGATAAAATCACGAGTGCAGGACATATATGTCGGAAATGAAGAGACGCCAGAGCCTTTCTTTCGGAATATTTGGGAAGGTCCCCAATACTTTAGTCCAGACTTTTTATTATAGTCGTACTTAAACAATAAAACTGGGAAATAGCTGTTTATGAGTCAAGTCAATTATGATTATCCGACATTTATGACACTAAGCTTGGACTCGAAGTGACATAATGGGTCACTGAACGTAGCCACGGTCACGGGAGGGACGTGTACCTAACAGAGGTATAAAGTGTTAAGGTTATTCAGTGGATGGAATTAAAGAAATGCGTGGGCAAACTGCAAGGTATTGAAAGTATATATATTGTGAATAATAAAGTACAAAATATGTATACTATGTAAGCCGATCCAGGTCCTCTCGCTAGCAACGTTACCCTGAGACTGAAACAACTGTCGAAACCAACGTCGCACGTGTACCGCTTATGGTCTTTCCTCGACGCATTCTTTTGTCTACGCGCTATCGATGACCTTAGCGCTTGAGAAACCGAAGACCAGATGTAGAGTTTTCTCAGAAGTGACGATCACTTCAACATAAAGTAATTAAATAACTCTCCTTAAAAACAGGGATTGACCTGAGGAATACGGAGAGGAGTATATAAGGGCAGTTCCACTTGGACCGAGGTGCAGTCCGATAAGTTCGACTAGCCCAGTGAACACGTACATCGAGTTCCTAATCGCAATCGTCATCCCGTTGATCGTGTATTCCTTATCGAACCTAAACTCATCGTCATAGGCATCTCGAGCACTCGATCATCGATATCACTTGTTAACTGTTGTAATACATTTCCATAAACAAACATCATCTGGTATAAGACAACTATGGACAACTCGCAGACTCATCACACGCCCCGTTTTCCAATGATGATCCGACATATATATATCACACACGCTCAGCTTGTAGACGCTCTTTCACGTTATATTCGTTATATTCGATTCATCCATAACTTTATTATCGTAAACTGCTGCAGTTCGATGGTGAATTTCTTCTGAAAGAATGTTTTCGAAAAACATAAAAGTGCGCTAAACCACGCTTCGTCATCGGCGGGACTTTCAATTTGCATCACCGTTTCAAACATGCGATACAACGACGATATTAAATGATTAAATAGAAAACTTAGTATGACTTATATCAATGTATGAATGAAGCTGCGTGATAAGCTTCTCTAAGTACGTTGCATCGTTTCATATGGCTTCTATGGATAAACCAGTAATATTTTTTGAACGACCCTATAAAAGTGTTTGTTCAGCAACCTACAACGTTATATTCGTTAGCCGATAGCTGTATACGGGCAGACTGGTTACCAAGGTCGACATTCATCTTTCGTCCGCAGATGGAATTGATTCATACCATCCGCAACTCCGCGAGAGACACTTGCATTCGTAGCCGAGAGCTTTTTATAAATATTAAATGTCACGAAGTAGACATTTTTTACGGTAGGATTCGTCAGATCGAAAGCCGACGCTTGGTGAACATTTTAGTCAAAGCCCGAATCTGCTTCGAGAGGCGAAGTCTCACCTCGAGCGTCTGCGTTTTTTATGTAGTATGTTGTACCGAAACGTGACGGTACTGCGGACGAGTCAATACGTCAACGGCTCTGACGCGACACAGCTTTTAATATTCCTCCTTCGGATTGGATTCGACTGTGTGCACGGTCGGCATGGCACTTCGACATTTTCTTGTTTGCTGGAAATACTGACAAATTCGACAGTATGATGCACTTTCTTGCACGTGATGTGAACTCTCTTATCTGTTATTTGACGTCTTTAACTCTACTTGGCTGTTCAAGTTTCGACTATCAGTGACATAGACGCTCTTCGGTTATGTTAGAAAAATCTCATTTCACGCATTCTACATATCCTTCGAAGCTACGCTACGCTAGTTTAATCCAGTTTTATCTCTGAATAATAAATAATAATGTGAATCAAACATTGTTCCATGAAATGCTAATGTACCATAATTATACTGTGGCTACTTATGAAAATTCCAGAATACCTATTTTTAAATAACAACGATACAAATGCATTTTTAAAAATATTCTTCATTCGTATCTTTGGTATATATACCAAGTTATTTTTCAAAACAACCACCAGCCATATTCCAACACATATCGTAATGTTGTACAAGTTTTTGTATACATTTGTGATACACATACGCCGTCAGCTCACGTAACCATCGTCTCACGCAGTTTTTTAGATCACCGTTTCTTGTGAAGCGTCATCGATCCAAAAACTCCTGATACTTTGCGAAGAAATGGTAATCTGGCTCGTTCGATGCGTCTATCATTTACAATGAAATCGCGGGCACGTTTCTGAGCTCCTCTGTGCTGAAAAGCGGATGGCTCAAATGCCTGCGATCGCATGCAGTTTGGTGCTGATCGCACCTATCGTCTTGCCAATGATTCACTCATAACTTTATTATCGTAAACTGCTGCAGTTCGATGGTGAATTCCTTCAGGAAGAATGTCTTCGAAAAACGTAAAAGTGTGCTAAACACTTCGTCATGACGTGACTTTCAATTCGCATCACCGTTTCAAACGTGCGATACAACGACGATATTAAATAATTAAATAGAAAAATTAGTATGACTTATGTCAATGTATGAATGAAGCTGCGTGATAAGCTTCTATAAGTACATTGCATCGTTTCATATGGCTTTCATAGATAAACCGATAATATTTTTTGAACAACCCTATAAAAGCATTTGTTCAACAACCTACAACAACGCAAATTTAAAGAACAAAATTTGGAGCAGAAAAATTAAAAAACTATTTTAAAAATTTTATAAAACCAATGAACGAAGCCACATGACCTTGTATAAGTACATTGCATCGTTTCATATGGCTTCCATAGATAAACCGGTAATATTTTTCGAACGACCCTATAAAAGCGTTTGTTCAACAACCTACAACAACGCAAATTTAAAGAACAAAATTTGGAGCAGAAAAATTAAAAAACTATTTTAAAAATTTTATAAAACCAATGAACGAAGCCGCATGATCTTCTATAAGTACATTGCATCGTTTCATATGGCTTCCATAGATAAACCGGTAATATTTTTCGAACGACCCTATAGAAGCATTTGTTCAACAACCTACAACAAGGCAAATTTAAAGAACAAAATTTGGAGCAGAAAAATTAAAAAACTATTTTAAAAATTTTATAAAACCAATGAACGAAGCCACATGACCTTGTATAAGTACATTGCATCGTTTCATATGGCTTCCATAGATAAACCGGTAATATTTTTCGAACGACCCTATAAAAGCGTTTGTTCAACAACCTACAACAACGCAAATTTAAAGAACAAAATTTGGAGCAGAAAAATTAAAAAACTATTTTAAAAATTTTATAAAACCAATGAACGAAGCCGCATGATCTTCTATAAGTACATTGCATCGTTTCATATGGCTTCCATAGATAAACCGGTAATATTTTTCGAACGACCCTATAGAAGCATTTGTTCAACAACCTACAACAAGGCAAATTTAAAGAACAAAATTTGGAGCAGAAAAATTAAAAAACTATTTTAAAAATTTTATAAAACCAATGAACGAAGCCGCATGACCTTCTATAAGTACATTGCATCGTTTCATATGGCTTTCATAGATGAACCGATAATATTTTTTGAACGACCCTATAAAAGCGTTTGTTCAACAACCTACAACAACGCAAATTTAAAGAACAAAATTTGGAGCAGAAAAATTAAAAAACTATTTTAGAAATTTTATAAAACCACATGTATTTACTGGCAGTGTTGCATTAAATTCTACACATTTTTGCGTACTACATCTTATTATAATATTTGTCAATAACATCAACATTGATATTAATATTCAATCAGCTTCAATAACGCCATTTAACGTTACTTTCCATTTATCGTACCATTAAATCGTAGATTTTTTACCTCGTTTAGGCAGTGTCTTTCGTATAATACGGAAAATATTGCGGTTATAAATTGTAAAAGCGTTAATGATCTCGATATCATCAAGATATCGGCTGCTATACGTAAACGAGTAATACTTACTCAACGACCCTCGTATTTAAGAAAATAATTAAATAAATGGAGCCTAGGGGGAAAATGAAACATTACCGAGAGTAAACACTGTACTTTGGATATATCATATACTTTTACATATTACCCTTTCAAGTTTCCCACAAATTCATATGAATCCGACGTAATAATTACGAATTAAATCACGACGCTATCGTCGTATGGTTAAGAGTTAAACAACACGCCCTGTCTTTTTATTCGAAGCGCCAGCTAAAATCATAGTTGCTGTGCACGGTTCGTAGCGGTGAAAGTCGATGGTTTTGACGCGATTGCTGCACGCCCCTTCAGCCTGTAACGGGACGCATATCAAAGAGTAGCGCATTTGAAAAACAAGCAACGTGAAGTGTTTACTCGTTAAATTCGCGGGCGAAACGACATAGCGCGAAAACGGCGGCGATGTCTGCAATGGCGGCGGTGGTGAAAGTTCGGAGAGCGAAAACGTAAGCGCGACTCAACCCCTCTCGCGTGTAACCGGTTTCCAATTCGAATACTTCCTGGAATTCACGGAACTAGAGATATTCCGCGGCTTTGTCCGTTCTTCCGCCCTCTCTTCACCGCATACTGGCGCTCCGCCGCACGACCTATCCACCCATTCACTGTCGCTCGCCGATTTCGCACGCACGAATTTAATCTACACGGAATTCCCGACCGGTACGCCGCGCACCTGCGTTCCATGGATGAATGCCTATATCAGATATCATGAATGCACCTTTGAACCGGTACGGCATAGCAGCCCGATTACCGCGTTCGATCGCCGCCCACACCCTTTGAATCCGCCCGATCAAAACGCGATTATCTGTCTCTCGTTACGATGCACCGGCTGCCTGCGTAACGTCGTGGCCATCAAACATTCAAAATCATGCAGCCTTCTACCAGCGACCGTTTCATCGACCTAAACGCAACCGTTTCATCGACCTAAACGGCGAGATTAAGTAGGTGAATATTTGTTGTTGACTAGAGATATGCGACAATGAATGAATGACGCTGGTAAATGACACGAAGATTTATTAAGACAAACAGAAATGCGCCAATCAGAAGAAAAGTGAAGAAAGAAGAAAAGAAGATATGGAAATTCAGAGGAGAGTCACTGTACAACTTCACCATTTTAGAAAACTCTTCGATACAAGATTTTATGAAACTAAAAGATATTAAGATTTGTAGGGCTAGTTTCAGGTCAATAATAACATTAAAAGTTGATTTAATATAATTATATGGTTTAGGAAAAAGGAAAATAAAATCGCAAATCATTAGGATTCCATAGAACATACAAATTCAGAACAGAATCGCTATTTTAAAACACTCTTCGATTAAAAGTTTTATGAAACTGAAGGACGTCATTAATATTTGTGGGATAATTTTCTAATGAATAATAACATTAAAAGTCGATTTAATATAAGTATACGTATTAGGAAAAAGGAAAATAAAATAGCAAATCACTAAGTTTCCATAGAACCTACAAATTCAGAAGAGACCATTTTAGAAAACTCTTTGAGAAAAAATTTTATGAAATTAAAGTATGTTGTTAATATTGGTAGGATTAACTTCAAATTAATAATGACATTGGAGGTTGGCTTAATATAGATATAGGTATATGTACTATTATATTCTATGTACTATAGATATAATTTAAAAAGAAATTCAAATTTTTAGACAAAGCCATTTATTTCAAGCATCTCAAAAAATAATTTTCGTGCTACATTTTCCTGGTGTTCCAATGTTTTATTACGTAGGATGCCGAGAGGACTCGATGTGTATAAAAAAAAAACACATTTCCATTAAAAAAAATAATATAATTGTTAAATGCATATGTATCATTGTCCTTAAAAAGATATATTTGTAAATCCTGCAAATGGAATATTCTTGTAATATACAGGAATATATCCTTGCAAAGTGCAAAATCCTATTCATCTTCTTGCCCCGATATTTTTTCCCAATTGCACCGAGAACAACTAAAAACAATTGCATGAGCTTCCCGCATACCACATTGTACAAAAACCATTAAAATGTTTTGTAAGCAAATTCACAAATTATATTTCACTGATTGTGGACAGAAAATTCATAAATTATTCATAAAGTAAACTCCCTACCTAATAACTCTATTCTGCAACATTTCATATTTATATCTACGAATTACATATCTTCTGTCATTCGTTTTTACGGAAATTACACATATTACATTTTTCCATTTGATAACTTAGCTTAAATCAAAATCGGGTTTTTCATTTATGACAATACAAATGCCACGAAAATTCAATTTTTTACTCGTGCCATACTCGCGGAATCAATATTTACTTACATCCGCCGATATAATACAATAAAACAGCGCTGTTATTTCCATGCGCGCGTTTACAAAAACAAAAAAGATAACAGTAGGCGCATAGAATAATGCAAACGTAATAACTTACATCGATTTACAATCAGCGGAAATGTATGCAGTTTGTACGCACATGTACACCACCGGCCAAAAATTCCGATTTATCTACTTCATTTGTATTCCAAACTTTAAATACAGACTGTAGGTATTAATATTTCACTACACCTTAATCCATGTCCATTTTTTCGATGATTTTACTACGTAAAAAAAGAGGAATACAAGACTAGGTATATCGCGTTGTAAAAATACACAGTTTCAACTTGATTTCTATAGAAATTCACGGACACAACTATCCGAAATGAGACACGTAAACGAATATTCGTTTCACGCTGTAAACGTTATAACGAGCAATATATTTCTGAACCCCTACACATACTTTCCACAAATGCAAATCCGCAGTCTGTTAATAAGAAACATAAAACATCACAGAGAGAAATAAAACATTTACGCTACACTGCTGACAAATTTTCACGTTTTGCACAGTAGCAAGGACGAGTAGCTAAACTTTTGACTAATAGTACACAGGATTTGATCATCTCCAATGAATAGTGAAATCTCACATCTTAACACTTTGACTGCTACGCCGAAATCACACGTTTCGCTCAGGACGCCACGGGAGTATTTTTATTATTCAGATCATAAAATGGCAAAATAATAATAAATTGATGATGTAAGAAAACATTCTTCCCCAATGGACCGTTTATCTTATTGGTGGTCACGGATGATCACCGTAGCGCCTTGGTAACAGTTGATAGCGACATATCATAACCAGGCTTCGTTTATTTCAACAAACCATTCGCATTCGTTATTTCGTCGTAAGCAAAACATCGAGAATTTTTGAAACGCGTAGAAGATATTAGTAAACAGTATTTGCTCATTCTATGTATAATAGTGTTACGCCCCTATGTATAGACCGTGTTCCTAACCGTCTCCTTTGGTACTACAGTATCGCAGACAGACCGTCTTACATGACCGGCGAGATATACACAATGTAGCGAGCGTATTGTTGTCGTCATGCAGCGAGTTCTGAAAAACATCGATTTGCCTTCGGTCCGTTATTTTACCTAGACAAAAAAGGTGGCGTACGAGATCATAGGCGTGAACGGTTGCGAGACCCGAGCCTGTTGGGGGTCGTCTCCAAGAGAAGGCAAAGGAAAAAATCGAAGGGCAATCAGTATCATACAAGGATTCAAATCGAATGCATCTAGAGGTTCAGAGAAATAAAATCAAGGTCGATTAGTCAAACGAACACGTCGAGAAATATAATAATAAAGTCGAGTCGAATTATAATAATAAACATTTGTAACGTGTTAATTATAATTTTAAATATTGTTAAAAATGGAAGCTTATATTAACCCTGTTAATTCAGTGTTACAATCATTCGAACTACCTCTGTTATCCTAATCGAAACAGAGGACCGACTGGTTTGCGGCATCGACTATCAAAATCGTAGCGAGGATTAACGCCTCTGGCTGACACTTCTCTCCGCGAACGGTTGTACCAAATAGTGAGGTATGTGCACACTTCTAACTTCAATTATATGATTATGAAGCAGTATTTACGATTATTTTCTAAGGTGTGTTTATAATAATATTCGTAGATTACCCCTTATAGATATGGATGCAAACACAGTGCACCGTTAGATGCAAGATTTGTTCTCATTTTTTTTATTGATGTTCTAATAAAAATGTTTAATTGTTCAATGGGGCACTTTTTATTTCAAAGTATCTTCTATTTATCGGTTATATTCAAAATACCCTAGCTGTCAATTTTCATACAATTTTTACAGTTGTAAGAAGTTCAAGCGCTCCAGTCATCAATGATCATCGTGGCGTCATAGAAGAAACCGTGACCGGTCGTATATGAGCAACGTGGCAGTCAAAGTGTTAATGTAATTCTGTGGCAGCTACTGGAATAATCTATCAATTGCAGTTTCCACATCATGTTACCTACGCCATTCTGATTGTCATGTTATATTATTCCTGCAAGTATTCCTGCAAGTGCGTGGATATAAGAAACGTGGATGTACTCGTAGTTTGACGTGAAACTGGCTCGTTTCGATGCAAATGCAACGCGTACAACAAACCAACAAAGTGGTACAAAGGAAAACGCAGGAACAAAAACCGACATGCATAAACGCATTGTCCGAATTAAACGCGTTCTTGTTCTGAACGAATGAATTAGCGGATAAATATTCGGATATTAGGCAACGATCCTCCATATTCGGCATTGTATAGGTCGCTCGGTATTTCGATTAGTTTCAATTTGGACCTCGAGCGCTGGAGGTAAATTGAAATTGCATGAAGAGACATCGGTCGAGAAACAAAATGTTTTTAACGAGGATGTTTAATGTTTGATACAGGTATGATTAATGATGTACGGTTTTAGGCGAGTTAATCTAAAATGAGCAAAGTCCTGTGGCGATTTAGTGATTATTTGAAATTAACGACCGTTTATTCTACGTAATGTGTAAATATTTAATACTTCAACTTTGCACCAGTTAATGAAAAAGTTTAGACGAATTGGCGATTATTTGAAATTAATTATTGTTCATGCTACGCAATATCTGAATATCTAATGCTTCAATTTTGGACGAATTAATGAAACAGCTTAGATGAATTAATTAAAATGTGGAATATTGTGTGGCGGTTCAGTTAATGATTATTTGAAATTAATGACTGCTTATTCTACACAATAACAACAATAATTCTATGAATCAAATTAAACAAACAAATATTATATAAACATAAATCATTTAAAGTTTCGTTAAAAAGTTGTAATAAAAATACGAAATACAAAGAGAACAATATTTCTGTCTTCAATGTCGTCTAGATGTTCGTTGTACTTTTATGCATTTAACTTTAAAACAGAAAGATATAACAATAAACAATATTAATACGCGTAGTGAACTGATACAAAGGATCGATTGGTAGAGACGAAGCAAAATCAAAACTTCTAGAATAATACTTAAATTCAATTTTTTATCGCTAACAAAGTAAGTCTATTATGGTTCCCTTCGCATTTTTGTATAACTTTTCGCAAAGCTTCAAGTAACGTACGATTGTATAAGTATGATTACAGCGACAGAAAAGTTTCACTATTAAATTTGCAACGTCCCGTATAATTTATAGAGGAAGAAAGATATCATATAAAGATTTCATATGTTTAGAAGTTTCGTGAAAGGTAGCAATAGTCACTGAAAAAATCAACAGGTTCTAGAAACTCGACTAAATGTAAAATGCACAAGCCATAAATAAAGATACGTTCAAAAGATATCAGATGATATAGTACCTTGAAATTGAATCGTTTTCCTACAAATTGATTGCACTCGTCGCTGCTAAATTACGTCTAATTCCTATTTCGAAGCAATCAAATACTATATATGCCTATATGGAATGATCCGAGAAACTGGGCCAACCTGTATATCTATTTATATCAAGAGAAGTTATTGCTAATAAATTATAAATATCTGAAATTTCAGAGCAAAATACACAGTACGCAATTGATCTTTCGAGAATAATACTTGCCAAAATTTCCACGATACTCCATTCGTAATTGCTGATTCCATTTTGGTACTCGTCACTGACGCACACGTAGTCTACGTTCGACGTTAACGAGATAATTAAAACCGAATTTTAGACGGCTGTATTATACATACAGCCGGGCATTATTATCGTAATTAGCCAGATTCGTTTTAATTCCGGCGTGTGTCTAAACATCAACGGAATTAGGTTTCGAAATTCACTGGCAGAACTGAATCTCTATAACGATTTGGTACGTCATGAACAACGTAATACATAATAGTGACTGGTGCTCGCGTTTGCACGTTATCATTGAAAGTGTACAGCCAGAAAAACTGTTCTAGAAAACGGAGAACTTTCTCTCGTGAATTGTTTGTGGACACAGCTATTAAAATTATATTATCGATGATAATTCAATTTTATACTGTTCACTCGTTGAAATAACAACAATTTTCATAACTCAATATTCGATGTTCAATGCTTAGCAATGTTAAAGTTACTATCACCCCACTCACATATTCCGCGAATAAATGTCTTGTTATACACAATTCACAATTAAAACTTGTTACTACTGTCGAGTTTTGATTTTCTTTTTTCTTTTCTTATTAAGAACATGCGGATATTTTTGATAGAATTAACGTTCAATTTTATTCAGTTCAAAATACGATTAAACACATCCATATTATTTTCGTAGACTTTTAACTGTAATTGAAGACCTCGGTGGAAAAATCGGGCACGTCCATCTGTTACAAAAATTGTATTTGTTTACGTATTGTTATATGTTGCCGATTGATCGGTTCAAGAATCGGACAAGTCCAATGGGTTCGTAATGCCAGAAGTTAATTGTTCTAGCTTTGATGTTTAAGAAACGATATCCACTCGAATTTATCATTTCCATTAAAAAATACTATGAAATTCCTTGCTAACCTAATAGTTTCTCGATTTCTCAAAGGTAAGCGAGCTTGATCAAGGAAAATCCAACGCTAATAGCATGTATGGCGCACCTAAGAGCACTAGCAGCGTACAATTGCAAAGGTTGCTACGTTTGACGCGTCATCGATACTGAAATCCATTAATTTCACGCTGTCGTTCCAGCAACATCATTCGACGATGAATCCTTTCTTACGAGGCCGTGCGTTTAATTAAATTTCGACTGACCACGCCAGATCGATATAACCTATCTGAAATTTCAATCGCATTTCCAGCGGTTCTGCGCGAGGAATGCGTAATCGTGTTTCATTTGCTAGAACGAATTCATTCTACATTGGACGATTCGTGTTGGTTCGTTCGTGCGACCCTCTATCTAACGTTCTACGCTCGAAATTGTATCCTATTTTGTACATCTTGCGAGATTTAAGATAGAATTTTAAGCGAGTGATGCGATGCATTAGTGTAATTTTAAGTTGAATTATCGTAGGGAAGTGAAGTAACGTTTCGTTTTTTTATTTGTCTATCTTTTGCAGAATTTCTATCGCAGAGCCGCGTAATCTCCTTTCGTTCGACGTTCAAGAGATAGGATAATCTCGTCAATGATAATCTTTGCGCGACTTTCAATCCTTTAGCAATCTCCTCGTTGAACGGCAGGACATGTGATCGAATTCTTAAATGTAAAATGTAAAATGGATATTCTTCCTCTCTTTTTCTCTCTTTCTCTCTTTAACCACGAAAAGTTAATAGGAAGCTTTTGTAATATTTATTAGCGAAAATAATTTTATACATTTTGAGACAATAAATAGGAAATTGCATTATTGAATTTGAGAGAAAGACACTTGATTTGCTAATTAAACGTTGCATTCGCGTTAAGTATATTACATCAATTTTTCATTCCTTAATGCAACATAAATGGAAAATACGTTCAATTGAAAATTAAGATGATTGATGAATCGAGAAGATTTCTAATAACGTTGTGTACCGTTAGAGAAGTGTCGAGTCTTTCGATATTCGAGAGATACTTTCGAGAGGAAAGGAAAAACAGAAGAAAATAGGAAGAAGATTGAAACACTGAATTACATGAAATATTCTTCGAAGCAACGAAATAGCCTTTTCGATGTTCAGAACCATTACGAACCATAGTATCGACACATTTGGAAACAACTTGGCCCAAACTATACTATAAATTAAATTAAAGCGACAAGCATCGAATATTTGCACTGTTTCTATGCTATTGTCAAATATTTTGAAATCTTTTAAAACTGAATATATCGTGTATGTGCAACGTGGCTTGATTTCATCGTAGTTTATCGCGATGATCTATGATCTACAGCGCAGGATAGAACGCAATAACGGGCGCTGCAGAGTCCGTTAAAATTCGTTGATCAAAGATTAATCTCGTCGTTATCATTCTGTCAAACAAATTGGCCGAGCATGAAGTAAATGTCCGCTTGACATTCAAATCTGCAGAAACAGCTTGCGAAATAATTAAAAAGTACGTGTTCTCTCTGGCACAAAATACGTACGTATATAAAGCGAGTAAATGAATGAAGTGAAAATATTAGTTTAAAATTATGCTCTTTCGTGCATGTATTTTCTTTGCTGAAATTATTACCTTAGTAAAACCATATTTTATTTTTTAGCCGTTCAAAAATCATATTGATCAATCATATACGTTAAAAATAAAGAAAAGCGCTGGCTTTACAAATATATTATTTAAACTTCTAAAATTTGCTATTTATTAATTATAAAATCTGACAATTTACGCTATCTTCTCGGATTCATAGCAGAATCAAGTTATTTATTTTTTGAGAATTAAATACTAATTTTAACGAAACCGAGAATATTACAAAAAGTGGAGTTGGTTACAATAGTTTGGAATTAATTTAGCTTCTGAGAGACTCTCGTATTATATTCGCAAATATGATACGCTTCATGTAATACAATATTTATAAAAGTACATTTATTTGGAATTTTGTGAATCGTACACTGTACCTTCATAAGTTACTGATTAAATGTATTTATTTTCGCTGAAGCTGGTGACAACTTTTGCTAGAAAATTACACTATGCCTTCTTTACAAAACGGGAACCGTTTTCATTATCATCGGTTCATAATCGGTTCATTCATCACCGGTTAATAATTAATAAAGAATAATCTCTTCACATAGACTAATCGAATGCGATGGAGCTTCATCCAAGCCGTATCCTCCTTTTTAATTTCTGCCTGCCTGATCTCTGTACTCCATCTTTCTAAATGCATCCCATTTCCCGTAAAGAGCTCCAATGTCTTCGATCTACTTGATCGCCGTCAGAGCATTCCCTTTATCTCCCTGGGCAACAACAACGACGAGCGCGATGACTACGACGGCGAGATCGACATCGACCAAGAGGACAAGGAAGAGAAGAACGACAGCAACGACGACGACGACGATGTCGGCGAAGAAAGAGGACGATAACAGGGATCACGTGCCGTGTCGGGCTTGTGAGAAACAGCCATATCGATCGGGCATTGCGCATGGAACTCGTGAACATTTCAAATCATCGTGGACGAACAACCCTGGCCGAGTCTATCTTCCTCCCTCACCCTACGTCTCTCTCGCTTTTCCGGCTCGTCTCTTCCCCTCACTTTCTCTTCTCCGTCCCTCTCCCCGCCCATTGCAACTCGTTCTTTCGCTTCCTCAACCGCTTAATTTCTCCGCCCTCTTGCTCACTCTGGCCGGCTCTTTCGTTAGCGAGAAAGGAAAGTTGCGACAGGGTTAGCCGGTTAACAATGCGCCAAACTCTGCGAGACCCATTGTGCGTTATTGCAAAACTTTTCCCTGCACCAACCTCCGAACGCTCTTCCTTGCCTCAACCCTTTTCGCGCGTCACGAGAAGTGGCGAACCCGACGACGACGACCACCGACGTTGCTCCTCGAACCGAGAGTTATTAGACCGCCGTTCTAACGGCGTCGCGACGCCGTGCGCCGCGTCGGCAAGACGCGACAAACTCAGCAGCCGTCTTGCGCCTCGCGATTCCCGCGTTCCGTTTTTATCGCGCCATCTCCGCACTCGTGCCGCCACTCCTGCCGATTCGTTTTCCAACGACAGGCGTCGCGGGAAGAAACGTTCGACGAGTAGGAGGAATACGATTAACTCCATAAGCATAGAAAAGGTGGCTGAGTTTCGTGGCAAGTTTAATGGAAACGCCAGCTCAATGTCTTCCAGATTGATAATATCGTGTATCTGCGATATATCGGGTTCTAAACGATCGTGAAAAATTTAGGTTTTATTTGCGTTATAAATATGGGATAAAGCTGCGATAAGCATAAAAGAAAGTTGCGATAAATATTTATGTACTATATTTTGTCTGGACAAAATGTGACGTAAGGTATAAATTGTCTCAGAATGATGTTAATGTATTAGGTATCCGAAAAGTTTCTTTCGCTCCATAAGGTGATAATAGATGAACAACAATTTCTGTTTTATATTATTTTATTGAATTAGGTATGATTTATTTTATTCTATTTTTGTTATTATGTTCGTGCATAATTCAATAAACTAATATAAAACAACAAACATTGTGCATCTATTATTTCCTTATCAAACGAAAGAAACTTTTCGGACAACCTAATACAAGGACTTTCGATTTTTTGTTATATTATATGTTATATTTTGTATCGTATTATTATTACATCATTAGGAAAATCCACATTTTTATTTTTATTTTCTTCGAGAATAAAATTTCAAAAATATACGCGCAAAACTCTATGCCTGGACTGCTAAAATTAACTTAATTATTCTATTTGAGAGGCTTTTTGTTGGAATACAACGATATTTCACGCATAGGCACAAATATTCTTACACAGACACCCACACAGGCATTTGAACAGGGCACTTACACAGGTCATACTCATTACTGTATAAAGAGAGGGGATTCAAAATATTTAAGGGATCATGGGTCACTACCTACGTCTAGTTTGAGAGTAACTGACCAACAAACAACAATCTCCATACTTTGTTAATTATATCACTCGCTTATATACATCAGGTTCTGCAGTTCTGTTTAATAAACATCACTGAATATTATTTCAACATAAACATTGTATCTTCCACAGATTATTAATCTTAACTTCAAGATTAAATTCTAACACTTTTATATGAATAATGATTATTGGCGCATAAAAATTTCAACACGTTTTTATCAGATCTATGATTTCTAACACGACGTTCATGATATTTTAAAATCTGCTTGACCAATTCACTCCAAATTTTGTATGCGTCTTCAGCGCATGTACCACTATAGCCTGAACTCAAATGAATTTGGTGGACCTTTCCTTTTTCTATTTTTCTAAGCCGCCGAAAGTTGGAAAAAACATGAGAAAAATTATTATTGGCGTGCAAAAATTTCAACACGTTTTTATCAGATCTATGTTTTCTAACACGACGTTCATGATATTTTAAAATCTGCTTGACCAATTCACTCCAAATTTTGTATGCGTCTTCAGCGCATGTACTACTATAGCCTGAACTCAAATGAATTTGGTGGACCTTTCCTTTTTCTATTTTTCTATGCCACCGAAAGTTGGAAAAAACATGGGAAAAATTGATAATAAATCTTCATTATGTCGCTATATTCTCAATTATCAACATTTTTCTTTCGTTCCCGTATTTGCTATAGCCAAACCAATTTTAATTAAAAACCTGTTTGAGGTTCTTATTTTGGATAAGTAGATCGGCCAGAGTCATGGACACCATGAGACAAGGTCTTTTTTTGCCAATTGCATGGGATAAACATTGATGTCACCAATTTTGATTCTCTCACGACACAGAAAGAAAAAAGAAGTAACAAATGTTATTAAAGTATGTAAAAATGTAGCCTGAAAGTTTGATTGCAAAAGGTATCATAGTTTCTTTGCAAATAAATCAGCTAAGCAGCCTCGAACACGTGTTGTACGCTAGAATACATTTTTAAAAGTCATTTACGTGATAATGAATTAGCAATTACGTATCGATGCCATGATACGGTATAGTTTGTAGGACGATATCAATCATATGTTTAATATGTTTCTCAGAATATAAAAATGTTTAAAAATAATCAACATTACCGAATCAAAGATCAAAGATTGTTAATGAAGAAAAGTGTCGAAAATGACAACGTGAGTTCGTGCTCGCCCTCTATATGCAGATGCGCTAGTTACAAAAAACAGTAACTAGGAGATTGTTCCTAGATACAATCGATAGACTCAATCGATAGTTTCAAGATGTTCTTTTGTTTCTTTTTTCCCCATGTTACGCCACGAGGCTTAGTATAGATCGTATTTCTAACCGTCGCTCGCGGTCCTACAGCGTCGCAGACAGGTCGTCTTATCTGCCCGACAAAAAATATACAATGTATCGACGAGCGCATAGTTGTCACCAAGCAGCGAGTTCCAGAAACGTCGATTTCGGTCCGTTATTTTATTCTCACAAAGAAGGTGGTCACGTGATCATAGGCGCGAACGGTGGCGTGATCCGAGCGTAGTGGGGGTCGTCTCCCCGAGAAGACAAAGAATTGATCTAAGGGCAATCAGTCTCATTTGAAGATTCAAACGGCATACATCAAGAGATCTGACGATTAAAATTAAAGTCGCTTAGTATAACGAATTCATTGAGAGATATCATAAAATCGGGTCGAATTTCTGTAACGCATTAACTGTATTCATCGCTAAATAATTTGTGACGCTTTTATTATTATACAATTTATTGTTAAATATACAAGCTATATTAACCTGTTAATACAGTGTTAAATTCATCGAACCACCTCTGTTATCTTAACCGAAACAGGGGAGCGACTAATTCGCGGCGTCGATTATACGAATCGTAGCGAGAATTTACGCCTCCTCTCGCCGACGCGTTTTCCTCGGGACCGCGTCTCTCCGCGAACGGTCGTAACACTCTACTCCATGTAAGTGTGTGCAATAAAGTTTTATCGGCTCAGAACGGTGTGATAGATTTATTCATACAATATAATAATAACTATTGTGATCCTACCTCTGAATATAGAAATAACAACGAAAAGAGTACACAACAGAATTAATTTTTACGTCTTACTATTCTTATAAATTTGATCGAAATTACCTACGTGTAGAACACCTGCGATACGATCGAATACTAAAAATCTGCATGGAAACAGTTTTAAATGCATTTGTCTATGTATGGCGCTTGCTTGTCGTTAGCTCGCATGACATCGAAATTGGAGGAAAAATAGAACTCCGTAAAACGTCAACACAGAACACAAGAAGCAATTTGAACGTTCGATGGAATCCTAAACAACGTAGATTTAGGTCCTAGTAGATGGAAACAAGCGCCGGTGCGCTGCATAGTAAAATGATTTGCTCTGCAGCACGGAATAAGTGACAGTGAAATAACATGGAAACGAATGGACGAAGAATAGAAGCGAACAGTATCATTGGAAGTAAACATGTCGGACAAAATATTTTCGCGCTCGTGTTTGCACGTTATACTACGAAAGCGTATAACCGAATGAGAAAAACAGCCGATGAGATACGCGTCGCCGATCCGCAAATATTTCCAAGTTCTCCAGAGAAATAAAATGGCGAATATCCATCGCACGTGTTCATTCTCGTTTTCCTACCTTTTTCCCCTGATTTTTTCGCTTCCTTTCCCTTTACTGTTTCGTTACTCATACGATTGACCGATTTCATAACACGCACGCCTATAAAACAAAATTTGCATTTTACACTGCCACTTGCGATTAAATCGTAGCGTATAACTCACACATTGCTGCTTTTACGACAGATTGACATCGAGAAGACTTGGAATCGAAATGAAAATATGGGCATAGAGGGAATTTGATCAGAGAGTGACGAAAATAAGTGGTGATCTCGATTCTCTTTAAGCAACATGTGAATAATATGTTTCTTTAAAAAAATATGCAAGGAGGTGTAGAGGATATGTAGGTCGTGTGGTTCGAATGACGAGATATCTCGCTGTTGAAATCGTCAAGTGTATTTTTAAGTAATAAATAAATAATAATAATATATAAATTAATTATATAATATTTATATATATAATATTTTATATTATATTAATTTTTTATAATATTATTATATAATTATATTATATATATAAATATTATATAATTAATTATATGTTATATATTTTATATTATATTAATTTTTTATAATATTATTATATAATTATATATAACATATAATTAATATATAAGTATTAATAATATATAATATAAATAAATTAAAAATAATAATAATATAATTTTAAAATAATAAATAAAGACTATGTAAATCGCTAATAAGATCGCAGAGAACTACCTACTCACCTTACGATCGCGTCCGTTTATTTATACTGGTCAGGGAGAGCCGGAAAATTTAAATTTGTCTTCGTTTCACGATTGCACGTAGCGGCAACACTGTTCTGCTCGGAGTTTATTTATTATTATATTACGTGTATCCTAACGATATTGATACTCCAAGGTAAAACAACAACACGATCTGAATTGTCCTCTAGCACATGTTCCGTAACAGAGGAGCACCGCTACATATGTGTGTGACGAAAAGAATTTGCTATGGGAGTATTATTGTTTTGAATAGTAGAAATATAATGATAAAAGAAAATAATAATGCAAAATTGAATAAAAAAACGACCATTTTGATAATGAGATTAAAGGCTAGATACGTACGTCAAGACCTGCGGAGATAGTTCTGCATTTTTATTACAAATAGAAATATTTATTACAAAAAATTACGATATTAATGAGTAATATTTTCACTTTGCAGGTTTTATATAATTGTATCATATACATAGATCTGTAAATTTAAACTGTGATGTATGTCAAATAACCTCTGTGTAATAGACATGTACAATAAATATTATTATATTAAATTATGTTCTTTCAATAAAAGATCAGAATTATTTAGATAGATACTCTTTAGATATCACCAGTGTCGTAAATTATAAATTGCATAGAGAAAAATTCAGTGACATTAAGTAAAATTATTTCTCATTAATAATTCACTTATATAATATACAATAGACTAGACAATAAATAAAATCATTTAGACAATCATATTTATGGTTTAATCAAATTTATGATCAAAAGGTCAGAACTATTTAAATAGACACTTTTTAGATAGCGCCAGTGTCATAAATTATAAATTGAATAGAGAAAAATACACAGACATTAAGTAAAATAATTTCTCATTAATAATTCACTTATGCAATTTATAATATACAATAGACTAGACAAGAAACAAAATCACTTAGACAATCACATTTATGCTTCAACCAAATTTATGATCAAAAAATCAAAACTATTTAAATAGACACTTTTTAGATAGCGCCAGTGTCATAAATTATAAATTGAATAGAGAAAAATACACAGACATTAAGTAAAATAATTTCTCATTAATAATTCACTTATGCAATTTATAATATACAATAGACTAGACAAGAAACAAAATCACTTAGACAATCACATTTATGCTTCAACCAAATTTATGATCAAAAAATCAAAACTATTTAAATAGACACTTTTTAGATAGCGCCAGTGTCATAAATTATAAATTGCATAGAGAAAATACACAGACATTAAGTAAAATAATTTCTCATTAATAATTCACCTTTGCAATTTATAATATACAATAGACTAGACAATAAACAAAATCACTTAGACAATCACATTTATGGTTCAATCAAATTTATGATCAAGAAATCAAAACTATCTAAATAGACACTTTCTAGATAGTGCATAAATTATAATTTTCATAGAGAAAAATACACTGACATTAAGTAAAATAATTTCTCATTAATAATTCACTTATGCAATTTATAATATACAATAGACTAGACAATAAACAAAATCACTCAGACAATCACTTAGACAATCACATTTATGGTTCAATCAAATTTATGATCAAAAGATCAAAATTATTTAAATAGACACTTTTTAGTTAGCGCCAGTGTCATAAATTATAAATTGCATAGAAAAAAATTCGCTGACATTAAGTAAAATAATTTCTCATTAATAATTCACTTATGCAATTTATAATATACAATAGACTAGACAATAAACAAAATCACTCAGACAATCATATTCTGGACGATATAAAAAGTACTACAAGATTGATCCTTTGAAATATAGCAAATTGTCTGTACAAATTTTGAATTTTTCCAAGAATGTTAATGGAGAAATCGGTCGAGGATTAAAATCGGAATTAAACGATAGTAATTGAGAATAGAAAATCGAATAGAGTAGAATGAAGAAACATGTACGAAACAACGAATAGAGATATGATAAGTATGAAGATACAAAAGAAAGGAGAACGAAGAAAAGTATGAAAGATTTTCTGAAAAAGTATTTAAATAGAAAATATTTCAGATTTTTAATATAACGAATCCTAGACTACGTTACAAAATATTGTACGCGTTATTACTCTGTTATTAACTTTTGAATATTAATCGAAAAGTGGCTGCTCTCAACACGAGACAAAAGTTTACACGCACAGTAAAAGAAATACGTAGTTGCGAGAAGAGTTTCGCGGGTTTGTTAACTCGTAACAATACTTATAACTTGTAACTTGCGAAAGAGCGCAGAAATCCTTTTTCAACCTGCAAACCGCAACCAACCGCGATTACTGTTCGTTCTTTCGACGATATTATTAATTTCTATCTTGAATTTCTTTATTATTTCTAAAATCGGAGATTTTCACATTATCCTTGCAACGATAGTATAATTTAGTTTCCTTTGTAATAAACAAATAAATAATTTTCATAGTTGTGCAAAGGTTTCAAAAGATTGCTACCGTATATTTTCTACTTATCATGTAGTTCACGAATCGATTACTTTTAATTTATCGAAACATTGATCGTACTGAGTTAAAATATATGTCTCACTGGACTATTGTTATAATAAAATTTAAATACGTCACATAAGTTCGTATCCGTTTCACTTTTTAGTAAGCTTCACATACGAGTGTTTTAATATATCGAAACATAATTAATTTCTTATTATTACGAACATGTTATATCAACATCTTTTATGTATTTACAAGACATTTAAAATTGCGACAATACGCAACATGCATATTTTTAATATGCAAAAGTACATGAAATATCCAAAGTACAATAGTTGATGCAATATTTAATAAACAAATCTCTGTTTAAATATCATTTTCTACTCGTATTTATGCTAAATAAATTTGCATAAATATCTGAAGGCCACTCGTTATATTGCTACATTAAACGGTATATTGTTCGTGTGGAATGTCTCGTTGCGATGGCTATAGTGTGACTGATGTGACATTTAAACAGCGAACGTTGGCGATTCGATGATGTAAAATTATACTCGTAATTTGCAAATTATTTGTATTCTCCTGCAACATCGCGCAGTACCGATAAATAACTCTCCCATTTTCTAATCAGAGAAAGCTAAAAGCCAGTATGAAATTCGTAGCCCCTTTGTCATTAACATTGATCGTTTAAATGGCTAAATATAATATTTCCGATAGAAAGATACACCGAATAAATCATAGACCAAGATATGCACGTACAGTAGCGTAAATTACAGCAATCTAGAAATTGCGATCTTATATGATTAATGTGCAGAATGCATGCATTATGAACTCGTAGTTAAGTGAAAATGTCAGATAATTTAATTGTTATCGCGCAAAGTTTCTAAAACGTTGTAGAATAAGTCGACATACTTTACACCAATTCCGCAAGAAGCTACCTTTTCATCCTCATTACTCCCACCATTTCTAGTATATAATAGCAGTCTATATAATATGTAATACCTTCCACTTAGTATAAAAAGTAAATGAAAACAGAAAATAAAAATAAACGTTAATAGCATAAGCGTGGCAATTAAGAAAATGGCACGAGAAATTGGACTGCGAATTTCATATTTCCATGCAATTTCATATTCCTACGAATGGAATTAAACAAATGGAACCTATATTTGACGAGATCGAAATGTGCACCTTCTAGAAAATCGTAGACACTTTGAAATAGTAAGTAAAGTGCTTATTATTTCTCCGCGTATCACGCGCTTCTACACGTCTTTACGCTTTCAACTTTTCCATGAATGCGTGAACATCCGCTGTCTCAGAGCTTCTCTCAGGCTATGGATACGGTTCCAAGGGTCGAAAATCAGCCTACGACGATCGAAAAATTCTTCACCCAAGAAAATGCGATAGGAACTCGTCGTCGGCTTTCAGCGGTAGCACGTTCGTTCCTGAAGCACCGATAAAAGCCGGACGACTTTTAATGGCCGTATCAGTAGAAATCGAAACGTAGTTGGCGCGCAAATAACCGAAAATTGCTCCTCGTTCGACGAATTAACGCCAGCGTCGACAAAATTAACGTCCCCGCAGGATATTAATTTCGTCGAGGAAAGAAAATATTCCTTGCTGCTTACCCGACGAACGAAGACTCGTTAAATGGACATGCTTCGAATACCCCGCCGCGGGAATCGCGCATCGTTAACCAACAATTTCTGGCTTGACGCGGTCAATCGTCCTCTCCATTGAGAAAAGCATTCCCATTCTCGCAGCAGCGTCTATTATTATACACGCGGCTGACTAATTGTCTACGTGAAGATTACCGAGAAAGGAGACGACGAGTCACATTCTTCATTTTTCTTTCTTTTCTTTTTTTCTATAGAGAAAGAGTTTCAAAACCCGGTATGTTCTCTATTAATCCTCGGATGGCGGGTGCTTCTGCAGCGACACCGAGGGCGGATGCAGGGTCTGTATAATCCCTAGAAGAAGATAGCTTCCCTCGTAGTGTTAAGGTGGAAATTCTAGTTCAAAGTATCATAGACGTGTATGTATAACAATTATTAATGTCTTTATTATCATATTTTTTTTAGTATATTGCGTTACCATATCGAAGGACGGTGAATGTACATAAAATTGTTGTTCGTGTTGCATATAAATTATGCGTATAAATTTGTTACGTTCTTCTCGTCTTATAGCGTACTTTTTGTCATTTCCTTACGTTCGTTGTACAGATATAGACGTAGCACAGATATACACATACAGTAGCGGACAAAAGTTTAAGACGAAATGGAAGAAATAAATAATTGATTTACTTTCCATAAAAAATATAAATACAGTGTTCTACATTTGGTATTAACTAATTAGGCATTTGTTTATACACTTACAAAAAAAATTTCATTTTGATATTTTGCTCAGTAGCGAAGTTACAAAAAAAGGAACGAAATCTGTATAATATTTTGTCGGTCAAAAGTTTAAGACTACACAAAAAATATTAAGTTTTGGTAAAAAAATATGCACAATTTTTGTTTAAATTCAATATTTTGTCCAATATCCGTTATTTCTTATCACTTCGGTACATCTTCTTGGCATTGAATCTATTAATTTTTTACATTGATCTACCGTAATATTACTCCAAGCTGTTTCAATTGTAGAGTAAAGTTCATTCAAATTTTTCGGTTTATAACCTTGTACTGTCTTTTTTATGATGCTTCACAAATTCTCGATTGGGTTAATGTCTGGTGATTGCGACGGCCACGGCAGCACGGTGATATTTTCTTCTTGAAAAAACTGTTTCACAACCCGAGCCGTGTGCTTCGGATCATTATCATTTTGAAAAATAAAATCATCACTCATATTGTTGCGTGCAAAAGGTAACATTGTGTTCTTGAGTATGTCCTTGTATTGAAAACGGTCCATAATTCCATTGATACGACATATCGGACCAGGGCCGCTTCGAGAAAAACACGCCCACACCATAACGTTGCCACCACCATGTTTAAGAGTTTTTAAAACGCACTGTGTTTTCAAACTTTCGCCAATTCGACGTCTAACGTACCGTATCCCGTCAGAACAGACGCGATTGAATTTCGATTCGTCAGAAAACAATACCTTTTGCCAATCTTCACTTGTCCAATGCTTATGAGCTTTAGCAAATGCAAGTCGTCTTTTTCGATTCCTAGAACTCAGCAGTGGTTTCTTTTGGGGTTTTCGTCCTCTTAAGTTAAAGTCTTCTAATCTTCTCCTAACAGTTCTAGCACTAATTTGTGTATCGTTTTCATAGTTTATCTCCGCAGCAATATTATTTGCACTACGAAAACGATCCTTTTCGCTCAATCGATGAATCCGGCGATCCATTTTCGGTGTTGTTTTCCGTGGTCTTCCGTTTTTCGGTTGATCGCAATACATGCCTGTCTTTAAACATTTATACCAAGCTTGTTTACAAGCTGTTTCTGACCTGTTCACTATATTTGCTATTTCGGTGAAGGTTTTACTTTGCTTTCGCAGCCTTACGATTTGTTCCCTTTCGTTTTCAAGTAAATTCTTTGATTTACCCATAGTCTGTTCCTACCTAAATGAATTTTAAGCAATAAAAGGTACACTAAACAATGATTTTGACATTCCAGAATCAAAATGTTCAAAAACTGTACTCGTACTCACGTTTTACACAGATCGTCTTAAACTAATGTCCACTGTTTCCAAGTGCTAGGCGGTAACTAACTGTTGTAACTCCTACATTGTTTGTATTTAACAACTGACTGTCTGAGGTTACGAAGGTCAAACATACAGCTACGTTATTCCAAAGAGACAAACCGAATAGAAGAACAATATGCGTATAAGATGTTTGTAATCCGGTTTACAAATCATCGTCTTAAACTTTTGTCCGCTACTGTACATGGAGGATGGACATGGTACTGAACGTGAGATATATTTTCAAGCTACATTGTCCAGTTGTTGTAACATTGGCTTGGAAAGTTTATTTCTGCTTGGTAAATCAATTATTCTATTATTATGGTACTCTATATACTTGTACAAAATTAAATGGCAACGAACCATTCGTGTTATTATTTGAACAATTCCGTGGCCACTATTCGAATAAATATAGAAAATAATTCGTTACGGATCACGAATAATTGTTTCGCGGATGCGGATTTATACCGACAATCAACTTGGACAGATATTTATTGGAAACAATTCGCGCAGCGTCCAACTCTGCCACAGCTTGATCAAAATATTCGGATGATTACGATAACGTAGCTACCCGTGTACTTGGATCGTAGAGAGCGGCAAAGACACGAACGACGAACGTCATCTCCCGAAGCGATAGAATTCTCACGAACGCGAACGCACAAACGAAAATGAGGTTTATCCTTAGCAGCGGGATCCATACGAACGATAACTGTGAACGGGACCTTTTTCATCATAAGACATCCCGTTTCTGCGAATATGAACGAGAATTGCATTTCCTTTATCGCGTGCTCGAGCAAAAGCCAGACGGTGCCGGCTCAATATTCACGCTCGATCGAAAACTCCTCCCGTTTAATGCGTCTACGAGCAAATCGGGAACGTTATTCCACAGATTGCTTATGCGAGTGTCTGCACAGTCGCGGGACAACGCGTTTTTCCTTCAATTTTCCAGTAACCACGTTAAACGTAAAACGCCAAGCCGAGGGAAACTTTGTTTCCGAGCGGAGGATGGAAACTCGCTTGAGTGCGTTAAGGTTGCATTTCCATTTGGTGGCATCGTCCAAAGTACGAACAATACGGACGAAACCAGCGCGATGCGAATATTCGTTACAATAACAACGGAAGGTAACAAGAATATTTACCTAACAGCGCGTTTTAATCAGCTTCGTTTAATTCAACAAAGAAATATCTGCCCTGATATCTCGTTAGTCTTATTGCAAGTAGCCATATCGTTCCATTTTAATACGGCTGAACTGCGAAATTTTAACGCCGGTATCGAGAAAGGTATTTTCATATAAACGCGCGCACGCTCTTCTTTCCATTTCAACCGAGAAAATGTCTGATTTTTCTCCACGGAATGGTACGCGAGAAAGAATTGTCCGCTCTTTGAAAAAAGGAGAAGGTTTCCGAACGAGAAATTGAAATGCGTTTGGGACACGGAGAAATTACGCAAACAAAGAGTTAATTCGCTAAAAGATAAAACGTGGCATAAGGTTCCGATACGACAGCATGTGGTTTGCATAAATTTAGTGCTTTAAGTATATTTTTATATTTTTATTCGAAACGGAGGCTTTTTCTTTCGTTATCGAGGAAATATTGAAATAACCATATTGGGTAACAACTGTTGCCCAAACATATATTGGAGCAACGGAGTTCTAATTCTAATTAAACTGGAAAAATAATAAATAGACTGAAGAATCTTCCTATTATTGAATCGCTTTTTACTTTAGTACTCGATAGCCCACAGGAAGAAAAACTAATTCGAAGATAATTCCAGCAACATCGTTTACCTTTAATTGTAAGGAATTGTAACTTGTGCGAGTGTGTGACGTAGGTATATAATGCCATAATTAAAATTTGCAATTGAAATCAGCGTGGATGTTGAATACCTATACGCACGATTCCTTCTCGCAATGTGATTTTTTCCCAGTACAGAAGTCCGTTACGAACGATATTGGCAGAAAATAACCGAGCAACGTTTATATTTCATGGGAAGCTTTGTTCAAGCAAACTACATGAAATAAAAATACATCGTTGCTCAATGGTATGGGTTCATTTATTTTACGAGAAGGGAATCCTTTAATGGAAAAAACGTAATTACGTGTCTTTACGACTACTAAATATCAAGCAAGATGGCCAATAATAAATTTCTCGTATCTTTATTGTGAACCTTCTCAACATCCATTGCGTACATTTAAATATAGGAAATCAATTTATAGCAATTATTCATCTGTAGGAAATTTAATTTAATTTTATTAATCTAAAGGAAATTTCTTCTTTTTCAATGTGAGTGCGTGTCCTTACGACTATTAAATATCAAGCAAGATGGCCAATAATAAATTTCTCGTATCTTTATTGTGAACCTTCTCAACATCCATTGCGTGCATTTAAATATAGGAAATCAATTTATAGCAATTATTCATCTGTAGGAAATTTAATTTAATTTTATTAATCTACAGGAAATTCTTCTTTTTCAATGTGAGTGCGTGTCCTTACGACTATTAAATATCAAGAAAGATGGCCAATAATAAATTTCTCGTATCTTTATTATAAACCTTCTCAACATCCATTGTGTGCATTTAAATATAGGAAATCAATTTGTAGCAATTATTCATCTGTAGGAAACTTAATTTAATTTTATTAATCTACAGGAAATTTCTTCTTTTTCAATGAGAGTGCGTGTCTTTACGACTACTAAATATCAAGCAAGATGGCCAATAATAAATTTCTCGTATCTTTATTGTAAACCTTCTCAACATCCATTGTGTGCATTTAAATATAGGAAATCAATTTATAGCAATTATTCATCTGTAGGAAATTTAATTTAATTTTATTAATCTAAAGGAAATTTCTTCTTTTTCAATGTGAGTGCGTGTCCTTACGACTATTAAATATCAAGCAACATGGCCAATAATAAATTTCTCGTATCTTTATTATAAACCTTCTCAACATCCATTGTGTGCATTTAAATATAGAAAATCAATTTATAGCAATTATTCATCTGTAGGAAATTTAATTTAATTTTATTAATCTACAGGAAATTTCTTCTTTTTCAATGTGAGTGCGTGTCTTTACGACTACTAAATATCAAGAGAGATGGCCAATAATAAATTTCTCGTATCTTTATTGTAAACCTTCTCAACATCCATTGTGTACATTTGAATATAGGAAATCAATTTATAGCAATTATTAATCTGTAGGAAATTACATTAAACTTTATTAATGTATGAGAAATTTCTGCGTATTTGTTTTGCGTTTGCGAAAGCGTTTGATAGCTTACAATAAAATAAAATATAATTGTTGTTTTTGTCTCGTAAGACGAAAACTACAAAGAAATCACATTCCGCACGTACAACGAAATAACAGATGCGACATTTTTTAGGGGTAGTGAAAATTGGAACGCAAAGCCTCAAGATTGAATCTTTTTCATGGTCGTCTTTTATTCTCCTCGCCAAAAATGACTGTTCGATCATCTGTAGTAAATTTTACAATTTTCTTTCTTCCTCGTACAATTTACAAGTTTCCTCACATTACGAATAAAATTCTCGGCCAGAGCGTTATGTAAAACACAGATATTTTATAATCGCGCTTTGCTTCGGCTACCAACGACATTACAAACGGGATCGCATTTAATCATCGCACGAGCTTTGTCGGAGGAACGTTCAAAATTTCCCTGTGGACCGCGGTGTCGAGTGATTATTGCTTTCATAAAATGTGTACGCCGTCTGCTATAACGCACTATCACGGACGAAAATGTAAAAACTGTAAAAACTACCGTCGCGTACAACTCCGAGACATTTCAGCTTTATGCATAGATAGTGTACCGCCGCAACAGCCACTAGTCGCGAATGAAAGATGTATGCAAATTTAACCATCGTACGCGCTGAAAAATTCTATGCATTCCTGAACGATCGCGACGTTCGCGAGTTCCTTCGCCATTGCCTTTGTCTTTATTAAAATCTTTTATTGATTCGAAACGATCAGGTGTCGGATGGGCTCGACAGCGTTACTTTCCCATGACGAACGATGGACGTCGTGAGATAACGTGGAGTTACGTATAATGGAGTTTGCGTGTTTCGTTAGAATTTAAAAGAAAATGAACTCCGTGAAATATAAAATATATCGATCAATTCTAGTATTGATATAAAACTAACTCGATTTCCATACCTTTCATCAAATTCGACGCAATGTTTCAATCTCTTGATCGGGAACGCGTCACGAATTTTTGAACGTGACATAACGCCGATAATAAAATTGTAGGACGACTCTTCAACGATCCTCAAATTTTCCCGCTTTTCAGATGACGACGCATTCCAGCACTCGGAAGCGAGAGTTGTAACACTACAGAAGAAGTGTATGAAAACTAGTGATGGTGGAATGAAAATTTATCTACAAAATTTACCTACGAAAATAATCTTCGTTAAGGTTGTATTTTTGTTACTAAAATTCTGGTTAGTAACATTAATAGAGAAGAAAGATAGTGATATTTCCAAGTGTTCCATTGTTTCTTCCGTGGTTAATGAAGAATATTCAGTTCAAGCTACATATTGCTATGGACTATGGCAATCTAATTTGGCTTGTTGCTTCATCCTGAAAACAACTCTCATCGCAAGATTCACGATTTTATTCTGTTACGATTAGAGATAACATCCACAACAATTGTGCGATACGATGAACAAAAATATTGGAATTTATTAGAAAAAATGCAGATGCTAATGTTGCTTCATTTTAATCGAGCAATTTTCAAATCGAGTTCGAGACATTAATGCAGAACTCGAGCAAGTTCACATTTTCGAAAAATTCTATTTTGAGTTTTATAAGAATTTTCTAATCTTTGGGAAGGAGAAAGCTATGTCCAAGACTCAGCCGGCTTTTCTTCTAAAATGCAGCGTCAATGGTGACGTTAATCTGTCAGCCGACGTGTTTCAAACGTTTAGTAAACCTACTCTGTTAATCGCGTGTCTTTCTTCTCGTCGATTCGAAATATCTTCGGACGAACAAGAATCACGTCAATCACGGGGAAGTAAATTCGTGCCAATGAGAGAAGATCTCAGTGATTTATCCAGGAAACTGATTATGTTACACGAAAGAAAATCAAGGAAGAATAAACACGCGAGAAAACAAACTATTTCATTTCAAATTTCCGGCGTTGTGGTGCAGGTACCAAGCAAGTGGAAATATCAAAGATGATTTCCCAGGTGCATTTTTCAAAAATATAAAGAGTATCGTTATATCATTTGTCACACTAGTGCCCCACTAAGTCCAAAATTTCAGCGTGATTGCTTGAACTAATCGTAATTAATTCAGTTACGTTGAATTCCCCGCAGCTTGCAAGATCTGAGCTTGTCCGGATTTTTCATCAAGACCTTCAATTTGGATCTCGTTCAATTACGCCATAAATTCACCGCCAAGGGTTCTATTAAAAAAGGAACACGCTGTGTGTGTTTACGTCATAAACAGGACGTGCCTCTAACACTTTCGCTGAATTATGCATCATGATGTACGAGGATACATTATTTTCGATATTGCGTTGCAGGTGCACGAGGGCATCTATCACGAATAAACTGTCTGAGTATCCACGAATACGGTGGAAATTTAATTACGAAGGTTTATTACGAGAGGAATGTTTGGCGAAATTTCACATACAGGTAAAGACAGATTAAATGTCAAAGGGAAAATGAACGTATTGAATTGGCGCACAGCTCGTGAGTATTATCGATTAAACGGAAATCAAGAGATTCGCAAAAGTTTCGGGGAACGCGAATAAGTTGCTTATGAATCGAGATTGAAACCCGAATCGAATCGCGTTTTAATTAAAAACAACGAACCTTGCTTGATGATATCCAATACGATCTTAATATCGCCGATAACAAATGGGAAAATCAGATCATTCGAAACGTGATAATACACTGAAATTATTCGTCATAAGCATAACTTGATACTCTGACCATGCACTAGCGTTGCTATATATATATATTAACGAACAAAATTCTCTAGCAGATAAATAAAATTAACGTGAATATAATACACGTCATTATTCATAAATATCGAGACATCGATTTAATTGATTTTTAATGACAGTACTTTCCGATCGAACATGATATAAAGCATTTAAACGATACAAAATATCGAACAGTTAATAATTAGAAGGAACATTTACTATCTTTTTATGGATTATAAATTTACATTATCAAGAAACATGTATAATATAGTACGTATCTCATTCCTCTCGTTTTCATGCTTTTTCCATTTTCGATATGAATTTCATCGGATTTTCCGATAGTTTTGTGTTTTTAAGTAATTATTCGTAGGAGATAGATTCGTATTGTTCACTGGCACGAAGCTTGAAAATCCTGCCAACTATGCTACAAGTTCAACAAATATGTAAACTTGTTCTGAAAGCGCTATCAGCGTCGCGTCTTTTAGACAACATGCACGTTACGGTACACCGCTGATGCCTGTTGCACAAGTTTTAGTTTCTAAGCTTTTGATCTTGCCAGAACTATGCGGATAAACTGTTTCACTCTCATACATATACAAACTGACGGCCGCACAAACTTTTATTATCATGTTCCTATTAGTTCGCATCTACGTGCGTAGATTTGTTGCGAATGTAAATAAACTTATGTAACACATCTTGCAGTGATAAAATTATACACATAGTAAATTAATTACATACAAAAGTAAGTTTATTCTCTTCTCACCGTGAATGATTATAAACTCAATCCGATTTTCACATTTTTCATAATATTGAAACAAAAATTGGCAAAATCTTTTATATAATTTCATATTGTAATATGACATTTACAATTGAAGATATAAAAAACAAAAGTTTCCTTCTTTCGAAGTTATTTAATTTTCTCTTAAAATAGTGCATTTGCTTATTAAAAAATATAACTCGATGTTAATGACGTTACCTTTTCGTTCAGTATTTAGCCGGATTTCTCTTTATTTTTGATTATTTTTATTAATCCGGTAGGTACACTATCCACTAACTTATTTAAAGTTTCCTTTCGAATATTCTTTTACTTTATTCCCTTTTTGAAGTCCAACGATATTTTTTATAGGTGGCTTCTCCTGATCGTGGAGTTTTCTCGCTAGAATTCCCCATAGGTTATCGATCGAGTTCAGATCAGAAGTCAGTGCTGGCCATCGTAATAATTCTATACCGAAATCTCGAAACCACTTTCTTGTAGTGGCAGTTGTATAAATAGAAGCATTGTCTTGCTGAAAAATTGTCCTTTGTCTTTTCTATTTCCGTTACGAAAGGCAATAATTCGCCATGTAACATCTCCTCACATCCTATAACGTTCAATTTATTTTTTACGAAAACAATTTTCTTTAACGTGTCCAAGCAGGATTAGTGGTTTGTTGTAAATGTAGAAAAATTAACGCGCGAAATGTGTTCGAGTCTACAATTATTCGTAGCGTTGTATTTGTATGGACACGATTTGTCAATTCGTATTAATAATATACGAATATTACTGAAATATATGAATCAATGACAAACTAATGATCGGAGACAACATTTACTATCTAGTTTGTGGGATCAAGAGACGTATGTATATCGTATGAAATACGAATTGTTTATCGGAAGTGTAATTAATGGCATACTAAAATTAAATCGACATTCATCCAAGTGTTAAAATTAATCATGATGGCCTCTTTGTTCAGGTAGGATACGTATATTCAATCAGATATTTGAATATTTATCAATATTATGATATTCATGAAATATCACTAATTTATATTACAAGGAAATAATAGCATTTGTTAAATCTATTATTTCGCTAGGCATCGAATTTATTTTAAGCCTAAGTTGAAAATAAAAGCAGAAGAGAAATCTTGTACATTTCACAGTAAATGGTAAAACTAGATACAAATTAACTTCGTGTGTTCAAATATTTAAGCATTGATTTAGTGTATTATTACTTGTAATTGTTTACATATTTCTTATATTTCTATTTTGTCTGTGTTCCAACATCTTAGTGAGTGTATTAAATTTTTATACGAATATATTTTAAGCCTAAGTTGAAAATAAAATTAGAAGAGAAATCTTGTACATTTCACAGTAAATGGTAAAACTAGATACAAATTAACTTCGTGTGTTCAAATGTTTAAGCATTGATTTAGTGTATTATTACTTGTAATTGTTTACATATTTCTTATATTTCTATTTTGTCCGTGTTCCAACATCTTCGTGAGTGTATTAAATTTTTATAGGAATATATTTTAAGCCTAAGTTGAAAATAAAATTAGAAGAGAAATCTTGTACATTTCACAGTAAATGGTAAAACTAGATACAAATTAACTTCGTGTGTTCAAATGTTTAAGCATTGATTTAGTGTATTATTACTTGTAATTGCTTACATATTTCTTATATTTCTATTTTGCCTGTGTTCCAACATCTTAGTGAGTGTATTAAATTTTTATACGAATATATTTTAAGCCTAAGTTGAAAATAAAAGCAGAAGAGAAATCTTGTACATTTCACAGTAAATGGTAAAACTAGATGCAAATTAACTTCGTATGTTCAAATGTTTAAGCATTGATTTAGTGTATTATTACTTGTAATTGCTTACATATTTCTTATATTTCTATTTTGTCTGTGTTCCAACATCTTAGTGAGTGTATTAAATTTTTATACGAATATATTTTAAGCCTAAGTTGAAAATAAAAGTAGAAGAGAAATCTTGTACATTTCACAGTAAATGGTAAAACTAGATACAAATTAACTTCGTGTGTTCAAATGTTTAAGCATTGATTTAGTGTATTATTACTTGTAATTGCTTACGTATTTCTTATATTTCTATTTTGTCTATGTTCCAACATCTTAGTGAATATATTAAATTTTTGTACTTACCCTTTCGAATATGTATGGTCAAAATGGGTTCCCGTTTGGGTTTCTTGTTGCAGCCACCTGCAAAGCAAATATAATTAACTATTAGAAAACACTAAAGTAGTCGTACCACAAATAGAATAATAAAAGTAACGAAGTTAAGTAGATACAAGAAAGTGTGCTTCGAATATATCGTCTACATTTGTACCATTTGTATCTAAAGAATAAAAAATGCTTTAATTACTCTAAACTTTTAAATTATCAGCGAAACAATTAATCGATCGGAATTATGTGTTCGTACAAAATAACTGTTCAAAATATGCAGAGAAAAGATGCAGACAGTGATGAATTAACAAATTGCGTATCGTTTCTACCAATACTTGAGCACAAACTCTACTGACAAAACGTTACATAAATAAATAAGAAAGTCAGCAAAGTGTGAAAATCTGAATCTGACTCGCGAAGTTATGAAATACGTGGAAGCAAAAGACGATAAATACGAATAATTTTATAATAAAATAGTTACTGGCGAAGAAAAACGAATCTACGTACTTGCATCCTGTAATTTTTACAACATACGTTTACATAATTTAATGGTACTATTTATAATTAATGGAATTCCTATTTATTCTTTATAATTCTTTATATCGCAAGATTACAAACAATCTCAAAGTTAAATAAATTGAATAAATGCCTAATAATTTCGTTCATCTCAATTTCCATAAATGTCCTAACGTTCACGTACACGTCTAATTACACAGATTTTACATCAGAGTAATAACACACGGCGCTCTCTTTCAAGGAAACATGGGCGAGCTTATCACTCGATGTGACAGATACGACGATCACAGCGTCTAATCTGACGAGCAATAAACTGGACAGTTGGCGAGTTCAGCCTCGTACAGTCATTTTACACGGGTTTAATTTTACGTCATCGCCACACGCTACATGCCACTCGCGTGCTCTTATAATTTCATTCTCAACACTCCGCCGTCCGTTTAATCTCGCGGCGGAGTAACAGCGAGTACACGGTCTGCCATAAAAGTTTATTGTTTTTGCACAAGCAAGGAAACCATTGCGCAACAGTAAATCAACGATCCGCGAGGGACACTTTGCACCTCGAGACTTGGCGAGATCGTAGGCGATTCTCGTCGGGCAGATTCGGCGCGTGAAATCGCGCGTAGGTGTGCGGAAAAAGGAAAATGTATCGGTATTGCTCCTGCAAGTCGAGGAATAGGCGACGTTAGATTGCGTCTGAACACTTCGCCAACTGTCCACCACTGAAAGAAGTAATATCCGCGTCTACGTTTTTCTTTTCTATGTTGTAGGCGTATTGACAGTTGCGAGAAATTAATTTCCGTAGAAAGCCAAGATTTTAGATTAAGATATCGAAAGATGATATTGCGACGGCAGTAGCAAGAAATGAATTTTCTCTAATGTCGACGATTCGTTTACTGAGTCCTCTGACATTGAGTAATTCACCAACTAATAATATTGACTAGCGATTTCGGTTTCGCGTGTACCTAAAATATACGTCTACGCGTGTAGTTAATACATCCGCATTTTAATCCGCGCGACTACACGAATATTGAAATACGCGGGTATTGAAGTACACGGGTACACGTATATCAAAATGCAGAGGCAAATGGATCATAATATTAATATATGTATGTCGGAGATGAAAGGCACCGGGCCGCCCGTTGGCATTATTTGGAAAACCCCCAATACTGTAGCCTTTACAAAACAACCCAAACAAAATTGTTCGAGACTTGAGATAATGAGCTTAGGCTCGAGGCGACAACTAGTCGCCGAACGTAGCCGCGGTCACGGGATGAACGTTTCACCTAACGGAGGTATAGAATTGCATAGCTCTCCTTTAAAGAATTAGTCGTACCGACACTTAACAGTAAACATTCCAACGGCCCCGTGGCTCACCACACACAGACGCTATTCTTCGGGCAAGATGATCATCAGATGTCGATGCATCATTCACAGTATATGTTCAGCTAGCCTGAGGACCCGCTATAAATCTTAGGATTTAGTTAACTAAAGTCTTTCAAATTGGCAAACAGTCTTTATTCTATCAGCCCGAAAATCTGTCACGTATTGCGGGAAGATACGGGAGATCTGCTTTCCTCACGTACGACGCTTCCCGCTAGGAACTTTCTCTCAAGGGCGGCTAGCATCCTTTTCTAACCGCCAACATAGAAATTAACCAATTAACAGCAACGTCCATTTCCCTCATCTTCCGAGCGGAGGCTTTCCTCGACGAATCCGATGATCTCATGCCCTTAGGCACACCCCATCATAGTTTTCCTCTGCATCGTCATCGTGACGGAAAGTCATTCCCTTTCTTGCAGTCTCATTAGTCAGTTATCTAGTGTCTGTACGATCGGTGAATAATCCACGTTTCAATAAAGAGTTAGTCAAGTAGTCCTTGTATTGCCGAATTCTGCGTTTACCACATCCGAACGTTGAAGCAAACCTTTTACTTCTTTCTACGAATTATTTCTTTTACGTCAGAGGTTTCATACTCCAGATTTTTGTATCATTGGATCAAAAAACCGGGATATATGGTTTAACGAATGATTAAATGTCATCTTCGTTCCAGTCGAGTTTGACTTGAACAACGAAGAATAATAGAATTTCTCTTGAACTTTCTAAAACCGCTACAAGTTATAACATTTTCTTCTGGAGAGCCAATCTTCCATTAAATGTAAGCAATGACGATGACACGGTTTTGTGTATATTTAAAAAAAAACTGTAATTTTGGAAATTAACTTGTAGCGGTTTTGAAAAGTTCAAGAGAAATTCTATTATTCATCGTTGTTTTTCATTTATTTCCAGACATTGTGTGTTACCCTTGCATTAGTAATGGCTCTGTCTGCAATAACATTTGATATTGCACTTTTGTTTCTATATAAACTGTCTAACATGAAATACATGGCGTTCCAACTTATAGAACAGCTTCGTATCGATGTGCTTTTTGGCAAAGAAATCTGTTCTTGCTTTTGCTCTAATGCATGTTTCCCAACACTTGAACGTTTAAAATCTCTTGCCATTTTACTGCAAATGTTGATTATTTGTTGCACGGTTTTTTCTTTTAATGCATGGTTTACATCTAATTGCACACTATGTGCTGCACATGTTACGCTATAAATTTTACTATCGTCCGATACCTCCGATACCTCCGATAACAATGAGATGCTATTTACCATATTTTTGGCGTTGTCTGTTACGATGATCACTACTTTCGAAGTAATTTCCCATTCTGCAATTCTCTAAGTAATTTCCCATTCTCTGTAACTCATCTGTGAGATTTTGAACGGTATGGCGTTCTTCCATTTCGTATACACCCAAAACAAAACTGCCTGTGTGCCGATTAGGATTAATAATATGTATAATTATCGTAATGTACGAATCATATGCTAACGATGACCAGCACAGATGTATAAGCTACGTTTTTAACACCGTTTAATTGTTGTTTTATCTTTATCGTACTTTTATAGTACTCTTCAAACTCATTAATCTTTTTCCCACTGCTTCGTCTTTGCATATTTTATAATTTCGCTGTGCTATAGACGTAAACATTTGGAAATGATCGGATAAATAGAAAGAAATAGATAATTGTCTTTTTCTTTTGACAATTAATTTTGCCATTGCCTGGTGTATTTTTCCATTTTCACGTAAACAAATGTTTAAAGATCTACCAGTTAAAAATAGACTCTTGTTTACGTTACTTTTTTTGCTAAGAGAAACAGAACTGTATTTTCCTTCACGCGTTCTGTACATATGAATTACGTATTTATTTCTACCATTCATTTATTGTCTTTTGTATTATGATATTTTAATGTTGCTACTTATCGTTAACATTTAACGAGGTACTTTCTGTTTGAATATTAGCGCTGCTAGTGGATCCTGTTGTTCCACCCGCACACGAAAATTCATTAGTAGTTTCTTCGTCACACAGATTACAGAAAGCTTTATCGCCATCACGGCTTGCATAATCCCATACCCAACTTTTACGTTTTGCCATTTGAAAATCGTATTTCAAATCATCGATAAATGTATAACATATGTATACATGTGCTTGAGTTAATTATAGGTAAAATTCCTTTTTGTTTTTATAGAAAATATTGTAGTATTATTTAATATTATTATTATATAACGCTACATATATTATTAAAATATGTCTAAGGCTTATGGGCTTGCTCATTCTTCATTTTCCAACATTCTTGCATCTAAAGTAGCGTTTTGATTCTAAGAGTCAGCAGCAGCACAGCTCGAAGAGATGAAAATCAGACGTAACGAATATCACGAGTACACGTGGAGTAAAACTCCTTTTTGTTTTTATAGAAAATATTGTAGTATTATTTAGTATTGTTATTATATAACGCTACATATATTACTAAAATATGTCTAAGGCTTATGGGCTTGCTCATTTTTCATTTTCCAACATTCTTGCATCTAAAGTAGCGTTTTGATTCTAAGAGTCAGCAGCAGCACAGCTCGAAGAGATGAAAATCAGACGTAACGAATATCACGAGTACACGTGGAGTAAAACTCCTTTTTGTTTTTATAGAAAATATTGTAGTATTATTTAATATTATTATTATATAACGCTACATATATTATTAAAATATGTCTAAGGCTTATGGGCTTGCTCATTCTTCATTTTCCAACATTCTTGCATCTAAAGTAGCGTTTTGATTCTAAAAGTCAACAGCAGCACAGCTCGAAGAGATGAAAATCAGACGTAACGAATATCACGAGTACACGTGGAGTAAAATTCCTTTTTGTTTTTATAGAAAATATTGTAGCATTATTTAGTATTATTATTATATAACGCTACATATATTACTAAAATATATCTAAGGCTTATGGGCTTGCTCATTTTTCATTTTCCAACATTCTTGCATCTAAAGTAGCGTTTTGATTCTTAAAGTCAGCAGCAGCACAGCTCGAAGAGATGAAAATCAGACGTAACGAATATCACGAGTACACGTGGAGTAAAACTCCTTTTTGTTTTTATAGAAAATATTGTAGTATTATTTAGTATTATTATTATATAACGCTACATATATTATTAAAATATGTCTAAGGCTTATGGGCTTGCTCATTTTTCATTTTCCAACATTCTTGCATCTAAAGTAGCGTTTTGATTCTAAGAGTCAGCAGCAGCACAGCTCGAAGAGATGAAAATCAGACGTAACGAATATCACGAGTACACGTGATGTACAGGTGCATTTTCAATAAACGATCACAATCAGAAACTCTAATATTAGCCCATTAATTACAAAACATTCAAGCAAATAAAGTAACCCATTTTTCTATCAGTGCAAAAAAAGGTAGAGGCGAAACGAAAAGTACAATCCTCGGTAACTGGAGCCTCGAGGGATAGCTAAAACCTTCGAGTTTCTATCGAAATTTCCGAGTAAAAAATGTTTAACGAACGAAATTTTGACATACGAATGCAGAATTACGTCCACCTTTTCAAAAAGTGCTAGTATATTAATTAAGCTTCTTCTTCGAACTCATTTTGTTCGACCCGCATAAATGCAAATGTTAGAGACGCGTTAAATTACGCGTTCGACCTGTGAAAAGCGATCAGCTTTTGCATGGACATGTAGGTGATGGAAGGGCGAAGAAGCATACGACTTGTACCGTCTTACGTTATTCGAGACAACCAGTCTGAGTTGGAAACAGTTGAAAGAAAGCGACAATATCGAATGATTCTCACAATTTGATTCCAACTTCGAGTTACATTAAAAGATATAACTTAAAAAAAACGAAGCTGGCACCCCGCTGGGGGTAGCCGCCCACATGCTATATTATTTTTTTATTTATATTTTTTTTTTTCTTCACCAACAAGATATAACACTTTACCAAATGTCCGCAAGGACAAATTGTAAAATAACCAAAATAAAATAAAAATAAAAAAAAAAAAAAACCGAGTTACACAGGTAAAATAACGCATCCGGCCACGTGGTACATAATTCGGGTCAAAGTAAGTTCTTTTTCCACTTCCAGAAGGTTTTCACAGCGGAAGGCAATGAACAAAAACTGTAGTCTTGTAGAAGTTGTCGAGTTACAGAGGTTCGACTGTATTAGAAGAATACAGCCATAACAATACCGTGATATTTCATCGTAGCAATTCGAACAATAGGTAAATTAAAATACGTTAGTGCGGTGTCTAGCCGCGCGAGTGGATTTAGGATGTCTTGGAGTGCATCGAACGGTACGCACTGCGTGACCGGAACTCGATTACGCATTCTTCTAAATACGGAACGAGAAGCCGTTAAGCCTAGCCTCGCTATATCGACATCCACACGCTCTTGATTCTCATCGACGGCTCAGCCAGTCGCCACGAAAACCTTCTTCAACGTGTATCTATGGTGGAACATT
This sequence comes from Bombus pascuorum, assembly GCF_905332965.1. Classification (NCBI taxonomy): domain Eukaryota; kingdom Metazoa; phylum Arthropoda; class Insecta; order Hymenoptera; family Apidae; genus Bombus; species Bombus pascuorum. The sequence continues at coordinate 3,396,385 of NC_083494.1, forward strand.
TTTGAAATTATAATATTCACTTGG